>NC_090658.1:127701429-128045804 GCF_013368605.1 Nyctibius grandis | reverse complement strand
GAGAAGCTGTTGATGTATGGGATGGATGGGCAGACAGTGAGGTGGGTCGAAAACTTGTGGAAAAGCCAGGCCCAGAGGTTAGTGATCAGTGGCATGAAGTCCAGTTGGAGGCCAGTAACTACCAGGGTACCCCAGGGTCAATACCGACTCCAGTCCTGTTTAATGTCTTCATTAATGATCCGGATGATGGGGCAGAGTGCACCCTCAGCAAGTTTGCTGAGGGCACCAAACTGGGAGGAGTGGCTGATGCACCAGAAGGTTGTGCCACCATCTAGAGGGACCTCAACGAGCTGGAGAAATGGGCTGGCAGGAACTTCATGAAGTTCAACAAGGAGAAATGCAAAAAGTTCTGCACCTGGAGAGGAACAACCTCAGGCACCAGTATATGCTGGGCGTTTCCCCCTGGAAAGCAGCTTGGCAGAGAAACACCTGGGGGTCCTGGTGGATACCAAGTTGAATATGAGGTAACAACATGCCCTTGCTGCAAAGGAGGCTATTGGTATCCTGGACTGCATTAGGATGAGTGTTGCCAGCAGGTCGAGGGAGGTGATCCTTCCCCTCAACTCAGCGCTGGTGAGGTCACACCTGGAGTGCTGTGTCCAGTTCTGGGATCCCCAGTACAAAAGAGATATGGACATACTGGAGAGAGTCCAGCAAAGGGACAGAAAGATGTTGAAGTGCTGGAGCACCTCTTATATGAGGAAAGAGAGAGGGTGAGAGAGATGGAACTGTTTAGCCTAGAGGAGAAAAGGCTCAGGGGGGGTCATAGTGTGTGTAAACACCCGGAGGAATGGTACAAAGACGACAGAGACAGACTCTTTTCAGTGGTGTCCAGTGACAGGACCAGAGGCAATGGGCACAAACTGAAATGCAGGAGCTTCCCTCTGAATATCAGGAAACACTTTCTTACTGTAAGAGTGACCAAGCACTGGCACAGGTTACCCAAGGAGGTTGTGGAGTCCTCCCTCCTTGGAGATATTCAAAAGCCATCTAGACATAGTCTTGGGCAACCAGCTCTAGGTGGCCCTGCTTGAGCAGGGGGGGTTGGACCAGATGACCTCCAGAGATCCTTTCCAACCTTAACCATTCTGTGATTCTGTGATTTGAAATTCCTAATGAATTCAATGGAAGCAAAGTTATACCAATTCCTAAGCACTTCAAAAAAAAAAAAATCCCTGTGCATTAATCACTTGGGCATTGGCATTGTGATTTCAGGACTAATGATGAAAATATAACTAATCAGTAACCTGAAGAGCAAGCAGGATTTATGACTTTTATTCCAAACTCCAGGTTGATGACCTGTGGTTCTCTGCATTCTTGGACTTTCATTCTTGGACTTTCATTCTTGGACAGTGAGCTACACGCCCATGCAGTCATACACGCTTGGCTAGCAAACATTTACCTGCCTCCATACCATACTGAGCATTCACTAGCAAGCACAGGGGAAGAGAACAAAACTGGTCACCAATCGCAAGAAAAACATACCCTTCTCTGGGAAAGAGGTTTATGGACTGGTACAAGTGTCTCTCAAAGGAAATTTTTGCAGGAAGACAGAGATCCAGAGTTCATATTTTCTCTTTTCTCTTCTGTAGCAAATACTTGGCTGAGTAGGGATGGACTGGAGCAGCTGCATTTCCATTGGTTTAGTGCTCATCCTGACTTTTCTATCCATTTTGAAAATGGGTCGTTTCTGGAATAACCACCAGAGAAAGAATTTTCCCCCAGGACCAAGAGCATTACCTATCATTGGAAATCTGCATTTGTTTGATTTGAAGAGACCCTACAGGACTTATCTACAGGTAGCCATTATCTTTTCTCTTGGTCCCATAATTGTACACATCATCAAGATGTCAGAGTTTCTCCTATTGCACCTGACATGTTGCATCCACAGATGATCCTTAGCAAGGGACAGAAGACTGTTATTTGAGCAGAAAACTTCGAATGCAGTGAGATTTGTTCTTTACTGTAACACTTTCTCTCTTCACTGCAACTTCATGCATCTAGGTTTCAGCCTTAAACAACTCTCAAATTAATCACAAGTGTTCACCTTATTTTTGTGGTAATTTTGTGAAAATAAGGAGTGATTTCGATATGTGGTATAAATCCCCCCCCCCTTCCACTGATTGACATGTCTGGGGTTGTGACTGCAGCCTCCTGCCTTCACTGATTCGGCAGTCCTTCTCACCACCATTTCTCGTTTCTTCCCCAAAAGCTGAAGAAAACTATATACTCTTAATATTCAGAGCCAATAATTGCCAGAATATAGAGCAAAGGTTTATTGTAGGACTTTCCTGGTCTTGAGTCAGATGACTTCTATGAATCTGGTCCTTTCTTAGAGGTTTTTCTAACTAGACATTGAAATTATATATGTCCTCCTTGCTGATTATTTTAAAAAGCATATTTGCACCTATATATCTGTTTGTATGTTACATTCACAACTCAAAAGACTGCTCAGATGCAGCATCTGGAAAATCATCTGTAGCTATCCAATGCAGCCTAACTGGGTTGACAAAAGCACACTCCATCTCTTTTCAGTCCAACAGAACCAACATGTCTCTGCTGTAATTCCAGTGAATACATTTTAATGGAGAAGGTTGGTTCTCTGACTTGAACTTAGCTCAAGGTTTAAAATTCACCCATATTTAGTGTGCAAATGCAACTGGAGACTACACACAATCAACATTGCAAGCACTGGAAAGTCCTTACTGGACAACACCCTTTGAAAAGATCATATTCTGCCACAGCTACAGCTGTCTGGGATAGCAGTATCACCACCAAAGAAGCTACTCTTAATCCAGACACGTGTCACTGCTGCTGTGTTATTTCACCTATCTGGCTGGACTTGCTTACCAGTTGCTGAACATTTTGCCTATCGATGCTAGACAGTTGCCTTTTGTTTCTCTGTGCAAACACACTAGAAAATAAATGTAGTCAGGAAACCCCCTTCCTATTGTCAGGAGAAACAGGAACGTTGAGTTATATGAAAATAAATCAGCCTGCACAAGCTAAAAAGATACCAGCTTAGGTCAAACATTGTCTCTGAGACAGATTCAGGGTGGATGTAGCCACATATAAAAAGTGAGAATTTACCTAATGCTAGATCCTGGCCCAGAAACACATTGAGTTTTTTATGCAATAATGGTATCAAAGATTTGAACAGGTTTAGCCTGTAAACAAAAGAAACACAGTAGCACAGAGGTAAGTGTGAAAACATGAGTCAAAAATCGAATTTACAGGGTTCCTGAGGGAAGACAGAGCTGTCAACACAACCCTTGACTGACTTGGGGTTTCTGCTGATAATACTTCTGCTTGGTTTAGCACGATGGGACTCCACTCCTGACTATGCCATTTAGTCATTAACCATCATAATGTCTGGCACATTCACGTTATTTAAATCAATTCTTTTTTCTCTGTACTTATTAGGAAAATATTTAACATTTTAGTAACTTAGAGGCAGGACAGGAAAATAAGCAGGGCTGAAAGGGTGGTGAATATCTTTGTAAGCTGTAAAAGCTGTAAATCACTGTTATCTTCTTCTGACAGCTGTCAAAAGTATATGGTCCAGTCTTCAGTGTTCAGATGGGGCTAAGGAAAATCGTAGTGATTTCTGGGTATGAGACAGTGAAGGAAGCTCTTGTAAACCAGGCAGACGCGTTTGCAGAGAGACCTAAAATCCCAATCTTTGAAGATTTGACCAGAGGAAACGGTGAGTTAGTTTTCTTTTTCTTCATCAGCTTGACTTATTCAAAACAGTTTTTTCCTACAGAAGAAGCAGAGGCTGGCACATCACTTTGGATCAGGGACCATATAAGGTGTTGGACACAAGGAGCAATTTCATTGACTTCAGTGGGTTTGTTCAAATTTGAAAATACTGACAGTGACAACAAAACAACCATAACTGTAACAATAACCACAGCAACAGATAGTGTCACACTCGCAGGATCTAGAAGAGGGCTATGCATGCCAGGAAAGGCGTTTCTAGCTCTTGTGGTGTGGTTCTGGACATCTGTTCTTTTGGGGTTATCATAGGACCTCCTTTTCCTGAAATGAGGATTATCATAGAATCATAGAATCACAGAATGGTTTGGGTTGGAAGGGGCCTTAAAGATCATCTAGTTCCAACCCCCCTGCCACAGGCAGGGACACCTTCCACTAGACCAGGTTGCTCCAAGCCCCATCCAACCTGGCCTTGAACACTGACAGGGAGGGGACACCCACAGCTTCTCTGGGCAACCTGTGCCAGTGTCTCACCACCCTCACAGGAAAGAATTTCCTCCTAACATCTAATCTAAATCTACCCTCTTTCAGTTTAAAAAAACATTATACCACTGCTTCTCATTTCAAGAGGTGAATAGTACTTTTAAAACCTGGATGTGACAATAGAATGGAACACACACAGAACCGGGGATTTATATTAATAAGGGAAATACTGTACACTGAGCTGGGTTTCCAAATGAGAATTTCATACCCAAAGTTCATTCTAATTTTGCATGAGAATTTCATATTTACATCTGCAAAGACCCTTGGACAAATTCAGCAATAATTCTGCAAACTTTTTATCAATTGCATCTTTTTATCACATTACTGCGCGTAAGCTTTCTTTACGCCTTATTTTCTTCTTTGAAAAAAGTATAACTAAAGTAGTTAGTTACATGGTGTAACAACTCCAGTTAAAAACTGATTTTAAGGTTTTAAAACGCTACCTAAATTTTAAAGACATTTGTGCCTAGTCAGGTTTCCTCTGCAATCACCAGAGATGTGAGATCTCATTTCAATTCCACTTTCAAAGAGTGATGATCAGCATTTTGAACTTGAATTTCCAATGCCCTTTTTCTTTCAGTGACAAGTGATAAATCTCTCAGAGATATATATTCTTCTTAAGATTTGATTAAATACCTCTTAAATAGTTTATCCTTTTTTTTTGTGCAATAATCCTATTGTTAAGGCCTGAAAATACTTAGGGGAAAGATGTTTTTTTTTCCTCATCCAGATGTAATTTAACTTGTTTTAAAAGTGACTGCTACTAAATGTCTACGTTATTTAATACAATCATAGAATAGTTTGAGTTGGAAGGGACCTTTAGAGGTCATTTAGTTCAACCTCCCTGAAACGAGCAGGCACAACTAGATCAGGTTGCTCAGAGCCCCGTCCAACCTGACCTTGAATGTTTCCAGGGATGGGGCATCTACCACCTCTCTGGGCAACCTGGTCCAATGTTTCACCACCCTCATTGTAAAACATTTCTTCCTTATATCTAGTCTGAATCTACCCTCTTTTAGTTTAAAACCTTTACCCCTTGTCCTATTGCAACAGGCCCTGCTAAAATTTGTCCCCATCTTTCTTACAGGCCCCCTTTAAGTACAGAAAGGCTGCGATAAGGTCCCACCGGAGCCTTCTCTTCTCCAGGCTGAACAACCCCACCTCTCTCAGCCTTTCCTCTAGCAGAGGTGCTCCAGCCCTCTGATTATTTTTATGGCCTCCTCTGGTCCCACTCCAACAGGTCCATGTCTTTCTTGTACTGAGGACTCCGGAGCTGGATGCAGTACTGCAGGTGGGGTCTCACAAGAGCAGAGTAGAGGGGCAGAATCACCTCCCTCTACCTGCTGGCCACGCTGCTTTTGATGCAGCCCAGGATACAGTTGGCCTTCTGGGCTGCAAGTGCACATTGCTGGCTCATGTCCAGCTTTACACCCACCAGTAGCCCCAAGTCCTTCTCAGCATGACTGCTCTCAATCCTTTCATCCCCCAGCCTGTATTGACATCGGGGATTGCCCCAACCCTGGTGCAGGACCTTGCACTTGACCTTGTTGGACCTAAAGAAGTTCACATGGGCCCACTTCTTGAGCTTGCCCAGGTCCCTCTGGATGGCATCCTGTCCCTCAGGCGTGTCAACTGCACCACTCAGCTTGGCATTGTCTGCAAATTTGCCGAGGGTGCACTCAATCCCACTATGTCATTGATGAAGATGTTAAACAGTACTGGTCCCCATACAAACCCCTGAGGGACACCACTTGTCACTGATCTCCATCTGGACATTGAGTTGTTGACCACTACCTTCTGCATGGGACCATCCAACCAATTCCTCATCCACCTAACAGTCCACCCATTAAATAATCTCTCTCCAATTCAGAGAGAAGGATGTTGTGGGGGACCGTGTCAAAGGCCTTACAGAAGTCCGGATAGACGACATCCATAGCTCTTCCCTTGTCCACTGAGGTAGTCACTCCATCATACAAGGCCACTAGGTTGGTCAGGCAGCACTTGCCCTTGGTGAAGCCATGCTGGCTGTGTCGAATCACGTCCCTGTCCCTCATGTGCCTTAGCACAGCATCTAGGAGGATCTATTCCATGATCTTCCCATGCACAGAAGTGAGGCTGACAGGTCAGTAGTTCCCAGAGTCCTCCTTTCTACCCTTTTTAAAAATGGATGCAGTGTTTCCCTTTTTCCAGTCACTGGGGACTTCACCTGACTGCCATGACTTTTCAAATATCGTGGAGAGTGGTTGGCAACTACATCAGCCAACTCCCTCAGGACTCTGGGATGAATCTCATCAGGTCCCATAGACTTACATATATTCAGGTTCCTCAAGTGGTCACAAACCTGATCTTCTCTTACAGTGGGGGGGACTTTGCTCCCCCAGTCCCTGTCTTGTGGTCCATCCACTCGAGAGGCATGGGAAGAGAGACTGCCAGTGAAGACTGAGGCAAAGAATTTGTTGGATACCTCAGCATTCTCCTTGTCTGTTGTTACCAGTTTGCCAGTCTTGTTCATGGTGGGGTACACTTTCTTTGACCTTCCTTTTCTAGCTGACATACCTGTAGAAGCCCTTATTATTCTTTTAATTCCTTGCCAAGTTCAGCTCCATCTGCATCTTGGCCTTCCTGACTCCCATCCCTACGCTACTGGGCAGCAACCCTATACTGTTCCCAGGATACCTGTCCCTGTTTCCACTGCCTGTGCATTTTCTTCTTGCCCTTTAGTTTGGTCAGCAGGTTGCAACTCATCCATGCCGATCTATTGCCTTCCTTTCCTGATTTCTTACACCTGGGGATCGAGAGCTCTGTGGGCAGTTTCCTAGGGGGTCCCAATGACTAACTCCTTGAAGAGCTGGAATTTTGCTTTCCTAAAATTCAGGGTCCTGACTTTGACTTTACTCTTCACCTGACCCACATTCCTCAGGACTGGGAGCTCCACCAGCTCATGATCACTGCCCCCAGGCTACCCCCAATCTTGATGTCACGGATTAGCTCGCTTGTGTTGGTGACCAACAGGTCCAGTATCACTAGGATTGCCTACAGCTTGCCATGCTACTTTTCCAGCAGATGTTGGGGTGGTTGAAGTTCACCAGCAGGACAAGTGCCTGCAAGCGTGATGCCTCCCGTAGCTGAAGTAAGAAGGCTATGTCAATAGGCTCCCCTATTGTCTACAGATTAGTTATTTAAAATCTTCTGCCACCTTTAAATGTTCTCTTTGTTTCAGGGATTGTTTTTGCTCATGGTGAAAACTGGAAGGTGATGCGAAGATTTACTCTCACAACCTTACGAGACTTTGGAATGGGAAAAAGGGCCATTGAGGACCGCATTGTGGAGGAGTATGAGTATCTGGCAGACACCATTGGGTCACAAGAAGGTGGGTAGATGATTAATTCTTCAAACCTCTAAGGTTTTGTTCAAGCACCCAGAGGCTTGCCAGTAACCTCAAGTTCAGACCTTTTTAAGAAATGTACGTCAGACTGAATCGATTTGATGAATTTGGCTCCTCTGGCTTTTTTGTGTCTTGGCATGTTATTCTAACACTGAATAATAATCAATAATAGCAATCAATCATAAAAAATAAACAGCAATAATTAGCATTAAATTTACATTTAAAAATTACATCTCTTGTCACAATGCAATATATTATTTTGTTCTTTGTATAGGAAAGCCCTTTGATGCCAGTAAAATAATTAATGCAGCAGTTGCTAACATAATTGTGTCAATATTGCTTGGAAAACGATTTGACTACAAAGATTCCAGATTTGTGAGACTTCTACGTTTGACCAATGAAAACATGAGGCTCGCTGGGAAACCTTTGGTTACGGTAATGATAAACATTTTTATGTTGCTGTTCCACTGGATGCCATAGAAACGTATTAATATTGGTAGTCAATTGTTTCTATTAAACAGAAAAATCTGAGGCTCTGAGAGATAATAGGTTTACAAGTACTTTCTGGGGCAAAACAAAGTTTAAGAGACAGACTGGGAATCTTGAAGCCAACAATAAAACCCTCAGTCTCTCAAAAATATACTTAAGATGTAGTTTGAAGAGTGCTAATTATGGACTGAAAAAATAAGACCGTGTAGTGCATGAACAGCAAGCTCAGCATTCCCCCAAAATAGGTTCACACATATAAAGTGACCAGGCAAAACAGTACACTCTCAGAACATGGGGCAAGGAGAAGCAATAGAGCATGTGGTCTACCTGTACAAGGAGCTCTGATACAAAATCTATTGTCCCATGCCTCTAGTATGCTGAAACCTCTCAATGAGTAATAAACACTCTCTGATACTCGCATGCACTGCTGCCACACACCAGATTCACTTCTGTTCCTCTAGGTTTTGAAACAGGAAAAAAAAAAGTTGGTGAAAAAGCTGGCTAAAACAATAAAAAAAGTTGCAGGCCATCATTTCCATCCTGTGGTGGCAAGTTGCAGGTGTTTCAGTCTGACATCTATTCTACTTCTGCAAAATAGTAATTTGGGGCTAAGATTTTCTATGTATTCAGTGGTCCTTGATGGATTTTCTACCATGAATTCATCCAGTCACTTTTTCATGTTCTAAAGAACAAAATATTAATGTCTTTATCTTTGTATCTGCAAAACGGGCACAATATTATTAATTTGTGTTTGTAGTGTTTTCAGACCTCTGGCTGGTAAATTCTCTTTAACATCTTTCACTCCTGTAGATGTACAACATCTTCCCACGCCTTGGATTCCTCCTAAGGGCTAACAAGACTCTTCTCCAAAACAGAGATGAATTCCATGCTTATGTACAAGTTACTTTCGTAGAACATCTCAAAACCCTGGACAAAAATGATCAAAGAAGTTTTATTGATGCTTTCCTGGTCAAACAGCAGGAGGTAACTGAATCTTTTCTCATTTGTTCTAGGTTTTATACGATGACATTTACAATTTCCTTTCAGTCCTTATAATCATAGCTATATTTCTTTAGGGAATATATCTTTGACAAAAAAACATAGAAGCAACTGTTAGAGTTGAACAGATATTTCACTCAGTTGTAGTTCCAACCCCTTTTAATCAGCAAACATTTATCCTTATTTATGCTTTTCTTCAGACTGTATCAATATTTACAGAGGCTGCATCTTTTTATTTCCTCTCTATGTCATCCTACCCCTTCTGGCTCTTTCAAAAATGTAATGCATTACAGAGCAAAAGTGCTACCTGAGCTTTACTGGGATCCTTATTTGGGGTCTTTGATATATCATAGAATCATAGAACGGTTTTGGCTGGAAGGGACCTTAAAGATCATTTAGTTCCAACCATCTGGGTTACCTTCTTCATAGAGAAACCAGCTCTCTTTGCAGCTGGCCCCAGTAAGGGCAGAGACCATGCACAAGATAAAACCTATGTCAACACCCTTCTCCAGGTATAAGCCCAAAGCTCTTCTTTGTCTTTCACACTTTTTAAAAATATAGGATTTATTTCTTAGTAAACGTTTAGCTATGTAAATTGCATTTTCACATGGAAAGCTTTAAGTTTTTATCCTTTTATCTTAACCATTTCTTTCAGGAGAAATCCACTACCAATGGGTATTTCCATAATGGCAATTTGCTAAGCTTGGTGAGCAATTTGTTTACTGCTGGTGTTGAGACAATTTCCACCACACTGAACTGGAGCTTTCTGCTGATGCTAAAGTACCCTGAAATTCAGAGTAAGCGGTTTTATGACAGATGCTGTTACGCTCAGTGCATTAGGAACTGAATGGGAACCTGGAGGGTCAACATATCTGTTAACACACTAAGTTACAAAAAGCCAAGAATTCCAGCAAATTATTATCTAGGTATTGCTGTGCCCTGTGGTTCAGACCCAGTGAGGGGCACACTAGTCAGCCTACCAGTAGATTATAAACAGAGTTCATGTGGGCAAGGTCCTTCGCTCAGTAAAATCTCATTAATTAAAAAGAAGAGAGCTGTCCCGTATTGGCCAATGAAATTGTTCCAGGTTTCCCTTCGAAACAGGCTGTTGATAAACCAAAGGCCTGAGCAGATGTTAAATGGACTGTATCAAAGCTTTAAATACCTGAGAGGATTCCGGGAATTGCATTTTGCCTGGCATCTGCATTCCAGTTAATGGTAAAGGGTTGTTAGGAGTCAAATGGGGTTTTTAAGACACCTCTTAGAGCAAGAAACTTTAGGCAGAAGAGAGGGCAGAAAAATACAAATGTTTAGGCTAGTTATTGGTAAAGAAATAATCAAGCACTGTAGTACTGTCCACCTCCCATTATTTCTGAAAGGAAAGAAAGATTTGGGGAGAATTTATGGTTTTCACTCAAGGTCTTTTATACTTTACATCAGTAAATCACAGTATGTCTCAGGGAGAGTCCTTGTCTCTTTCTTATAGTTGATTCTCTTCTCAGGAAAGGTCCAAGAAGAGATAGAGCGAGTGATAGGGTCGAACCCCCCACGAATTGAGCATCGAACTCAAATGCCATATACAGATGCTGTCATCCATGAAATTCAGAGGTTTGCTAATATCCTGCCATTGGATTTGCCTCATGAGACTGCTGCCGATGTCACTCTCAAAGGCTATTTCATTCCCAAGGTGAGATGCCTACAGGATTGTTTCTTCCAGCATTTCCTCTTTCTCAGACCTGGTTAATGAACTCTCTAATGAAGCCACATAACAGCAGTCAGAATAATCTCTATCTCCAGGCTGACTGTTTTGAAGTCTTATTGCCATTATTGCCACAACAGTGTTTGTCCACAGATTAATTCCACTGTTTTATTTTGCAGGGAACCTACATCATCCCCTTACTGACCTCTGTCCTGCAAGACAAATCGCAGTGGGAGAAACCAGACATGTTCTATCCTGAGCACTTCCTTGATGCCAACGGAAAATTTGTGAAGAAAGATGCTTTCATGCCTTTTTCAGCAGGTGCCTTCTCTTTTCTGTATACTGCTGTTGCAAGTACAGATCTTAGACAAGAACTACTTGTACAAGTGCTTTTTTGTTACTGAAGCCTGGTCTCCACACTGTCTTTTTCATGGGACCATTTCAGAACCCATATTTCACAGATTTCTCAGGACACACCTGTGTTAAGAGAGAATACTCACAAATGTCTGCTAATTCCTCCAGCCTCTGGATGTTATTGGTTTCTCAGTTAGTATTCAATGATTATAAACCAGAATTTGTAGTGCCTTCTTAAACATGAAGGAGGTTTTCAGCAAACTACATGATGGTTTAGATAACACATTTCTGCGTTATAATCTGTAGCCGACAACTGCTCTATGCCCTGGGCTGCTGCTTCTCTGACTCTTACCATACCCAGCTGCATTGTCTATGATCACAGACAAAGAGCACAGGAAAGGTGACTTCTGTGTCTTTCCTGGGGAACCATGTTGCATTTTTGCTCGTCCCTTTTAAAAGGTCACGAAAAATGTCAGCTAGGATCAAGACTTCATGTACTGTGCCAACAAAGAGGAGTTGCCTTATATAAAACCCAAATTCTGTGTAAAATCAAAGGACAGAAAGGAGTTGCCTTTTGACGCTTCCACAGAGCGTGACATTCACCTAAGTTTACACACCTGCACCATTTGCCAAAGCACGGGAGATTCCACCCCCCATGATGACTGCTCCTTCTCTGGCATTTCTCCTGCTTTGCAGGCTCTGTCTTTGCTCAATTAAGTTCCTATACGCCAGTCTCTGGCTACTTTGCCTATCATATCCACAACACCCTGCATTTTTTAGAGATATTATTTGTGTATTTTTAATCTGCATGATATTTGAATAAGGTTTTTTCTTGTCATACCATCCACCATATATTCATAGAAGGACTGATGCTACTTCCAATTCACAGGTCTTCTTTTTCAGATTTAAGTCTCAATGTCCTAGCTGAAAGCACATCCAGGGAGCCTCAGGTCTGGACATTCCCTGGAGGGCTTATTTCATAGCACAGCCATGCAACAGCTCTTCATTTTCCACGTTCTGTCATACAAGGGAGTTAAAATCAAATTTCAGTTCAGGTTTTTGTTAGTTCTGGCCTTGAATCATCATGCCCTGATTAAGCCAGTTTACAAGCTGCTGAATTTGACTAGGACTGAGAAAAATTTATATTCACAGTGCTTTTGAAGAAAGGTTTGTATTAGGGCTCCATAGAATATCTCCACTACCTTCCTCCTCAGTCCCACTCTTGCCAGCATTTGTGAGTCTCCACGGTCTTTTCTGACAAATTTTAATATAAAAAATTGCATGTGATTAGACTAATAGAGCCAAAGTCTAGACTAAACCAGACAAAGTTGCTCTGGGATGTAAAAATTGAATGAAGTAGAGGAAAAATCTGAAAATTAAGAAAAATACAAATCTTATTGAAAACTGAAATTAAGGAAGTCAGATTGCATTTTCCATACATTTAGACAAATTTACTTAGACAAAGGAAAAGAAAAAAAGTCACCAGGTGGCTTTGTTATCATACCTCTGAAGACCAAGTATCCTCTCTCTCAGATGATTCTTGTACTCAATAGAATTTTAAGAGCTACTGTTTTCTTTATTCAAAGCTAGGATATGATATTTCAAGTGTTCTGGATTCCCACTGTTCTTCCTCAGAATAAGAGATGCTCAGAGGTTTTTATTGCTTCCAACTATTGAAGAAGCAGCTCCCAATGACTTTCTTATGGCCATTCTGCATTTTATTCCAGGGCGGAGGATCTGCGCCGGTGAGACTCTTGCCAAAATGGAGCTCTTCCTCTTCTTCACCAGTCTCCTACAGAGGTTCACCTTCCACCCTCCCCCTGGAGTTTCTACCTCAGACCTGGACCTCAGCCCTGCTATTTCATTTAACGTCATCCCCAAACCCTACAAAATGTGTGCTGTAACACGTTCCTAGAGCTCTAATCAGCGTCAGTTTGTTTAAAAAATGTTTAAATTACTTTTTCATGATATCTGCCTTCTTTATTCTTTGGCCAAAATAATTCACAACATTATATCTTAATGAAGGTTTCCAGTAGTTCTAAAACAAAGTGGTGTTCTTTTATTTTTGATTTAGTGAGGGAAGGCAGAAGTTGTCCAAAAGTGTGGACTAATTGATGATTCATGGATCAACATATTAGATCACCTAATCTGGGCTAAATAATACAGACCCTCAGCTTTCACATTCTTACTTCAATTTTCGCTTGGTAATGTGTGTTTGTTGAAAGCACATACCCCAGAAACACTCCCAAGTCCAGGTTTCTCTAAAGAGACATATGGACCATGAAGCTGTGCCTAGCTTATATTATCCTGCTTAAAGCTAAGCACTGCAGAGCCTCTGTAGTGAATGTGGGATGTTCAGAGCTTCTGGTCTTCAGAACAGAAGGGTTGTTTTGTCTTGGCAAGCAGATGGGTTTGAAGCTGGGTTGGATATACCGATGTTCCCCAGTACCTCATTGTGGCTTTTACCCCTGGCTCTTCTCCCTAATCCTTCCCCTCTTCAGAAGCCTTCAGTCCCCGCTTCTGCCCGGGCAGTAATCGGTGCTGACCCTCTGTAGTATGCCTTAAAGCTCAGCTGAAGGTCTTAGGTTTTCTTAGGTTGGCTTGGAAATTTAGCATGAGTTTTTTATTTGTTTCCAATTTCAGGAGGCAAAGACTTCTAAAAATCATGTCTCTCCTACTTTCCAATCCAGGTTGCAGAGCGGGTGCAGGTGAAAACCTTGCCAACATGGAGCTCTTCCTGTTCTTTACAAAACTCCTGAAAAAGTTCATGTCTTTTCCTACCCCTGGAGCATACATTTCAGGTCTGAACACGGTAAAGTACACGGGCCTTTCAGTAGACGTTTTAGGATCTGGCCTATGATTTGACAGACTTTTTTGGTGATACATAAATCCACACACTCCTGTGACCACAGAGGATTGTACAGGTGTAATGGCAGAAGGAGTCTATTTTTTTCCACTTTTTGTGAACATTTATAGATGTCTCCAAATCCATCCTTCAGCCTGGCCATTTTAAACAATAGACAGTTGTCTCTACTTCCAGCAGAGGACAGACTAGAAGGTCAATGCAGAAGAATGGTCAAACTTACTAGATACAATAAGAGACTACTCCTATATATCTTCATGGTTCTCACTGAGCTGTATATCCTCACGTTGCTATCCCCTTTGAAGCTCCATCTGTGCTAACCGTACATCCTCATTATCCGGTACCATTTTGCATCTCAAGGGGAAAAACTTTAAAAAATCAGAGCTGCTGCACTGGCAGTTGTAGTACCCCAGATCCTCACAGCCTCTGTTCCTTTTAGTCCAGGGCTCCTGTGAGAAAAACTCATGTAACTTACAGGACATTTCCATTGCAATCTTACATGTCCTGTCTTCAGAGCTATGTTTGCATTTGGAGAAGATGATGTTTTTCATCAGTTAGCTGGTATCTGTGAAAATTACAATTTAATTAGCTTTACCAGGAATAAAAATATTTTTTCATTCTCTGCCCCTGAATTTTAAATGTTATAAACATTTACGAAAATATGGGGGGGGGGGGTCCACTGAAGGCAAGGTTTGAAAAAGGGAATCACTGTAGAAAAAGTATTAGAAGTTGGTGATCAGATTTCATTTGCTGAAGCTGTTCTTTCTCGTATCATCGAAGTACTCAAAACAAATCAGATGTTTGCATTTCCTGCTCCTATTAACCTTTAAACAAAATATACTTATCTCAGTAACATAAGAAATCCAATGTAACAAGAAGTCCTGTATTTGTCTTATAAATAAAGACTCTGAAGCTGTAGAAAGAATATGATAATTGAAACATGATCGCAGTGCATGAAGAGGTGGGAGGTGATAGGACTGCACTGTGTTTTCCCGAGAGAGTTTCTGTTTGTACAAAACAGCTAATCTTATCTAACCATCTTTGTACATATTGATTTACACGACCTCCATTAACCTACTAGCTGAGGCTTTTCCACATATTTATCTTCAAAGATAGAATCAGATCAAAATGGATTTTTATGTCTTTTTCCAGCTCTAACATTTCAGAAAAAAAACACTCAGTTTAAACACTGTTTTTTCACTTGGAGGTTTGAAGACAAAATCATTAAAAGAAATTATTTCTTCATGAGCAAAACAGGCCCCTGTTCTTTATACCACTTCTTGCCAGCAGTTGCCACCAGAACTGGAGAGGCTAAACCTCCATTTCTAAGTCTTTACTGATTCAGAAGGTGGACATCATCTGAAAGATGGCAATGTCAGATTGTGCATGATTTATAGCACACTTGCTTGATGTTTGCAAAATCACCAGGATGAACAATGCCACAGAGGCTGTAACTCCTCCAGGCGAGATCCACACACTTCAGAAGACAACAAAACCCAGTTGCACTAGAAACAGGACATTCATTCACATCTAGTGTTCACCAAAAAGGACCACACTTATAATCACAAGAGTACTTAGTTTGGTGGTCTGCCCAATTGCCTTGGACAGTTGGGCACACTTCTGTCAGACACACCAGCTGACTGACTGTATCTCACCATGAGAAGAAACAGAAATTCTCCCTCCACCACATGACACTTGCATCTGTAAAGTGGCAATTTCATCTTTAATCATTATTTCTCTCATTTCCCTGCTATTTTCTGTTGACCTTCTTCCAAAGATGGAAGGCCTACAATGCTACAAGTAAGTCAAACAACCTTGAAAATTTATTTCACAAATATAGGTGTATCTGACACAGCCTACCATATGCAAAGAAATAACAGTTGTGTACTTGTTACAGAAGACCACTTCTCAGGAAAAACCTTAAGCCAAGTTGACCTGAGTCCAGAGGGTTGTTAAGATTTTTCTTGAATATTCCGTAACTGGATAACCTCAGTAAACAAAACATGCACCCATGGCAAACAGCTGGTGCTTTTATAATGAAACTTCTGACTTGCTATTACACATTGCATAAACACTGTCTGCAAAGTCCAGCTGGCAGAGGGCTCCCACCTCCTGGCGACAGTAAAAGGAAGTTAAAATTAACTGAGAGCCAAAATAGCCCTAGGTTGATACTTCTTCAAGCCTCCACGTCTGCTCTCTCCCCACAGGCAGCATGCGAATCAAGTGGTACTCTTGGTTCACGTCCAGCATCCTCAGGCTGCCACCCAGACACATCAGGGCTCATCGGCCAAGTGTTGGTGCAAAGAAAGAACATCACTGTTTACTGAGCGATCACTACAGGGTGCATAGGGGACTCTTCCCTCACCAAGCATGATGATGGTCACCTCTTTTCTGTGTGTATTTTTCTTGTCCTGGCTCTTCTATTGACTATGAAAAATAGAAAGTTTCTGGAATAGACATTGCAGAGAGAACTTCCCCCAAACCAAAGTCTTTTCACATCATTGCAAACCCGCTCATTACTGATGGGAAGGAATCCTCCTAGATATTGGTAGTTGTCACGGTTTAAAGCTGGGCCGGCTATTAAACCTGTGGCAGATGCTCTCTGTTATCCCCCCCCTCCCCCCAAAGGGAAAGGGAAAGGGAAAAGGGAGAGAGACTTCCGGGTTGGAAAGTTAAAACAGTTTTAATAAACTGTAATAATGAAAAAGAGTATAATAATAATAATAGAAATAATCAAATATATACAAATATATATACAAAACCAAGATGGAGCTCCCGGGATGTCAGCCACGTCACCACCGGCACTGCAGGGCAGGCTCCGGGAAGGCCCAGGCTGGGCCTAGCGACGGTCGGGAGCTGGATTCAGCGATGAACGGATCGGGATCGGGGGCAGCAGGAAAACAGACAGGGCCCTCCTTGGACACCAGCCATAGCAGAAAGAGAGCGAGACCCTCGTGATCCCCCCGCTTTATACTGAGAATGACGTGTATGGGATGGAATACCTCGTTGGTCAATTTTGGGTCACCTGCCCTGTCCGCTCCCCCCTGCAGCTGCGACCCCCCTTTGGCTCTTCATTCGTAAGCAGTGAGGAATTCAGCAGTGACCTTGGTTTCTCTAAGAACAAGTACAGCAAGAGCCTTTCTGCACAACATCCCTACCGGTGCCTCAGTGATAACTACAAACTTCGAGCGTTATCAGTCCTGGAAGTAGACACTGTCTGCAAAACATGCAGTTAGTTTCAGAAAGTGCAGTTACTTAGAGGAGACTTAGCTGAAAATAAAAATCACTGAAAGGAAAATTGGCCTGGTATAGGCCAAACCAGGACAGTAGTGTAAACCTTATTTTTCTTCCTACTGTCCCACTGTGCAGCCAACGAGCATTTGTGCTGGTGCTCTCTGTCTAAGTTTCAACCCAGGTGCAGAATGACATGTATTAAACCGAACTCCACCTAAAAGTGCAATAGGAGGAAAACTTCAAATACTACATAATTCATTCTCTTTACTGTAGATGCCCTTTTATCACACAACCATGTAATTTCTGATTTGTCCCAAAAATATTCTCGGCAACTATAATTTCCTGCAATTCTCATTTTTCTGTGATCTTGCAGAAATTCTCTGTTGTATGCCAATAGTTCCCTCCTGCCAGGAATCCCTCGTTTGCTCAAAAAATATATTCAGTTTCAAAAAACTGATGAAGTAGAAGCGTAGATTGGTTTTGTGAAAGCAAATCTGCCAACCCTGTATGAGTGACTCGGATACACACACTGTCTTTCAAATGGTAGTGCACATACAAGTGACATTCTTAATGCAGTATGAAACTCAGAAAGCTAAAATAATAATAGAATATTTGAATATTAGTGAAATTAAATGTCTCAGTCCACCTTTTTGCCCTCCTTTGAGAAAATGTTGTAATTTTTAGTCCAGGACTTGATGATAATTCAAAATCCTTTGTGCCCTAAAAGGACATGTGCCTCCTACTTTGCTCCAGGCATGGATTTAGCAAGGGGAGGTGCCTTCCGTTAGTACCATCCTGCCAGGTACACACTGCAAGTCAAGTTAGCCCATGAATGTGACGAGCATCATCTCCTTGAAGACCTGCAGGCATCCAGCCTTGTATCACTCTGGCCTTTCCAAAGGTGTGTTTACCTTTCTCAACTCACCTGAGTAGTTGCTAGTTAACCTATTAGATCACACTGTTAGTGATGCCAAAGGATGCAAGGAAGAAAACTAGCACACCAAACAGCTGGATACTGCGTGAAGATTTGAAACTACATGAAGCCAGAACTCGTATTATTTGAATTTTTAGCAGCTTGACAGCTGCTGTTCAGAGGCTCCCTGGCAGCTGTTTGGCCAGCAATATGCCACTGCCATGCTTCTAGTCCACACTGTCTAAATCAAAGGAGACTGAGTGACAGTATTGACATAAGCCAAGCCAGCAGCTTAGAGGACAGGCAAACCTTGGAGGAATAAACAGTCTCTTGGGAATTAACCAATCTATTTTTTTACTTAAATTTGCGTAGAATACATTTTTTCCTCTCTTGCTTTCTATAATGCACCTCCTGGGCATATGCTGTTTGCATTAAACCTTCACAACAATGGAGTCAATTATGTAGCTTTCATATAGGACTAAGGACACCCTTGCTGTCAGTATCACAGAATCACAGAATGTTAGGGATTGGAAGGGACCTTGAAAGATCATCTAGTCCAATCCCTCTGCCGGAGCAGGATTACCTAGATCATATCACACAGGAACACGTCCAGGCAGGTTTTGAACGTCTCCAGAGAAGGAGACTCCACAACCTCTCTGGGCAGTCTGTTCCAGTGTTCAGTTACACTCACTGTAAAGAAGTTTTTCCTCATATTTATGTTATATTATCAGAAGAAATAGGTAGAAAACATAATGAACAGGCTTGTGTTTCCTCCCCAGTCCCTTCAGAGCCTTTCTGTAGGCTTGGTTCTCTAAGGTCCTTCCCCTGAAGCTCATGGCTCATTCTCTTAAGTAGAAAGAGTGACCTAACCTTGTTTCTCTAACAGGCCAGCCTCTCAGATCTTCTTTCCCTTCCCCCCATGGCTTGTCTCTCTCTTTCTCCCTCTGCTTTGTTTCCCAGACAAATTCAGTAATTAATCTGCACAGCTTTACAGGGTCCCCTCCCACCACCTGCACTCTTTGTTCTGTCATTGTCTGTCCTCCACCTTTCTGTTCTCCTTCCTTTGCCAGACAGGACTGCCAAAACTGGTTCTCACACAGGTTTTAGTTAATCTCCTTGTCAAAAGGAAATAGGACTCCTTTTACTCTGGACCTGACTCCTGGGAGGTGCTGAAATCATGGCCCCTTCCAGTTCAGTAGATAAACACAAACTTAAGGTGAAATCTTAATAGTCCCCATTAAGTATTCAATGACTGACTCATTTCAGGTCTATAAGGAGCCTTACTAGCAGTGCTGGGTACATGTTTGCACAGAGATATCCACAAAAGACTAGATATACACAGCAAATTCACCAGAAAGCAGCACCTGCAGACACACATCCCTTTCACAGTCACATCATCTCGCTTCCAGTCACACCCATTCAAATCCAAAAGATGTAACTGTGGTGCAAAACCGGAATGCCAATAGATTCACAGGCTCACAGAACCACAGGATAATTCAGGATGGAAGGGACTGCAAGGGGTCAAATAGTCAGCCGTGAGGTCAGACCAGAGTGCTCAGGGCTTTATCCAGTCTGATCTAGAATCCAGATGGATTGAAACACCATTTTGGACATACATAGGTGTAACAGACAGTACAGTACCTCTCCGGATCAGAGTTAAATGCCAAGATGGTATAATAAGCCTCCCACTGTTCTATTTTCCAGTGGAGATCTGATTTTGGTACGCTTCTCAGGCTGAGATACAAGTTCTTTAGGTGAGCTTGCATGACATGATGCTTATTGCTCTACTTTGCCATGAGCAGAAGGCACTGGTGTGGTGTGGTGTGGTGGAAGTAGTCTCCACAATGGTGACAAATTGCTCACAAGGTAAATTATCACTAGAAGACCACCACTGCATTAGCACTTTGCTTTTCTCTGGGGATATATTGGTAAATAGACCTGCTGTAACGTGGAAAGCTAAGAAATACTGACTAAATAACAAAGTTTAGTGATCTTAAAATGTAAAAGAGAACCAGTGTACTGGACCAGATGCACCATGAAACAAAAGTCCTCCTATTTTAAACTGCCTTCTTCAAGGTGCTGGAAGAGGTGGTCCAGACTAGTAATTTATACAATACTAGGAACCAACAGAAATACTAAAAGTTATGAATCTCCTCTGGAATCAACTGCCTTGATTAGCAAAGGATGGTGACTTCCAGCAAGAAAATGTTCAGAGCTGCTCTTCCCACACTACTGTACCTCAAGACACACACTGTTAGTTAAAAGCACATGCAACTGGCAGGATTCAGCTACAAATTCAGACATGTAAATTTAGGTGTCTGACTGCAAGTGTCTATATGTGCCCTTGTGACTTCAGTTGTCTAGACCTTGAGTGTTGTTTGGGATGTTTTATGACTGTCTATGTCCAGTGGGAGGCCAGAATAGTGTTGATCTCCGATTGGGCCTCTGAACATCAAGAAGGTGTCTCAAATATTCTAAGATGCCTGAAGTTGGACTAGACACCCATGTCTAGGCAAGTAAGTAGCGGCTTAGTCTACACTGTCATTATTCAGTGGAGATCTGAATACAATCAGTGGAGCCTAGACAGTGATTTGACTTAACCTAAACAGACACTTATGTTTGTTCAGTATTAATTGAACCCTGCCTGTACTGTTATTTCAGACACCATGGAGCATTGGAGATACCTGGAGATGCCTTCTGGACCAGCAGCTGCATATCAGGAAGGATACCCTAGAGCACTGCTTGCGTTTGGCCAATAAAATTGAGTCCCTGTTGTATTTTTATCATAGGCAACTTGTCTTTGATAGTTGTGCTGCTCAAGGAACAACCTCATAGTCATGTCATTACCTTCCCAGCCGGCTCCTGTGCAAAAGCCTTATCAGCTTTGGCATATTCAGGACTTCCATGTGTCCTCCCATGGCCTTCAGTGATAGCATCTTCATTGTTGCTCCCAAGCATTCTCCTGGCTCGTAGGTTTAGCCACGTCCCTAGAAAGTGTGGTCACTTCTCTTAAATACGTATCTATACTTGGACACTCTTGACTGAGAGACAACGTAGATATCTCACAGCTTCTGTCTGCCAAATTTTAAGTGAGGTTTAGACTGGTATGAAAACAATGAGACTTACTTCCACCCCCAGAAGGAGCATTTGCAAAGCATTTGGAGTAATTTACTGATAGAATTGATGAAAATGACTTCTAGCAATCCCTTTTGACTTGTGATAAAACACCTATGTGTTGAAGTTAAAATCTGCAAGACCCTTTATGCAGCCTTTGCATGTTTAGTTGTACCATGAATAGAAGATAGATAGACAGATTTGTAAACATGCACCTTGAGCATAAAGGAGACACACAGTAGAAAGGAGACAGACTTGTTTCTGTATTGGACATTAAAACACTTTATAATGTTTTTCTTTAATTCGGACTGCTCCTTGCAGGTTTCTCTGCTTCCTAATTTCACATACGTAAATTCACTCTTCTAGACCATCTTAGGGAAAGAAGAGGCTTGAGGACTTATGGGGTTAGAGATGTCCAAGGATCCTGCTGTGGATGTCCCAGAAAAAAGCTATAGAGAAGGAATAATTCTTCAGCCAGAAGCAGTACAATTGGAATATCCACTACAGTTGAATTATTAAATTTACAACCATTCCTAAGTCTTTTGGATTTGCCATGCACAGCTTTCCCTCAGCAGACAAGTCATGAGCAATTAATACCTTCTATTTTATTATATTGTATGATTTCTGATCTCACCCAAGTTATTAAATACTACCAAAGTGCTCCTGCAGTGCACAAAAGTTGATGTGAACGCAGAGGTTTGTGAGGTTTGTCTATAAGTGAGATTTGGCTAAAAAATGAAAAGGTGTGTGAATCACTCTGAAAAATGAGCAGGGAAGAAACTGGGCATTCATGCTTTTCAGCAAAGTTATTGATGGTATATTCGTCTCCAGGACATTACCCTGTGCTGGAAAGCCACAGCTATGTAATTTCTTAGCTAAAGTGGTAGCCACAAGCCTGCTATAACCCTTCCTCCGATGTTGTGGAAGAGTATAACTATGAATCATGGTGGCAAACTGGTCTGTCAGGCTCCAGGAGAGGGGATACCCATTGCCATCCAAGACACAGACACTGGGGAAGCAGCAAATGAGGTTAGAAAGGTACTTCTGGCTCCTTCGGTTGCCCCCCCGTGACCAGGTTTTGCTGAGCAGACTGGCATGGGAGATGTCCAGGTAAGCCAGCATTAATTTAGGGTCCATCCTAAAAGACAGTACAGAAACTGTATTAGGCAGAAAGATGTACATCATATTCTCTAAGCAACCATACTAGATTTAAAGCTGTCTTCTTCAGCCACATAGATTTCCAAGTCTGTATAAGAAAGGGGAATCAAAGAGAGCTGAGTTCATTAGGCTAGAGGTTTGGGAACATTTATAGAGGGCAGTGCCTCTCCATTTTAGGTCTTTGTTTATATAAACTCCTGAGTCCACACAACACACTCCAGAGGTGCCTTATTCCTTATAGGAAGAGTGGAGAATACATTAAGGAAGGCAAGGAGCACCAGTGACATATTAAGTAGCACAGGATAGTGGAAAGGATTTGATTTCCAGTCTCTCATCCTCCAAGACTGACAGATTCTCTCTGGATTTTGAATCCACTGCTGAGATATTTATTCCAGGAAAAATGGAGTGTCTGGTTCCCTTACTCTTGTGCTCTGATGTCAGACTGATATCTTGCCAGCAGAGGGATGTTAGAAAACTTAGAAGGCTTCAAGCAGTTGTGTAAAGGCCCCTTGTGAAAAATAAACTTTGCAGGAGTCCCAGGTCCATCTATCAAATCTAAGGAGCTTTGACACAGGAAGGTCAAAAGGAGATGGAAAGCAGACCTGTGGGTTCCATGTATACACAAAAAGAGGTGGGGATGGGGACTATTCTGGAATATAAAACTGCAAAAGTGATAGACTGGTTACGGAAAAATCTTGGTAAGTATTTAAGGGAATACTTCCTTCCTTACCAAGCAATTCCTCAGTCAGGTTTTTGACTCAGTCACATAGAAAGCCTAGCAGTCTTCCTGATATTTGTGATGTAAATGTACTTTCAGGAAATGTATTGCTATAGTAAGGACATTGACAAATGACATGGAGTGCTTAGACATACTGAAGCCTGACATCTGGCAGCATGGCCGGGTCTGAATGGATAACCATCTGGAAAGAGGATGTTCTCACATCTACCCGCTTAGATAAAGCCACTGTTCTGGATATTTCACATATTCCATCCTGAAGTCCTGTGTATACAAAGATAAATATTGAGGCACTTCATAAACAAAGCATTTTTTTTAAATAAAGTCCAACAGTACACTTATAATGGAACTAGTCAGGTATTTGAAATCTCCAAAATTATTAACTAGGTTGTCTCCACACTTTAGCTATAGCTTTACATATGTGAAGGTCAGAAGGCACCAAACTTCTCATTTAATCCAATCACCAGAACGATGAGGATGTAGACCCTCTCCAAGTGACCTCCCTATCTAACTCTTACCCAGTAATTTACCCAGTAAATTACCCAGTTGTAATACAAGGATTTCAATCATGGAGAAATCACGTGTTCCAGAAGCAAGTTCTTCTACCCTTCACCATTAAAAATGTGTGTATTGTTTCCCATTTAGGTCTTGTTTAGGTTCAGATTCCAAACACTGTCTCTCACTAAACCTCCAATTACCGCATTAACTACTGCTCAGCTTAGTCTGTATGTTGTCTACAGAATCCTATGGCCAGCAGCAAAAATAAACATAAACAAACATGCCTTCCTGGCAAGGAAATAGCTCCATCTAATTGAAAGCTGAACTCAAAATGGTAACAGTGAATAAGATAGGGATGAAATTCAAAAGCTAGAAAAGCCATATCCTACATCTTGTGTTTTACATAAGTACAAGAAGCCTTTCTATGGAGCAGAATGGCAGGGTCTGCACCCCATTAAGACTTTTTAAACCAACTAGTTTATCTATTCTGTTTCCTCTAAACCAATTAAGGCTGGACTGTACCTTGTATCTGAAAAATTTGTCCCCAGTTGATGACATTTGTGTTTTCCAGTAGCTCCTGGTAAGCTTGTAGCTCCTTGTAGAAAACTGCATGAGCATTGGTATAATGGTCAAGGTCATCTATCTCATTCTGGGGAGAAAAAATCTGGAAGAATTAAATATCCTCCCCCTTCCCGCATGCACATCTTTCACATCAGAATCAAAACTCACTGAAAGCCAACCCCAGAGATTTAACAAATGTTTGGAGCTTCAGGGAGGCTTCTTTTAGGACACTTTCAGTAGTGACTCTCAAGCAAGACAGCAGAAATATCTGTTGCTCTCCACAGTGTCATATTAGCAGAAAGCAGCAATGGTAGTAAGTCCTCATGTACCCAAGGCATGGTAACCCAAAGCTGGTGGCAGTTTCTTGAAAATCTTGCCTAATTCAAAGCTCACCTCTACTACTGGTTGTCCCAAAAACCATGCTGTGTTATATGGTTGCCAAGATCAACATGTTTAGAACACATCTCTTCTGGTAAACAAAATAGTACCAATGCTTGTTCTCCGCCCCTGAGCTGAAATAGCATGGTCTGGCCTCATCAGTACTATTAAACTCTCATAGTCTCCAAAACAGGTTGGAAACATCCAAACTGCCAACTGGGGATTGTCCATGTCCTGTGCCGACTCCTGCATTGCTGGCCTAGGAGAGCTTGTTGTCCCAGAGAGCATGCCAACGATTTAACTGCACAGGCAGTACTCATAGTACCCCACATGAGACTACACCACCAAGACCTTGTCCCCTAGCCTGGAGACTCAAATTCATGCAACTCAGAGATTGCTTTATCATGGTGAACAGAAGGGGCTGAGTCAATGCCCCTTCCAGCATTTCTTTATCACTGCCTGTCATGGAATAAAAGACTGCAGAAGGACCCTTCTTTCACTTTGTAGCCACACCTGCCCATCACAACCTCACTAAGGCTCTTCTGTCTGCACAAAGACTAGAGAGACCAAGGAATCCTGGGAAAGTTCACTCAGGTGGTGTGAGTGCAGGTAAAATGTGTCTCTACATAAGCTATGCAAGTTATTCTTCAGTCGATGCAAACAGGATAATTATGATCAATTAGAGCGTGTACTTCATCGGTAAGCTTGGTTAGGCTATAATTGCTAGGCAGAATGTTTCAGGAAAGAGCAGCACTCCCTACAGTGGAGTTTGTGCTGGCACACACTGGGTTGTCCTATTGCATTTTCCAGTTCCTTCCCACCCCTGTTACATGCTTCCTATATAAAGCCAGCCCCATCCACAAAGCTCTTGGAAAGCTGAGCCTCAGTCATGTTGGATCCACCTCTCAGAAACAAAGATAATAAACCATGTCAATCTACCTCCCTCCGTGGCCGGGTGATAACAGCTTTGAAGTCTGGCCATGAGTCCACCACCACTTCCTTCCTGAAGGGGTTCCCTCGGTTGATGTTCATCACAGCTCCATAAACCTGAAGGGTGAACAGCCAAGAGAAGAAAGGCAGTTAGAGACATGCTACTGTGGCATCTGTGTTATAAACCAGAGACTGAACCAGTGACACGAAGCTGAAAGCACACATTTAGATTTTCATACACACACACACACCCATTTATCACATAGGTTGATACCTACACACTCACCAGTAAGGCATATTACAGAATCACACAGAATCACAGAATCAATCAGGTTGGAAGAGACCTCTGGGATCATCGAGTCCAACCATTGCCCTGACACCACCATGTCAACTAGACCATGGCACTAAGTGCCATGTCCAGTCTATGAAGATAAACAATTGCCTAATTTTGCCAACCCTAATTACTTTGGAGAGGAGGTGAACCAGTTTGCTTCTCTCTTTCTTATGTGGATTTGGGTTAGTAAGCAGGGCCAAATGGATATCTCAGATGTAGTCATCTAAACAGCAAACATCAGTCAGCCCAGAAGCAGCACAACCCTCTCCCCACAGCTGTGATTCCCCAGCAAATATCCTGAATTCACTGATGGAGATACCACAGAAAACAATAGGTCAGTGCTGTGTTACCTTGAGGGACTCGGGGAAACTCCACCTTAGCATTTTCTCCAGCATCTGCAGCTTCATGGAGCAGCTGAGCACCAGCATCTTCCTTTCTGGAAACACATACAAGGTATAAAGGGCCACTCAGAAAAGCAATAATCTGGAGGATCTAAGTGTCATAATTGTTAATTTCATAAAATACAATAGCTGCCACAAGTGCCCTTTTTCAGCGTTTTCCTATGGAAAGCATTTTAGGAATAATTTTTTTTTCAATGGATGGATGTGCAGAGAAGAGCAAGATGGGATGGTGTTTGGCAGACCAAGTTGGAGTTGGAAAATCCTGGACTTCATTTGTTATTCTACACCAGGTTTCTTGTGCAACATCAGGCAGGTCACTTACAGATAGGTTCAAAAAGAGGGCTTTCTCATGTCTGCCCCAAAATATCATGTTAGTTTTTACTGGTAAAAACTGTAAAAATAAATTCTTACCATCAAATGCTTTAAGCCTAGATATGACTGAGCTCTCTTACTGGTTACTAACAAGTAATTTGTACTTTGTTAATTCAGCTTTAACTTTTTAGACCATGATTTGGGACAGTTTATTCCCCAGGGTAATCTCTTTAGCAGAGGAGTTACTGTGAGAATGACAGCCACAAATCTTATTTGTGAAAAAGCTGCCTTCCCTTGGAAATTATTTTTTCTTTCCACCTTTGCTGTAAATCCAAAGTAGCCCATCCAAAACAACATAGCTACAGTCTGTCAAAAAAACCCAACAACAACAACAACAAAGCACTCCAAACCCCAAAAAAACCTCCAAGAAGCAATAAACATGTATCTTCACTTTAAAAATCCAAGGAAAAAATTCAAATGTGAAGGTTTCTCAAAAGTATCACATCCTTCATCCTCTCTTTTACCTCTTAAATGTGCATCAATTAATCTTAAAAGCATCTCCTTTTGCTGGAGTTCATTATAAATCTTCACATACCTTACAAATTGTTGCAGCCATCAAGTATCCACCTTACCACTAACAAACATCTTATAAGCAGCCACCTGTCAGGATTAGAGATGGAGCAATAAATCCTGTAGCAGGGGGCTAGGTGGTCATCCATCCTCAGCTCCCACATTTGCTTATTAAACACTATATGGCTACTACAAAGGTACTGATCCAACACACAGATCACAAGTAAAACAACAACCAGGTGCTACTCAATCTGATTTTCCTATGTTTTTAAAGGAAATAAAAAGCATCTGCATACTACAAATATTGAAGGGTCTCAGCATTGATGGCTTGGCTTGTCAGCACTATTTATTAACCTTATAGTTGATCTTCTACTGCAAGTTGGTCAGGGAGTCTCCAAGATCACCGCTATGACCGATCTGTTACCCATAGAAAAGGCTTCTATTCACTTATTCTTAATACAATGCACCAATCTGGCCTTTTTCTTATTTTGTTTAATTCTACAGATGCACAGCATGTAGGTTTTTTTTCTAAAGGTTTTTGAATCTCGTAACTTGAATCTTCCTTCCATATTTAGGTTTCAAACATTTAGACATTTCCAAGTGAGGAGGCTTTGTTTAACAGAGAAACAACACAACAGTCAGCACTAATTGGCTCTTGTTGTGGTCCTTGCCAGACAGATTAAGGGTTGAACAAACCACAGCATTAAGCAACACATTTACAGAGGCAATCTGCTCCCCAGGTCAGGGTAGATATATGTGAACAGAGCAAGATAGTGAAGCTCAGGCTGCTCCACTAAGATATCTGTGCCTCAGATAAGAAAATATCTTCTAGCATCCATGTGATCCACCAACAGCCTCAAGCCCTCCCCTTGTTCCTTGCCTTGCTTCACCAAACATAAAAATAAAAAAAAAATCTCATTTAATGACCAAATGTGCATATTTACCTTTCTTGAAGCTTATACTCCATTTCCAAGGGGAAAACTGCCTCTGTGTCACAATGCATCAGTATGCATGTAACTACATCTAAAGGCACCATCGATACGTGTCTGAATATACAGCTACTTTTACCTAAGGACAGTTCTTACAGCTCTATGCCTGGAAGCGCTTTCAGATTGTAAAATAAATATTGCACTGATAGACCACCCACCTGATCGCTTACCTGCTTTCAGTCTTGTAGCTCGTCCTTCCAAACTGCAGTGATAAGCTTGAAGTTAGGAGACAACAAACTGCATCCCCTTTGTGGCTGCTTCTGCATGGGGAATGACGAGAGCCCTTGTCCAGAACCTTAAAACTATAATTTTATTGATCCAAATTTTTCTAAACTCGTATATTGTTCCTAAAAGGTTTATTCTTTCTTTTGCGGAGCATGGAAATAAAAGCAGATCCAGCCACACCTTCAGAGGAGGAGAGACTCGGTAAGCATAGTTAATGAAGTGTCAAAAGGCTTGTTCAGGAGTTTAGGCTCTAGCAAGAACCTTTAATTTTTTCATTAGGACATATAATCTCTGCATTCATACCAATGAGTGATCTGCTTTGCACATACTTATAATTACCCTTTTTCTTCTCAGTGGTAGTGAAATTAAAGTAGTCAGTTCTCTTTCTCAGTGCTAAGCTTCATGCCATGAAGGAATTAAGAGCCTGAGGTAAACTGAGACATGTTCTGCCAGAGAAAACCAACCCAGCTAAGCAGCCCCAAGCATCGTTTGGGGTGGCAGCCCTGTTCACCCTTTGCCTGATATTTTTGTTTGTCCTAGACAGTCCAGTTTGATGATGCTAACCTATATTGCCCTTTTGATTTGGACTTGATAAATTACGGCAGAAGGTAGAAGAGTCAATAGAGAAGGAACATTGAAGTGTTACGGGAGAGCACATGCAGAAAGATGTTTTATTTGAGCATGAGAAAGAGTTGATAAGGATATGGATTGATTTTTTTTTATGTTTGGGCATGGTTTAGTGGTGGACGTGGTAGTGTTAGGTTAATGGTTGGACTTGGTCTTAAAGGTCCTTTCCAACCAGAACGATTCTATGATTCCTGCTATATCTTAAGAAATCTGTAGCTTGTAACTTACCTACTTGAAGCCAAGGTTTGTGCAATTGAAGAGCTTCAGATGCTCCGAGCTCAAACCACCCAAGTTCACAGCTCCACACACACTGATCAACAGTGAACCTTCTCCTAGAAGAGTCCTCTAATCTCATCAGTAATCAGAACCTGATCATTCTGCAACTCTGCCCAAGGGTATTCACCATCAAGTAAGTTGACCTAAGATCACCTCCGAAAAGTCTGGGTTTATGTTCCTGTTTTATGTTGTCCTATTTATGTGTGCATGACAATCCCAAAGTAACAACATCCACAGCCAGCCAGCCTATCATAAATCACCCAATATCAGGAAAAAAAAAAATATAATAATTATGGCTTGCTTCTGTAACACAGTACCTCCATCGCTAGTGACAGCTTGGCACTGCATTTACATGGCCTCAGGATTGAGGCTCATCAGGTGCTCTTTGTTTTACTTAGCTGCGTAATTTAGTATTTCCCCTAATTGACCGGGGGTCTATGAATAATTATTTTGTTATCTTTGTATGGTACAACCACAGTTTTATACACACAGCAGTAACAAGCCGTTATTCTATGTTGAATGAGATATTTGTGACTAACGCAATGACATAGAATAGAGAAATACAGGCTGAGCATGGTAGGAGAGGCCTTGAGAGATGGAGGTACGGGATGTGGTGCAGAGAAGTACAGGTATGGGGTGATAAGTGAGGAGGCACGGGAGAGCGGTGAGGACGATAAGAGTTGAGGCTTGGCACAGGAGACCCCTCAGCTACACTCACCAACAACCAGATCAGAAAATACAGACCCGGAGCTGGACAAAACTGATTTTAGGAGTAACAAAGAAATAACACGTAATGTACATGAAAGACATTATATGCTGCCCCACCAGGGAGTGCTCCCTCTTTGCATATAAACACTCTTTTGAGCATAACACATTGCAATCTAAACAACTAGATTTGGAAGGAAGAGACCACAAATCTCAGTTCCAGGGGCACAGGAATAATTCCAAAAGGTCTTGTAATTACAGCCTTTCTTGGGGAAACATAAGAAATGATGCAAATAGCTCAACAAAAATTCATCCTATTTCAGTACCTCGTCTTTCCCAGTGTCAGCACGTATGATTAAAAGTACATCAACAATGTATTAGTACAGTGTCCAAACCATTGTCTCTGATGGTTATATGCTTCACGTATTTGTTTATGTCTTTTTCACACCTGTTTATACACTTTGGCTTAGACAGAATCTTCTGGCACTGGTACGCAGAGTACCAGATAGCTGGCATGCATGAAAATCATTAACCCATAAACTGGATTAAACTACTTCGGGGTAGCGGTTATGTCAGTAAGTGCTCCCCTTGCTGAGTGACCAATAATTTGAGAAATAGTTCTGAGTATTTATATACTTTTTGATGTGATTCAGTAGAAAGCAAGAAAGCACCTAGTCTGATTTCCTGATCCTACATGTAGCAACTACAGAGAGGCTTTTAATCTCTCCTAGGAGAATAGATATAATTAGCTCATGCCTCGTTAAGAGTACCAGCAGCTTGTAAACAAACGAACAAGTGTTCGTGTGGTAAGTCAATGCAAAGAGCACTGCTGTCTTCTAGCTGATAATTTGACTGGAGAAGGCACTTTATAATAACTGAATCTTTTAAGGGAGAAGTTCTATCATGGAAAAAATAGAGAAGAGATTAAAGTGCATGGAAAAATAGACTTTTGACTTAATTTTCTTTCTCTAAAGCTGAAGAATATCTGACAGTTAATGAAATAGAAGGTGGGTACACAACTCTGAAATTAGAGCTTTGCTCTATTATGCTCTTATCTGCGTTCCCCAACCATCTGGCTAAACCAGGTGTGAATGTATTTTTTTAAATTTTAAGCAGTTAATATGAAAATATAAAAAAAATCCTATACATTTGATAAAAGCGTCACGGTTTAAAGCTGGGCCGGCTATTAAACCTGTGGCAGATGCTCTCTGTTAACCCTCCCCGCCCACCTGAAGGGAAAGGGGAGAGAGACTTACAGGCTGGAAAGTTAAAACAGTTTTAATAAACTATAATAATGAAAAAGAGCATAATAATAATATTGGAATAATCAAATATATACAAATATACACAAAACCAAAATTGAGCTCCCGGGATATCGGCCACGTCACCCCCGGCACTGCAGGGCAGGCTCCGGGAAGGCCTAGGCTGGGCCCAGCGATGGATTCAGGGATGCACGGATCGGGATCGGGGGCAGCAGGAAAACGGGCAGAGTCCTCCTTGGACACTGGCCAAAGGCTCAAGCCGCAGAAGCAGCCCAAAGCAGCCCAAGCAGGCAGAGGCCCCCAAAAAGAAACAGAAGAGGCCCCCCAAAACAGCAGAAGGATGGAGGAAGGCTGAGACCCTCGTGATCCCCCCGCTTTATACTGAGAATGACGTGTATGGGATGGAATACCTCGTTGGTCAATTTTGGGTCACCTGCCCTGTCCGCTCCTCCCTGCAGGTGCGACCCCCCTTTGGCTCCTCACTCGTAAGCAGTGAGGAATTTAGCAGTGACCTTGGTTTCTCTAAGAACAAGTACAGCAAGAGCCTTTCTGCACAACATCCCTACTGGTGCCTCAGTGATAACTATAAACTTCGAGCGTTATCAGTCCTGGAAGCAGACACTGTCTGCAAAACATGCAGTTAGTTTCAGACAGTGCAGTTACTTAGAAGACACTTAACTGAAAGTAAAAATCACTGAAAGGAAAATTGGCCTGGTTTAGGCCAAACCAGGACAAAAATGTTATTCAATTTCCTGCCATGAAGGGTTTTTATTAAAAAATGGTAAGAAAGTTGAAACAGGGATTTGCAACTGAGCATTAGATAAGCATATTTTTACTACATGTCTCAGGTTTAAAGAGGCTTTAACTCCAAAACAAAAGTTAGTTTGGTAAGACAGACTGCCTTCACTGATTTACAGATGTGATATAGAAGTCCAAATATAATGGAACAGGTTGCCTTATTATACAAAAATGCCCAAATAAACCCAGGATCCATTTCTCTCTCTTCTTCTAAGACAGTATATCTCATCATTAGAAGTCATCAGAGGTCCAAAAAAAAAAAAAAACCCCAAAAACCTTGGCTGATCACTTAAATCACTAAAGTCCCAGAATGTATCTACACATTTATATACCGATATTCCTAGAAAATGTTTTAACAGAAATTCAGCAGTCACAACAGGAAAGCCATTAGGAAGAAAACACTGCTTCCATGATTAGCATCCTGCTGCTCTACATTAACAGAGTGCTGGCATAGATTATCTTCTTCAAAGGAGACTCCGTATATTTTGGTTTCTCAAAGGAAATCCACCTTCTCATAGGTTTTTTCAATGAGGGTTAACATGTTCTTCAAGTCATCTGACTGCTGAATAGCGTTCATATCCTTTAAAAGACCTTTCTGATTTTTTATCTTCAAAATTTCTTCCTAAAGAAGGAAAGATAAAATAATAGACAACAAATAAAAACCAGCTTTCATTGAGTCCGACAGAAATTTCACTTTCATGCAGCCTAGCTGTACCTAAATACAGCTAAAATAAAAAGGATTCAAAGACACACAATGGGACAGTCTTCCTTCCATCAGTTACAGAGAGATATATTTCAGAAATGATTACAGGCTCCCTAGACCATAGGGTTCCTAGGAAAAGACATGTGATCCTTTAAATGGCAAGTTTTATAGGGTTTTGTTCTGTTTTTAAAACGTAAGCATATAGTTCTCAATGAAAAGAAAAAAAAAAGAGAAAACTTTCAGATATTTCAGAATTTTCAGAATTGCCCCCTCTGGCAGAGGTTAAGTGATAAAAAGCATATTCTGTTGCCTGTCTTCTCATAACCAAGGTGTCTCTGAAAATATATTTCATGCTCACCTGCAAAGTAGGTGCCTGTAAACTGTGCTTGGGGAGTTCTGGAAGGTGGAGTGCTCCACTGCCATTTTCCTGGAATACCTAGAAGGGGGAAAAGAGGAAAAAAAGAAAATACAAACCCAAACATCAGGCACACAAGTAGGAAAATAAACTGGTGTCATCATCAAACTTCTGAAAACTGAACTTCTTAATTTTGCAGCTGAAGTCGGAAAGACTGAAAAGATACATTCCCAAAGGCAAATAAGGCCTTCCTAATATGATACTCTCTGCAGAAACAGCTTGGGTGCGATAGCTCTGGAAACGCATTCTCCTTAGAGGAATGCACCAGTGTCCATTGGAAATACCTTCTTGGCCTTTTTTTCATCTTCCTCTAACTGGTTCTTGAGCACCTGGATTTTGTACTGGAGCTGCTGTACATTTTCTTCAACACGTTCTGCTGATCGCGCAGCTTCATTTATTTCTTCCTAAGACAAAATAAGACAGAAAAACAAAATAAAATTTACTTTAGAGATGGTGAGCCTTTTGTATATAAGGTACTGATGATCAACATCATCTGAGTCACTGAAAAAACATCCTAAAAGATACACTGCTTTGTAGCGAAGGTGGGTGACAATGATGAACAGTGGACAACTCCTCCACAACAGCATAGGCATAGCCAGCAGTCCTTACTACTAAGACGTTACAAAACACTGAGCAGCAGCAGACAGGTAAGACATTTTCTTCCCTTCCTTGCCTTTCATACCTGCAATTGTACCAAAGACTCTTCATTTGTCTCAAGCATTTGTTTCTCTGCCATTTGAAGGCTCGGGAGATTCTTCAGGTTGCCCAGCTTCCCTGGAGGCACCTTTAAAGTCTTGAAAAATCTCAGCACCCTTTATTAGAGAAAAAGGAAAGCATGACTTGTTTGGAGTTCTTTGCAAAACAAAAAGAAAACTGACTAATAACTACTCTGGGGAAAAACTAAACTCAGTTTAGCCCAATTGCTGCCAGTGAAGTAAGAGGATCCAGACAGGAAGAAAAGATGTCTTGTTTTCCAAAAATCATGTGGAATAGATGTCTAAGGAAGGAACGAGGAATAAGAAAACCCATCATTCTAACATTTGCTATTATACTGACATCATGTGGTTTCTATCCATTGGCCTGTACACTCCCTGACTGTAATCTGACATTAACTAATATTTTCCCAGTTCTGACCTTTCTGCTTTTCAAAGTAAAGCTAAGTTCTAAAAGCAGCATTATTAACTGCTTCCACACAAAATCATTTTAGTTAAATCTGTAAATGCTTTTGTGAAATATGATATATAGCTCTATGTCAGAAGAAGAGTTTTAGCTTGCTCCCAATGGTCCTTCTGATTCTGAGGAAGACTTGAATTCTTCCAAGTTGGATCTGTCTGTTAGATACACCAAACTGCCACAATTTCCATACATCTTAGATGAGACTGCAGGAGTTTGGCAACTCAGAAATCAGACCCAACACGTCACAAATTAAACATTAAAAAAAAAAAAAAAAAAAGAAAACCATTTATGAAAAACTAGATCCTCATGTTTGAATCTTGAGGTACTGTAAGAACAAAAGCAGCAATGTATAGGCTTAGGCTCCATGTTGATAAGAGCCTGGTGTATCAACACACATGCACACAATAATTCTCAGACACTCAAGCATAGACAATTACTCCCACAATTACATGTAAAGGCTACAAGTTACACCCCAAGACAAAATTTCAACTCTCTCTGAAGTAACTTCAACAGTCAGAAAATGAATTAGCATTTAAGAAAATTTAGCTATAACTGCTCCTGCCACTATCATGAAATGACAACAAAATAAATAGCTGCCCACAAATTTAAACCCTATATAAAAAGTACAACACTGATCAAGGAGCTCTTAAGAATACCTCCTAGGTTCTGTTACACATATAGAAGTAGTTAAGGTGGGTCTTTCAATAACTCTTACTTGACTATTTCAATCAATGTACCGTCAAGATATTTCCCTCCTTGATTTTGCATCAACTCTCTCTTCCGAGATTTCCTAAATGTGATTTTTCCCAGAAGCAATTGTCTAAGCATGGTACAAAAAAACTGGGTAAATTAAATCCCTTCTTTTTTTTTTTTCTTAAATTATAATTTCTTACCTTTCTTTCAGTAAATTGAGGTGCTTCTGAACATCATCTTTTCTCTCACTTTGTTGGCACAAAACAGATCTGGAAAGAAAAGAAAGGCAGAATTTTCATCTCAAAGCCTGCAAGCACAAGTGAAGTGAACATAATCAGAATTTCTCTAGCAAAAAATTTCCAACTTCAGATAGAAATTGTTATATTATACTGGACAAAATATACACAGCCAGCCATACTGCCCCAAAAAGCTCCAAAGCTTCTCCAGTTCAAGCAAGGTTACGACTTTCACTTTATTCCTTGTGGAAACAGAGAAGAAGCACCAGGATATTTGGCACTTACAATATTACTGAATCCATTACAGTTTCCAGAAACTGCCTGCTGCTCTCTGAGAGAGTCTGCCAAGATCCTATTTTAGCACTGGTTAGTTTCACCTTTTTTGAAGAACCTTTTTCTCCTGTTAACACAAAGGAAAAAAGTGTCAAACCTGGATAAACAGCTTTGTGGCTCAATTCAGTCACATCGTAGTCAAAGATGTAACAGTTAAGATTTTTCCATGTCACAAAACTATCAGGGCAAATCTATCCACATTAGGTGGTACTTACCGTTTGCAAGTCACAAGTTGTTTAAAAAGCACAAAATAGAAAAGGTTCTTTCTTACAGCAGTTTCATTCTAAACAGATACTTTCCCAAAATGATTGGTGATACAAGTGAGAAAACCCAGAATAAAATAAAAAAAAAAAAAAAGTGGGAATATACATAAGCAAGAAACTCAATGCAGCAGGGGCCTCATCTCATTTGTATGTTCAATACAACACACGCCAGTCTTAAGACAGAAGGTTAACAGAGAAGACAATGACCTCTGAAGAGAAAGATAAATGTTCTGGGTGCTTGTGGAATTTTACAAGCGAAGAACACTACTTGCAAACAAAAGCGTATGGTTAATACGAATGCACACTAAGACTGTACTGCAAATATTTGCTGTTACTGTTCAGAAAGCAAACTTTGAAACTTATTTCAGTGACGCCTCAGACATCTATGATTTCAACACAGCAGTTACTACTTTTACTTCCAGTGTTTTTTCAAACCACTGAATTTGCACAAGACAAACATAAGGAAAGAATACAATCCTACCTGCAGGGGAATAGTCCTCATCTTCCTTAGCTTTCCTTTTGACTGTCTGAAGGACCTGCTGAAAAGATAAAAATTACAGCAAACATGGTAATTTTGAAACATCCTCTGCTGTGCAGTCAGTCATATACTACTAGGAACCTGCTATAAAAAGGCTGTGAAAGCACTTCAGTGCCTGACAGAGGTCTGTTGCTATTGACCACATAAAAGGCTTTTTGAACTGTGAAACAGTAATTCATCTCGAGCACGTTAAGGAAAGCAATTCACTCTTCTTAATTCCTCCCATTCTAAGAATGGGGGCATGAAATAAGAAATGCACAAGTTATTTGGCTAGATAGCCAAATCTTGAGATCATGCTGTTCATAAATTCAGTGGTTAAGCAAGCCCTCTCCAACAGAAAGCTGCCTAGCCCAATCCTGAGACACGCAGAGAATATTCTCCAGAACAGAATAAACATCATCTGAGCTGCACGAAGGCTGATCTTATCACTCTGTTCAAACAGATGCTATGCAGTCCTCAAAACTGCACAACTAGCTTGCCTTTTTATTAATGATCAGGCAATGCTTCCCTCTACGTGCCATAGGCACATTAGCATGGAACTAGAAATTCTGGAAACAAGGAAGCAGGGAGGACGGAAACCTCCTGCGGAGCAGAAGGGCAAAAGCTCACTTGATCTTGATTTTCAGTACAGTGAAGTCTCAAAAGAGCTGTTCACACTGGACATTTCCTCAAGAGGACTACATTTAGTTAATGAAATATTATCTACAAATTTCAATAGAAAATTGGGCAAAAGTGCCTTTTTTTTTTCTTTGGTTAATTTTCTAACTTGTTTGATCCAAAATAATGATTACCTTTCTTTTTTGACCTTGTTTTCTTCCTTCTCCATCTGTTCCCTTTTTTTTGCTGGAAGGCCCTTGTTGATTTTGTGATTTAAAAGCTTTTTTTGCTGATCCCCCACCAGTGGTCTCCCCCACTTTACTGGAAGATGTGTGGCGGTGTTTCATTATCTATAAACCAACTGGAACAGGAGGAAACAAAAACAAAATTAAAATCCGGCACTTATCATCCATACAGTACAAACCATACATTAACATGCAAAATGACAGAAATACCCAGTGCTAAATGAGCCCAAATGTTTGAATATTTGCTAACCAAAGTCTAAATCTTGCATATTGATCTAAGTGCAGGACCACTAAAAAGCATTCCCATTTGCCTTTTAGACAAGTCACTGCGTGTTTCACATGTCTTTCTAAACTTAAAATCCAGCATGTCTGTATGTACCTCGAATACTGTGTTCAGTTTTGGGCCCCTCACTACAAGAAAGACACTGAGGTGCTGGAGAGAGTCCAGAGAAGGGCAACGAAGCTGGTGATGGGGCTAGAGAATAAGTCTTATGAGAAGTGGCCGAGGGAACTGGGGGTGTTTAGCCTGGAGAAAAGGAGGCTGAGGGGGACCTTATCACTGTCTACAACTACCTGAAAGGAGGTTATAGCGAGGCAGGTGTCGGTCTCTTCTCCCAGGTAACAAGTGACAGGACAAAAGGAAACAGCCTCAAGTTGTGCCAGGGGAGGTTTAGATTGGATAGCAGGAAAAATTTCTTCACTGAAAAGGTTATCAAACATTGGAACAGGCTGCCCAGGGAAGTGGTGGAGTCACCACCCCTCGAGGGATTTAAAAGAGGTGTCAATGTGGTGCTGAGGGACATGGTTTAGTGGTGGACTTGGTAGTGCTGGGTTAACGGTTGGACTCGATGATCTTAAAGGTCCTTTCCAACCAAAACGATTCTATGATTCTATGCCAAAGAGCAGCAATGGTAATGCAATGGTAACTGCACTGAGAACAGTCTAACTTGTTCTTAAAGGCCTCCAACAACAGAAATTATTTTTCCTTCTAATGCAGTTCAGTACATTCATCCTACTACCAGGACCTTTTACCCCAGCATCTAACCATGATGTTGCTTGTTGCAGTTTAAACCTTTTGTTACTCCCTATAGAGATGGAGGCAAAAGGAGTCACACTGAAGAGAGTAATCATCACATCCCACAAACCTCTTTTCTAAGCACAGCGACTCAGGTGTGTTCAGTTTTCCTTTCATCCCCTCAAGCCGCTTCTTCCCTCATGCAGAGGCCCCGTCACAGCTCGCCAGGCGACAGTCATGACCGACACCAGGTGAACAAAAGCCCTGTGTCTCACCCCTCTCCAGTAACTACTGATTGCATGTCCAGCACACCTCAGGGTGATACCAGACGGTTTAGTAAAAGTAGGCCTCAGAGCATGCCCTAAAAGGCCCACTCTGTGTAACCTTTCGACAGAATCAACTTTTCTTTCAGCAATTTTCCTTTCAGCTATAATAACAGTACATTCAGAAGCTAACGGCGTGTTTTGCAGACAGTGTCTGCTTCTGGCACTGATAACACTTATAGTCACCACTGACTCTTACTTAGGCTTAGTCTTAGAGAATCCAAGGTCTCTGTTAAATTCCTCACTAATTACAAAGAAGGGCAGAGATAAGCAAGACTGTGAACAACATCTTTGTAGTGTCTTAACTGACTTGTTTCACAGCTCTGGCGCCAGGAGTAGAGATAAATCCTGTAAGAACCAGAACAGGATCTTTTCCTTGGAGCCACCCGCGTGTGTCAACAGAAAGGGCTCGACCCTTCCACAGAAGCGGGGTCATACAGCGGACAGCATAGCTATGGGGGGTTACGACCACTAGAGACCCCCAGACACCACCCAAGACCCCTTCCCCCATTTAGTAAGCATGCACAAAGACGATTACGTAATGTATTAGCATATGCATAAGTTTCTTGGAATAGGTGGGCTTTACTCGGAATTGTATGAATATTCATTTTTCTATAATATATATAATGAGTGTGCTTTTGTCCCTGGGTGTGCATGCTAGGAGGAGAGATCCCCCATGCACCCAGCGCTGCAATAAACCAATGTCGGTTTTCTAAACTACCTTTTGCTTTAGAGAGTTTCCTTGGTTACTATTTTCCGGTAACAAGGGTGCGAGGCCGAACCACAACTCCCGGCACGCAGCGCTGCCCGCCACCGCTGCGGCACCGGCCCGCCGAGCGAAACGCATGCTGGGAGCTGTAGTCTTCACCACTCATGCCCCCCCCCCCCCCTTCCCCAAACTCCTCCTCCCCGCTGCTGCCGGATAACACAGCGGGAACCTCCACAAAACCTCCCCTCAGCTCATCCCGCCCCGGCACTCACCGCCCCGGCGCCTCCTCAGGGCTCCCGCCGACCCCGCGTCAGACCGCAAAGCCGTTAGCGAACCGCTTTCCCCGCGCAGCCGGGCGCATGCGCAATGCCGCTTCCCGCCTCCTGCTGGGAGCGCAGGGAGGCTTTGTGCGCATGCGCGGTAGGCGGCACGGCACATGCGTGGTAGGCGGCACGGCGCATGCGCGCTGCGCGCAGGTTGTGGGCGTCGGCAGAGGGGCTGACAGCAGGTACCGGGGGGCGGCCGGGGCCGGGGCCGGGGCCTGGGCCTGTCCTGAGCCCGCAGCCCGCCCAGCGCTCCCGTCCCTCGGGCAGACAGGGCCGCGACCCCCCCAGGCAGCGCCCATACCGCTCCCCCGTCCCTATTGGGCGCCGAGGGGGTGTGTTGGGGGCGGGCTGTGGCGGCGCGGGGTGCGGGGCGCTGCGCACGGGTGGGCCTGTCCGGGCGGTGTGGGGCTGCCAGGCCGGGCTGGGCCGGTGAACGGTGCTTTCGGGTCCTTGCCCCCTCCGGCTGTGGGTGCTGTGGTATGAGGGGTGGAGAGGGAGGTGCGGAGGGCGGTGTAATGGCAGCTGTGTGGTTCCTTGGCGTATGGGGCCGGGGGATCGCGCTGGGCCCCGTGCAGCACTGGAGGCAGAGGCTGCCTTCCATCCTGGCTGCAGGAGCACGTCTCTGCAGGGAGCTGAGTGCTCCTCTGGTGCTCCTTTTTGCTCATCAGATTGTATGTATACCACACGTAGCATATATATTATTAAAGCTCTTTCTTTCCGCACTTCAAGAAAGATGTTGAGGTGTTGGAGGGAGTCCAGAGGAGGGCGACCAAGCTGGTGAAGGGTCTGGAGGGTCTGACTTATGAGGAACGGCTGTGGGAGCTGGGGTTGTTTAGCCTGGAGAAGAGGAGGCACAGAGGTGACCTTATTGCAGTCTACAACTACCTGAAGGGAGGTTGTAGTGAAGTGGGAGTCGGCCTCTTCTCCTGGGCAACTAGCGATAGGACAAGAGGACACAGCCTCAAGCTTGGCCAGGGGAGGTTCAGGTTGGACATTAGGAAGCATTTCTTTTCAGAAAGGGTCATTAGACATTGGAATGGGCTGCCCAGGGAGGTGGTGGAGTCACCATCTCTGGAGGTGTTTAAAAAAAGACTGGACATGGCACTTAGTGCCGTGGCCTAGGTGACCTGGTGGTGTCAGGGCAACAGTTGGACTCGATGATCCCAGAGGTCTCTTCCAACCTGGTTGATTCTGTGATTCTGTGTGGAGTGTGTTGCTGCAGCACCGTAACAGTGATAGAGACGCTTTCCAGTTTTATGCAGACTTCTTTGTAAATGTGTCAGGGAAGTGTGTGTTTCCAGGGAGTTGTGAAGGAGATGAGGCGGAGAGGAGGTGACTGGCCCTTGGAGCCAAGCTGTAAAGGTTTTGGCTTGGGAAGGAAGTGCAGAGATAGGGTAGGGAGAGCAGAAGCTTTCAGGAGTTACTGAGCTTATGCCCCATATCAGTCTCATGCGTGGTGCTCTGCAACTTGTATTATCCCTGTGTTCTTGCATACTGCATTTTTTTTTCTCCTTTCTTTCTCAGTATATCTCTGATTTCTATCCAGCTCAAGCCACCTTTTCCAAAGTGTGTGATATGTCAGCAATTTTCTGACAGTCCACTTCCTTTGGAGTGCCTCTTTGATGTAGAGGGTCCCTCTCTGACATTAAGGAATTTGTAGATATGAGAGAGAGATGGGAAGGTGAGAAAGTAGTTAGGCATGCTATCTTCATGCCTGACACTGACTTTTCAGTGACTGGTTAATGACGGTGCTGCTTAGGGACTGAAATAAGTTACACATTTCATATGTGGATGTAGATGAGTTCTAGGAATGTTTTCCTTAGCTAGAGGAAAATGTAGGATTTTTCCTGAACTCTGTTTTATGCATTGTCTGGTTGAAAGGCAGGGGAAGGGGGTGTCTATCAAATGACTAAGTGAATAAATACACTTAGTTTTTTCCTGAATAATTGTTTTGGCTTTAGCAAACTGCTTGACCTCTCCATGCTCACTTCTCCCATGCTGGATTTATATGATGATGCAAAATATGTGTTTTTATTTTCTTCAGCTTACCCCATACTCGCCAACCAGTGGGACAGACATGCTAAGAGCCAAGGATGCTCTCCTGCACTTGTGGCCCCACTGCTGCACGTGCCCAGCACAACTTCCAGCCTGCCGGCTCGTGTGGCGTTCGCTGCACAGGCAGCCGCTGCACCCCGAGTGGGCTGCTCTTGCCGAAAAGCAGCTGAAAGGCAAGAATCCAAAGGATTTAATTTGGCACACCCCAGAGGGGATCGACATCAAGCCCTTGTACTCCAAAAGGGACACGAAAGACCTCCCTGAGGAGCTGCCAGGGGTGAAACCTTTCACACGAGGACCCTACCCAACCATGTACACATACAGACCGTGGACTATCCGCCAATATGCTGGCTTCAGTACAGTGGAGGAGAGCAATAAGTTCTACAAGGACAACATTAAAGGTAAGACAGCTGATCTGGGAAACAACATTGCCTTGCAAAGCAAAGGGGAACATTCATATGGTGAATTACATGGCAAATGTGATTATTTCACTTTGTGAGTTTTGGTTCCTGATAGGATCTTCCCAGTGGCGCTGTATTTCTTTATTACTGGGAAGGTGGATTATTTCTGAAACTGCCTTTGCTTCATTTTGCTATTGAGATGGAAAAATGAATGTATTAAATGCTATTTGTAGTTCTTACTGCCTTAACACTGAGGGAGACATAATTTGGCTGCATCCCAGGGACCAGAGTGGAGCACTTTATACTCATTTTGTGACCATGAGAGAAGATTGTAGTGGAAAAAAGTGTCGACCTTTATCCCTTAGCTAAACATCTGGTGTTAGTGCATTCTGACATTTTGGGTTTCCATCTCATATTATAAATTTTAAATGAATTCATAAATACATATGAATAGTGTAATTCGTGGTGTATTAGTAAAGCCAGCTTCCTAAAAGTATTAGTATTTTTCTTATTTGGGAGCGGTTTTCTCAATATTTCTGCAGAGTATTGTGCTTTGCAGCACTTTGTTTAGGTAATAGCTGGAGTGTCATCATAATATACTATTGAGTTAGGCATTGTAAAACCACTACTAAAAAGTTGCTCTTGATAAATGTAAACATTAGTTTTACTCCAGCCATACATCTTAGCAATTGTTTGGAGCTAGTTATACCCTTACCAGTCAAAACAACAGACCACTGAAAGTTGCCTTCTGAGGAATACATCTGTGACACTTTTATTTCCCACTTTACAGTCCCTTCTACTCAAAACATAACTGTTTAGGGTGAGGGGGAGGAGGAGGAGTTGTTTGGGGATTTTTACCTCTTGCAATATCGTCATGAGCTAATAGGAAGCAATATTAGCTGCTGCTGCATCCTTGCAGGTATTCTTGATTCTTTCCATTTATAAAACTCAGTAAATTAAAAAATAATAAATACAGGGTATTAGAAGTTTGCAAACTAACATTTCAATAGAAAGGTTGTTCTGAATATACTCTGCCTTACTGCTGAGTGTTGCTGCTGAAGCAGAAGAGCTAACACTTGGGTTAGCTGGTAGCACAGCTCAGTTACTCAAGAATGTTTGCTGCCAGGAATTTTTCATCTTTATTCAAGTTTTGACATTGTAATATTGTAATTTTATCTTGTGTAAATGGTTGTGTTAATATTGAATTATTTAATATAAATTCTGACTCTGACCTAGTTATTTGTAAAGCATTTTTAATAATTCAATTAAAATCTCTCTGTAATTAGAGGAATGCTAAAAAAGAATGCATTATCAGTTCACATAAGTGCTGAAGTTTCTGTTGCTTGAAACTAGGCAGAAATTTTAATTTATGTCATTGTGCTTCAGAGCTAACACCTAGCTTTTTAGATCAAAGACGATGGTGTCTGGTAGCTGGTGTCTGACAGAGCTCTGCTGATGTTGAAAAGCGGATTTGCAAATGTAGTAGATAACAGTTCCTTCAGGAACAGCAGTGCTGGTCAGAGGGTGAATGCCTGGGGGTTGCAGAGTTTCAGGTACTGCTTTCAGGTTGCAGCAACAAGTCTGCCAAGAGCTCCAACTGTCCTGTTCCCTGCTTTATATGAATATTTTTCTCCTACTGCAGATTTAGTAATGCATCACTTTGCTTTATGAATAAACAACGTATGTCACTAGAGCCAGGGTAACAATCTCTGTGCGTCTGTTTAATTTGTGATAAAGAGAAGGTAATGTGACATAGTTTATCAAACTTTTGTTTCCAGCTAAACTAAGAAGAATTTCTGTGTATAAGCTCTGATACTGTCTGTCTGTGCACATTTATAACTTGTGGCTAAACTGTTATTCAGTAATTTGTTAAGCATGGTAAGCTGTTTGTGTGGCTGAGCTAGAAGGACTACAGTATTTTTTTTTCCTCAATTAAAAGCTTTTTCATTTAAAGTTTAAGACTAGAAGACCTTGGACAAGTTTGGGAGGGAACAGTGTTTAATATAAAAAAATGGTTTGTTGTCAAAGCCTGAATCATGTAAAATAAAATCAATAAATTTAGATCCAGTTCTACTGCAAGTCTGTTCAACACTTCTGAATCTTTCTCTTTGTTTTTTTTTGTTTGGTTGTTTTTTTTTTTCTTTTTCATTTAGCTGGCCAGCAGGGATTATCTGTTGCTTTTGATTTAGCCACCCACCGTGGTTATGATTCAGACAATCCACGAGTTCGAGGAGATGTTGGAATGGCTGGAGTTGCCATTGATACAGTGGAAGACACCAAAATCCTTTTTGATGGAATTCCTTTAGAGAAAATGTCAGTGTCTATGACAATGAACGGGGCAGTCATTCCCGTGTTGGCGACATTCATTGTAACTGGAGAAGAACAGGGAGTGCCTCAGGCCAAGCTGACAGGGACAATCCAAAATGACATCTTGAAGGAGTTCATGGTCCGAAACACGTACATTTTCCCCCCAGAACCATCAATGCGGATTATTGCTGACATCTTCCAGTACACCTCAAAGGTATTCATTGTTTAAATGTATTTACTTCTATTATTACATCTAGTTAACTATTTATGAGGCACTTTGGAGAACAAAGCAGAAGGCAGGAAGACCTGTCATAGTGAAGAACGATGTGGTTGTGGAAAGGGCCGGGAGGAGAAGTTAAGATCCCAAATCACTTACAGCATAAATTTTAAGATTTTTAAGTCAGTTCAAATCAAAGTCAGACCTAAGATGAGCCTAAGCCTGAAAGGATGGCAGGAAGCTTGGAGACGAGGAACAGACAGGTTGTTCTTTGCATGGAAAGTAAGAAACCCCATAGTTAAGAAGCATTATACAGCTGTAAGCAGGAGCAAAGAGGTGAGAGGTCTTGAAGGACTTCTGCTGCAAAATTTAGCATGAGAAGGAGGTAATGAAAGGAGTGAAGTCCTGAACTGATGACTGGAAGTTCTGTACTACTGGTTGTTTTCTTAGTTGCGTTTTCATTGGAGAGGTGGCACACAGCCTGTAACTGAGAAAGATACTTACCATGGTGGGTGATAGCTTAAGCACAATGAATAGTGCAAAAACGTAAAAGCATGTGAAGTAAACATTTGCAAACACCATTTAATAGAGACAGTTGTATTCACAGTCTGCAAAGAATGGCTTATTTGTGAATGTTGATAGAACAATTATCTGATCCCCCCTTCTACTGTTGTGCCCTGTTGTCTTTTATTTTTGCAGCATATGCCAAAATTTAATTCTATTTCCATCAGCGGGTACCATATGCAAGAGGCAGGAGCTGACACCATTCTGGAATTAGCTTATACTATAGCAGATGGCTTGGAGTACTGCAGAACTGGACTGAAAGCTGGCCTTACCATTGATGAATTTGCACCAAGGTGAGCTAAAGAAATTTGTAAGTATAAAACTCATTTTTGGTAAAACCTCTAGAGTTTAATATCAAATTCAGTATTTTTACCCATACAAGCAATACTGGCAATGCTCACATTGCAGATAGGTTTTGGTTTTGTTACACAGTTTCAACAGTCGGAAAATATATCTGGTCCCACAGACACTTGGACTATATCTATGCTGATAAACTGAATAAAGCTCATGCACAAGCCCCAGCATTGTCAAGGTCTGTTTTGACAGTCGCTGGGTCAGAAAGCGGATCTCTAAGCTGTTATATCTAATACACTTGTAGCTTTAGGACTGCAGAATGCAGTGAGAGTTTTTGCAGTTCTTTTATGCTAAAGTGTTACTGAATTTTTTTCATTAGTATTATTTTGAAATATTTGGGAAATTTTAAGCAGAATATTGTGGTTTTGTATAGTTAATGCCAAACTGAGCAGAATTACAATTTCAGTGGTCTGGTTGATTTAGAGATTCCCTAACTATACGGTGAGTCTAAAAAACAAAAGGTGTGATTCATGTAGCCTGTTGCACATATTTATTGGCATAAATGTGTATCATTCTGTAGAAACTGGCATCAGTGTCCAGGAACATTCCCATCATCTTATGTCTGGGTTATACCTGTAAAAGTAAATTAATCAGAGACCTTGCTGTATGACTTCTCCTTTACCGAAACAGAATTGTTAAAATGGTTTAATGTTTTATCCTGTTCATGTGTTCTTGTTACAGGCTCTCCTTCTTCTGGGGAATTGGCATGAACTTCTATATGGAAATAGCTAAGCTGAGAGCTGGGAGGCGGCTGTGGGCTCACTTGATAGAGAAAATGTTTAAGCCCAAGGATCCTAAATCTCTTCTGCTGAGAGCTCATTGTCAGACTTCAGGCTGGTCACTCACTGAGCAGGTTAGAAATTGGACTCTCATCAACTTCCTCATTTAAATATGCTCTCATGATGTATATCTTAAAGGAGGCTGCTGGTTTTACTCATAAAAATACAGCTTTCTGAAGGAGACAACCTGTCTCAATCTGACAAATGCACACACTAGCATTGGATGCATCTTTTTGCTTATGTAACACAAAAAGGTCTTGTTGAGTGCCAGCAGCACTGCATCCCAAAATGCTGGTTTACAAGATACCTTGATATTCTGGACTGCCATGTAGCAGTAAAAGGGCAGAACCTAAAGACTCGAGACTATATTCACAAAAGGATTGTATGAGTGCAAAAATATTAATATTACCAAAAATATGTTCAACGGTCTTCCAGTGTCCAGTGTAAATATATTTCTGGCCAGATCATAACCCTTTTTTCCTGTCTAAACATTGTTGTTTATCTTAATATACCTCCTCAGTGCCCAGTTTTTACTCCTTATAGGTTTCAGAGGGCAAATATGTTTTCCTTTGGCCTGCCTTTAGATAGGTATCCACTCATAAATTAGGTTTTACATTCTTGCTCATCCAAATCACATTTTTCTGTAATTCTTTAAACAGAATACTTAAACCAGAAATAGACTCCAGTGTAGGTAGAATTACCGTGTCCTTGTAAAATAGTGATATTAATTCAGTTTCTTCATGGAAAATAATGTAATTCACAGATCTCACGATTCATTTTGCCTTCTTCAAGGTCCTGTAACATTGGTAGCTCTTAATTATTTTGGATACATTTCATCCTACCTAAGCATGTCAAGAATTAGGTGCACAATCTGAGCTACTGTTAAGTTCCCTCAATAATCACATTAAATAAGACAGGCAGCTGCAGTGTCTGATTCTTCACTCCATCTCACAACATAAGTCATCCTCTGGAGATCATGATCACTCCTCTTTGACTGTAACTGCACATATATACAACCCAACTGTCTAGATGTTTGAAAAGAGCAGATAAAAATTTTGACCTAAAGGCTGAGTTTATATTCTGTAATACTGACTCTTTTTCTATACCTCGTACTCCAGATTATCAGTTTGTTTTGGTTGATATCCCAGTTCCCTCATAGATATCTCTTAATTTTATAGCACTAGCAAATTTCAACTGTAAATCCTACCTTTATGTAATTCTGTCATTAATGAAAGTATTAAGCACATTTAGTTCCAAAACGGATTTTAACTAGTAACATATATGATAGATGTGCTATTCACTGCTCCAAGAATTCTGGAATCCAAGTATGGAGGACATCAGGACTACCTGTTCCATCCTCTCCGACTTGGATTCATTAAGTTCTTTGAAACACCACTAAATATAAGTTAGGCTTGGCTTTGTTATCATGACCAGTTTACTCATACACTGATAATTTTAGCTTTCTTAATGGATTAATCTTTTGTCTTAGATACTGATAAGTGATATATCAGTTTGATTAGATGCTTATTATTGACTGTTTTCCTTTTCAGCTTTTGTTATGGTTACAGTGTTTCAATGGGGAATCTTGCATTCATTTCATTGCAGTAGTATATGTGTGACTGATCTGCTTCAGCCCCGTGGCAGAACCATTGAACTACAGAGCTCTTGTTTTCCTTCCAGGATCCCTTTAACAATGTTATCCGTACTACAATTGAAGCAATGGCTGCAGTGTTTGGAGGTACACAGTCTTTGCATACAAATTCCTTTGATGAAGCCTTGGGTTTGCCTACAGTGAAGAGTGCCCGCATTGCTCGGAACACGCAGATCATAATTCAGGAGGAGTCAGGTATTCCTAAAGTGGCGGACCCCTGGGGGGGATCTTACCTCATGGAGTGCCTCACCAACGACGTCTATGAAGCTGCTTTAAAGGTCAGTTTGCATAACCTTTTATGTTCTGTGGGAAAATTTTAGGTATAGGAGTTTTGAGAAATGTCTTTTAAGGGACTATTTGATAAGTTGGTACTTCCTAAAGAGGGAATTATTTTACACTTATGCTTCAGTGATTTCTTTTTAAATGAACTTTACAAAAATACAGTGTATATTTAGAGAAAGAGAGGCTTCAGCCTCCTGGCAGACTACATTCAAAAGGGAAATATCCCAGTGTGGAACAAATAATCAAGGCCTGCAAAGTCCCTTGCGTACTGAAGACTCCCAGTTTGCTGGGATCTCTGTTTTAGGTGCAAGAAAAAAAAGGATTCAACAGAAGAAAGAGTCAAACTAACCTACTTCGTTACATGCCTACTCATGCCTGTGGTGGTCTGCTTGAGACTTTAAAACTAGGGGTTATTGAAAGCAAAGTTTTATAGCCAAGCATGTAGGCAGACAATTGTCTGGCCATAACTGAGTATTATGCAGAATTTAGGAGAAATTTTTCTTTTGGATCAGAATATTTTTTTTTAGTAATGCATTTAGCTGCCAGTCATTACTTGCACGTGAAAAATACTGTGCAGCAGTAGTCTGACTGGTGGCAGTCCTGCATAAAGATACATGCCTACATGTCTAGCCTACAGTGAAACCCAAATGAATAAGCTAATACAGTCTCAGACCCTAGCCTGCAACTGTACAGACACTGTTAGTGCACTGTCTGAGATGTGATTTTCAGGTCCTTGTCAACTAGGACTTTTCTAGACAGTGCCAGGCATGGTCTGATGGCCATTTTCAGTAGGTAGTTTGAATACAGTCACCCTGTTTTATAGCTGAATGGACTTCTGTAAGAGCTGAACCATGCCATGCCACTTTTCTTCAGGATCTGGCTTTTAAAAATTTATTTTTATTTATATACATGTAACTATAAGGGCTGGTTGCCAGGCAGAAGTCAGTGCAGAGGCAGGGTCTCAAATTTTAAGCCTTTTCATCCATGGGTGTTACTGGTTGAACAATATGCCATGCACTGTTATTGAATTCATGGAGTTTTGGTAATAAAACTGCTGTTTTGTTTGAGATGTCTCTTAATTTATACCAAAACCTGTAGTCAGAGACATGGAAATAGGAAACATACTTGTAGAGCACAGGACTGTATATATATAGGTATAATAAAAACTTGGATGGCAGTACAAATGTAAAGCTTATTTTGTGAACCTTCCTGCTACTCATTTTCTCAATCCTTTTAATTTTCCAGCTTGTTGAGGAGATTGAAGAAATGGGTGGAATGGCCAAAGCAGTTGCTGAGGGAATTCCCAAACTTCGTATTGAAGAGTGTGCAGCCCGAAGACAAGCCAGGATTGACTCTGGTAGGGAGCAGGGAGGTGAAACAAGGGAAAACTGCCAATAGAATACCTTTGTATAAAGGCTTTTTACACACATTTTTATTGTTTTTTTTTCTTCTTAGTTTAGGAATAGCAGATTGTGAGTGATAAAATGGTAATAGTTATCTGTCAGTGAAAGCTTCTGGAAAGAGATAGCAGTATATATGAAATATAGTACCAGTATGAAAACAGTCTTGCTTGACATATTTAAGACTAGATTAGACAAAGCACTAGAAAGACTATTTTAAAGGAGTATTTAGAGCCTTCAATAGTTAATCGCGTAATTCTGATGGTTATCTTTAAATTGTGATTCCTGAATTTAAAAGCATGACTGCCAGAAGATGGCGATAGTGAATGTTATCTGGCCAAATTCCTGGTTATGCTTCAGAACTGCCCATTTTTCCTGAAGACCAGAAAAAATGCAGTCATCTCAGATTAGGTGATGATGCAGCTCTTTGTTTGTGATGTATATATGTATGTGCATATAGTAAGTATATGTGGAGATGTGTATACGTGTGTGCTTATAGCTCTATTCTGCTTTTTGTAGTCTGCATTCCAGTAGCACTCCCGTAACAGAAACTAGGGATAACTCAAACATGAAAGAAGTTACATGAACTTTTTTGTTTGGAGGATAAATTTGAAGCAGGTCTTTAACTAAGACCAATAAATAATAATCAATAAAGTTCTGTGTTAACCATAAAAATGGTTGTTAAGTCCATACTGGCTGAAAGCTAAAATACAGTTTTCCAACATGATAAATTAATTTTCATTCACATGGAGTGGTTTTAGGTAGGAACTTCACTTTCTTATTTATCTAGTAAATCACAAAAGTAAATGCAGAGCAGTGCAAGAGACCAGCACTTCTGTTTAATTCTGTAAGGATTCAGTTATGTAAGCTTAAAAAGAGAAAAATAGCTAATGTATGTTAGTGACTCATTACTAAATCGGTTTGTAAAATAAATACTGGTCTATTTCAAATCTTTTTTCTGGCCCAGTATTCACTGAGTAGAATGTTCATGCATCTAATTATCTCTCATCATAAAATATGGAAAATACAGACTTAAGTCCTTCCTATAAGAAAAAAAATTTGAAATGTGTATAGTTATAAAGCAAAGCACTACATTATAATGCTCAAAATTTTCTTGTCCTATTAATATTGTGTCTTTTCACAGTAGTTTGCAAATGTATTCTGAGTTTCTGGTGTTTCCACTGGAAATAGGGTCTGAAGTAATTGTTGGAGTAAACAAGCATCAGCTAGAAAAAGAAGAGACAGTCGAAGTTCTGGCTATTGATAATACTTCAGTCCGTAGCAAGCAGATCGAGAAGATTAATAAGGTGGGAACTACCTTCTTAAAAATAAAAGTTCTTGTAGTTGCAGATAGAACTTGAGTAAAGGTGGCTTGCCAGAAACTTGACCCTCAATTTCTGAGAATGGACTCTAGTCTTTAGCGGATAAGCTAGATTTCTGTTCAGCTGCAGTGGAGGCTCCTGGAAAATCCCAAGAAACACAGTATTGAAATCCAAACAAAAATGTTTTTGTTACGTTCACTTGGTTTTAATCATTGTATTTCAGATAGTCTCATGAATATGTCTAACCTTTCAAAATCAAGAACTTTACATTTTCTGAAAACGAGATAGAACTATGCAGTGTTTTGCTCTAAAAGTACGTAACATTACTTAATCACTCAGACTATTTGGTGCAGCTTGTCAAGGACTATTAAGGGACAGGGTTATGGACCCAGAAATCAACGTCCACTTTTGTAATTAGTAAAAATGTAGGTTAAATAGTTTTAGAGTTATTTTATGGACTTGTACACATTTTTTAAGGTCTGAGATGCCTTTTTATTTCTAATCTGTTGAAATATGTAGCATATATTGACAATTGACAATTCCATGCCTCCAGAATTAATATTTGAAATCAGAAAGTCTTACACACTCGACTTCCCAGTTTACTTTGTAGTTTGTTTTAACTTAATATTTTTCTCCTCCACTTTAGGTGAAGGCTAGTAGAGATCAAGCAGCAGCCCAGCAGTGTCTCGCTGCTCTAACACAGTGTGCTGCTACCGGTGAAGGCAACTTACTTGCGCTTGCAGTGGAAGCAGCACGTGCAAGGTATTGGGGGTGAGGGTGAATATCCAACTGCTTTTTAAAAATCGATGGTTCATTTTCACCTTTTAACTGTTACTGGGTATGGTGTCAGTGAGGTTGGTGTCTTGATGTTTTGGGTTTTTCTTCAGAGATGGAAGTAAAAGATGGCTGCAGTTTGACATTGTAAGATAAACTTACATTTTACAGTCTCTTAAGGCTATGCTTTAGTTTCTCACAAAGAACAATACAGATACAAAGAATCTCATGTGAAATAATGTTGTTCATACACATTGTGTTGTTTACAACTCAGACTCTTACCAGTTTCAGGATGTCACTAGGTTTCTCTGTCACCCTGCTGTTTCATGGGTCAGGGGGCTTAAGAAGTGTCTGAGATGTGAAAATGGATATTCACAATCTTACCATGGTCTGTTTCTTCGTCCTTCCTTGCACCATAGAGTGGTGTGAAAACATTTTCTGATTGAAGGAGAAATAAGTTTGCTTAATCAGCCGAGATGTAAAAGATGCTCTTCGGTAGGGCAGTGAGGCATCCTTTAGAGTCCAGTGGAACATTTTATTTTTCACCTAAGGTGCTTTTAGGACTATTTTCATTCCTGCTTCAAATTAAACATCAGTATCTAGAATAGATCCTATTTGTCTGTTCCTTAATTAACTAAATGCCCCGAAAATGAGCAAACCAAATTCACTACTCATTGAGGTGCTGTCCTGTTTTCACTGTGATGTCTCAAATTCCTTCATTCCCTTTCCTTGAACACTTAACAGACGTATTTTGAATACATTTTCTCCCACAGAGAGCTTGTCATGATTCTCCAGCAGCATGTCTATACCTGTATTTAAACTGTAAAGGTCACAGGAGGGTAGTGTTGGATTTACCGGGGATTCGTACCTTCTGTACCAAAATCAACCAGTTAACTGCTAGTTTCTCTCCTTGGTGACCTTGTTTTTAGCATTCGTAAAAGCATTAATGGACTGCAGATCCACTTTGTACAGTTACAAACACAAAACTTGCCTCTGCCCCAAAACTATATATGGGATGTGACCGTAGAAAGAAGTTCTCGTGGCATCTGATAAAGCGTGTTTGAAGGAGGACTGTGAGCTCTGTGAACGTTTACGGAGAGCCCTTCTCTTAGAGGCAACATGGGAAAAGATTTTCAAGGGATCATGTTCATTCTTCACAAGCAGTAGACAAGTAGGCCAGTATGACCAGCAGGTTAGTGACAGATGCCTGTTTCCTACTGAACAGAAAATGGTGAGTTTTGATCATGAAGACAAGTAAGGTAATTCAATTGAAATAAAAGGAGTAGCACAAAATTTTCACCATTGAACTATGGAAAAGACTCCACGGACTAATATGGAGATTTCAGTGCTGACAAGCAGAAGTAGAAAAGTCATTTTATTATTGTAACCAAAGAAATAAGGCAGGCCAAAGGTGATAGGGAACAGGAGCAGTACTGCCTCCCTTCTGTGCCTTATTGCTCATGAGAAGCTATGTTACAGGAAAATGGGTGTAATTAGATAAGGCCATGAGACAGATCATGCTAAATTCTTTCTCATCTCCTTCATCTGCAGTGCTGGTTTTCTGTCCCTCTCCAGACTTGCAGTTCCTGCTGTGCCAGCTATTGTTGATGGAAAAGGCAGGCACGAAGTGCAATGTAGCATGTAGCGCTGCTTCTTTCTTTGCCCAGTCTGTGTCCTCATGGTATGTTGTTGCCTGATTACACAGTGCTGCCTCTCATTACTGGTGAAATGCAGAGAGGAAGCGGCAGTAGTATGAAACTGAACAGACAGAAGGTGACAGTCCTAACAGGCACATTATGGTCATTGACTTTCTTTCCTCTAATTCATATTTGTGCAGCATAGCCTCTGCATCTGGTTGTGAACCACTGTGAGAGAGTCATAGCACAAATTGCTAAAGGAGATAGACCCTGTGCCTGAAAGGACACACTGAATTGAACGATATCCTCTCTGGCCATCACAGTTGTGGTTGTATTTCATCCCATTGACCTTGTTGAATTTCCCAAAAGCTTAGTGGAGAGCCAAGCTCCTCTTATTTGGAGGTCCCCTGCTTTTGAGGAAGCTCAGGGAATCTCTGAACAGTTGAGGGCTCTGATATAGCGCAGTTGGTCAACAGTAATTCTGAGCAGTGCAGAAGTTCTCAGGATGCAGGCTACAGTTTATGTACAAACATGCTGTCCTTGTCACAAGACACGTTGTAAGGGCTACAGGCCAATAAAACACAAAATGGAGAATATAGCTATCCTTTGGTCTCCATTTCAAAATTTTATGTTTACTTAAAACCATAGATTAGGTTATAAAATACCTGTTATTCATCAAAACAAAGGGTGCTACCAAAACATGCAGTTCCACACAAGGCAAATGTGAATGATGATCATATGAAGGAAACACAGATTTTTACAATAAAGGCAAAGTGTCTTCTGTTTTCTCAATTTTGCATAATTTTCTAGTAGGTTTTTATCAGCATGCATTGAAAAAAATGTGAATTAATAATAAAAATTGTTTCTTATGCTACTTAAGTTTTATAACAGTGAGATGAAAACAGTTGTCTCCAGAACAAAATATTTCTGTAAAGGTAAACAGAAATGAGAGGGGGTTTATACATCCAAATTGTAAAGAACTTGTCCAATGTTATGGCTAGCCAATTAAAGAAAAGTGTAATTGTCATTAAAAGTATGCTTTTACTCTCCTGCTAAGAAAAGAGGCTGTTTTCCTGGCTCCAAACAGAGCTATTCCACTGTGGATACTTAGATGGCATCCACCAGTGCAGCAGGGCTAAGAACTAAGCAGAGATTTTAGAAAAAACGTTTATTGGTAGATAATAGGAAAGCATTCATGAATAGTTTAAAAGCAAAACTCCTGTTATTACTTAGGAACTTTAGATTTAAAGGGTTGCTGAGACTTGGGACAGAATTTTCAAGATACTCTAAAGGGATTTCAAAAGCAGTATTTATAGAAGAAAGAAATGTGTTTCATTTTTTGTGCAGTACACAAAAAAACTTCATCCCAGCCACCAGATTATACTTCAATAAAATTGATAGTCCAAACCATTTATTTTTCACTTGTTACATGAAACTTTCATTCACACTTTTACATAGTAAGAACAGAAAAGCACACCACAACTGTATCTACACATGCTGTGCTTTAATACTGAAGTTGTACTCAGATGCTGCTTCTGCAAAGGAGAAGGAGGAGTAAGATTCATCTAAGCCTGCAGTTTTCTCTAGAAGAAAAGATGCATGTTATGTTATTGTAAGCTTTGACCAAGCTGCCAGGGTTTACACAGGACAAAATTGTCAAGGTTTATGCATGGCATGTATCTATATCAGGCTGCAATCTGTGATGCCTAGCACTCTGAGAGGGAGTCAATATTTCTAGATAATATTTTAAAGTCTGCTATAAACTTGCTTTTTAACCTTGGGGAAGCCACTTAATCTAGCACTTATGCAGTTTACTTTTCAATTTGTTAGTAAAATCAGAGAGCAGTTATATCAATAAGATTATTTACATGCCCTGAAAAACAAAAACTGATGATATCAGTGAGTAAGGTATGAGAACTATTGTAACTCAGGTAGTGCTTGCTAAGCTTTCTGAGATCCTACAGGTGCTGTAAAAATGAAGCGTATTGCATAGCCATGTCAATGGGTTCTGATGCAGTCATGGACAGGTTGCTTTATAACTAATGCTTTTTAAATCATTGTTAATAAATCAATTCAAAGAGACTGTTAGACTAAGTAACATTCACACATAGCTGTACAGATACTATAAATTTGGTATTACTTTGCATTAGCTGCTTTTCTAGACTATGATCCTCATAAATGCAGATATGAACTCCTTAGTGTGCTGAGGAAGAAAATGGATAAAAGCAGAGCACTTTAAAAATATAATTCCAAAAAGCCAGGGGAGGGGAGATGACAAAAAGTAGCCAAGACTCTGTCTGTAACGTGACACAGTCTAAAAAATGTATGTTCCAGCATGATCCTGTCTTCTAGACGAAGCTAGCCAACTGTGAAGGGTGATATCTACAGACAGATAAGAGGCTGGCTTCAGGCCTATACATGATTCAGATCTTGCTGTATATATGATATATGCTCAAGGTAGGATTTCTGCCATTTTACATTAGCGTAGTTACAGTTTATAACTGTGGTTAAGTTTGCTGAGTATAAAAAACGTGAGCTAGCAAAAGAGCAAAATAGCTGGGAGGGTCACAGGAAGTAAAATACCTCTGAAATTTACTGAAGGATTCAGTTAATACAGCAGAAATCCATCTTCTGTTACGTTGGGTGCGTGGCAGATTGTATAAAGTAGGAATCAGACAATAGCTACTGAAACTGCAAAGAGCAGAAAGAAAACTGAGAACTTGGCCATCCGCTTCCAAAAGCATGTGGACAAGAAGTTGCATCTTGTCCGAACATCCTTTGAGCGTTTTATGTAACAGCTTCAGAGGATGCTTAACCTAATTTTGCCTCAGAGTAGCTTATCGTTAAATACAATGTGACAGGAGAAAATGTGAATTCCAGGTGTTTGAAAGGTGCTTAGCAGTAGCTGAATGGATAGGGCTTGGTCTCTGTATTTGTGAGCATACCTTTAAAGTGTTTTATGAGAGTAGTATTTTTCTTTCTTTGACAAAGTTTGCAGCAAGTTGTATTCATTTCATAGTATACACAATTCTCTAGCCTTTTCCTATTCAAGTATAAACTAAAATATTTTCATCAGAATATTTTTGATGAAAGATTTCATCGAGAGCTCAGTAGTGTACCTTCAAAATTGATACACAATACCAAATCCCAGTTAATTTCATACCAGAAGTATGAAGCTTGCTGTGATGGAGCTACGAGCAGAACTGCTCTTTCTCCATAGATGAGTTGTTTTTCTCTTCTAAATAAGTTCCTTTCATCAAGTATTTGGTTGTGGGCTCAACTGTAATTAGAGCACAGCATTGGTTTTTTTGGTACAGTCTGCATTATAGATTTTACACAGAAAGGTGGAGTCCATTAAGCATGAGATTTTTAAATGCTTTGGGACAGAGGCTGTTGGATATCAGGAAAAATTTCTTCACCAAAAGGGTTGTCAAACATTGGAACTGGCTGCCCAGGGAAGTGGTGGAGTCACCATCCCTGGAGGTATTTAAAAGCCATGTAGCTGTGGTGCTGAGGGACATGGTTTAGTGGTGGTCTTGGCAGTGCTGGGTTAATGGTTGGACTCGATGATCTTAAAGGTCCTTTCCAACCAAAACAATTCTATGATTCTATGATTTCTGATGTTTGTACAAGAAGACAGCACAGCCTAGTTGGCTTCTAGCACTTGTGCTACAGCAGTAAATAGTGTATTATTTTGAACATGCACAGTGTCTCCAGTAGCAAACAAAGCTTGTAACTTGCATGTAAATGGATTTCCCAGATTCTTCTGCATCTCAGTGGATAAAGGAGCTATGTCAGGAGTAGAGGAGAAGTACTAAAATGTAAACATCAAGGGAAAGGCAAACAAATTCCAGTTAAAATTTAGGCTTCAGTCTTTTCTGTGTGTTCTTCCTTTTTTTTTTTCCTCTTGATTTATATTTTGAATTTTAGTCCAAATGCAAGATCTTGCAGTCTGAGCCCAAAAAAATAAAATTTGATTTAATTTCCTGAAATATTTTGCCATGCAGTGGTCCCTATTGCCTTGTCACTTGTAAAATCACTTCTCACATCAGCAAAACAGTATTTTCATAAGAATACTCTTACATGTTCTATTAGTGAATGACAGTGAGGTGAGTCAGATGTTCAGTGTTGTAGCACCAAAGGGGAAACGCGTGTAAATGAATTTGTCCTGCAGCAGGGCAAATAGTTGGGCCACTGCCAGTGATTTCTGTATTCTGTTTTCTTATAAGCCTCCTGATAGCATTAATACTTTGTTTCTATAACTTAGGTGCACCGTTGGAGAAATAACAGATGCCATGAAGAAGGTATTTGGGGAGCATAAAGCCAGTGACCGAATGGTAAGCGGAGCTTATCGCCAGGAGTTTGGAGAGAGTGATGAAATTCTTCATGCCATCAATAGGTGAGAATAGCTTCTCAGGAAGCCAAACAAGCTCACGTTTAATCCATGAGATACATGTGCTACTCATTGTGCCCTAAAAAAGCGTTTCCCAAACCTGAATGACATCCCCAGAACAAAACAATGACCCACATAGGCACTCTCATGCCTGTAAGCAAGTAAGCAGAATGAGAAGTAGTAAGTGCAATAAGAGACTAGTCAAAACTTAATTGAACTTGTACTTGCTTGCAAAAAAAAATTCCACTGAGTTGATGTTATGATTTGAGGATTTTGTTCAAATAGACTAGGCAGACATATGATTAAGCAGCTGAGGAACATTGCCTGAAATCCCCATACATTGGATTGCTTCTTTTGAAGACTATAATAGTAATCTCTACAAATATTTCCAGCAATTCATATTTGCAAAACCTGGTTTTGGTCTGCCCATAAGTTGTGTCTGCAACCTCACTCTTTCTGTTCCTAAATTTATAAGGCTAAAATCTGTTTGGATATCCACGTATAAATTCCAGTCCATGGGTGTTACTTACTCATATCACGAGGGAGAAGACATCAGAAGATGGTAGTATGTGTGAAAACAGTACCCATTTGTGCCTTTTGTCAGCTTCTGCCTTTGCTGCTGTCCTCTTGGGTGAAGAGACTGAATTGCTGTAGTGGGTGGTGATGTAATATGAATCGATGCTCGTAAGTCCCTGCTGTGTTGGGGCTTACACATTAAAGAGTTACAGGCTCTCTTAAAAGGGAATTACTTGATGGCTTCACAATTGTGGTGTTTAGCCTGACTTGAAAGTAGCTGTGCTGGGGTATGTCACCATCGTTTTTTATTTTAAATATTTATTTTAAATCTTTTTTAATTATGCATTTACATGAAACTGAACTGGGTCCTTGAGAATCAAGATGTAGCTCGCTTTTTTACATACCTGCCTTTATGTCCAAGGTCATATGTACCAGTTAGTAAACATGGTAACAAAACTGGATTTACTATGTGTGATCTTTGCACAGGCCTTCAAAAGTATGATTTCACACTTGCCCCACACTTAAACCAAGCCCTGGGTTGCAGTGGCTCAGGTGGTTTTAGCATGGCAGGCTTGGAGCACCTAGAGCTGTTCTTGTTGGGAGGGAGCCTGTGGGTGGGGAAGTAAGAAAACAGGAATATGGAAACAGAAAACAATACAGAGAAAAGGATTTAAAGATATCACAGATCAATTCAGATACCTACTTCGTTGATATTCTCATCAGTCCTTAGGAATAGAGAAGGCAGGCCCAACTCCTGTACATCCTCAAGCAGAAGCTTTGTCGGTCTGCTTCTTTAGGCTCTCTAACATAATTCCTTTTCAAGCTGTCCAAGTTCTTATTTTTTCCCTCTTACATAATGCATATTCCTGTCCTGGAATCATCTCCTGAGGCTGTTCAAATCTGTGCTGATAAATGCTTTATCTAGAGTCATTCTTCTCCCCAAACTAAGCCATTGGATTGATACAGTGGTCATCCCAGCCAGGTCAGCGTATGGTTTGAAGGCACACCAAATCCATACAGCTCCATCATTACCAGAATGCCCAGAACAGTAAAATATTTTAAAAAAAACACAACCTTTTTTTTTTCTGAGAAGTGGTAGTCTTACTGTCCCACGCAAGGGCAGATACTGGCAGTACATGGATAATTAGAAGATTAATCTCTGAGGCTGTGGTTATACAGTCACTTTTACCCAACAGAAATCTGAACTGCCCCTAATCAGAAAAAGGGAGGCACTGGAGTGAGTGCGCAGAACAGGGGATATGGTAATCCTTTTGTGCACAGACTTGTGCCCAGTTGAATGATGATACGCAGCATGATGTCTAGGACCCATCTCTAGCCTGTGTGCTATGCAAATACTTTTGAAATAATTGGTCATAATTATTCTTAAAATATAAAAAATATGTTTTAAATGTAATTCAGCTCATTAAATGCCCAGACAATTCAGTATTTTGTCCGTTACAAAGCAGAAAAGTAGTGGAGTGGTTTTGTTTAAAAAAGAACTTTTTTTTTATTTTTCAGGGTAGTAATTACAAGAAATTGGTTAGCAATCATATAACATGAATATTAACATAGTATGCCAACTACATAGACAAACCATGACTGGGAAGATCTTTTGATGTGATGTACAGAAATGATGCTACAGTTGCAGCCAGTGCTTTTTTTATTTGTGAAAATACTTTTAATGATTCTCAGTGACTTACAACAATATATTACAATATATGTTTTCAATCAGAGTTAACAAGTTCATGGATCGTGAGGGGCGCAGGCCTCGTATGCTTGTTGCAAAGATGGGTCAAGATGGCCATGACAGAGGAGCTAAAGTTATTGCTACAGGATTTGCAGACATTGGCTTTGACGTGGACATAGGTCCCCTCTTCCAGGTATGACTGATTGAACGGTGTCCAATGTATTTCAAATGCTGTGATTTTCCCTCTACTGCTTGTTCAGCCACCAGGCTGGGGATAACTATTACTTGTCACGTAATCCTCTTTCCATGTAGACACCTCGAGAAGTGGCCCAGCAGGCGGTTGATGCAGATGTGCACTGTGTTGGTGTGAGCACACTTGCAGCAGGTCATAAAACTCTTGTGCCTGAACTCATCAAAGAACTCAACGCCCTTGGCCGGCCAGACATTCTTGTCATATGTGGAGGTGTCATCCCACCTCAGGTACGGGTCAGCTTCGTTTCCATCAAGACTAGGAGACTGCTTTGTTTCTGTCTGTGCTGTTTTTAGCTATTTCCTCTATTCTGTTAATGTCAGAGGTGATTTACAGTGCTGAAGGCTACTGTGTGCAGTCACCAGGGTCAGCACAGATCTGCAGGTTGGTCCAGAGTGCTATCAGGCCTCATTGATCTGGTTTTCTGTACATTGTGTCCTGGTTTAACTTACAGTGTTTGTTGGGTGGAATGTTAGTTGTGTTGTGAAAAGACTAGCCTCAGGGAGACGTTCTTGAAGCTCTGTTGTTTCCGATTACCAGTACCTTGCATATTACTGATAAAGGCTAGCTCCTGTCTTAAGAGACTTTATGGCTTCCAGCAATAATTTGGAAGAGGCACAGATAGTGACTAAGACATGTGGCAGGTCCCAACACCTCTAGGCTGCACATCTCATTTACTATTTAGCCTCTCCTCGTGTTCCACATCATCAGGCCTCGGTGTTGCCTCTCATTCCCTCTGCTTGACTATTTCTGCTAAACTATTGAACAGGTTGTTGGATTTTCTTGCAGTCAGATCTGTGCTTTTGTCTTAAAATTTTCCTTAGCTCATCCACAGTTTGCCTGGCTGTATCACCTTTAGGGTCGTCTTCTGTCTAGAGAGATTCAAATTGATTTTGCATATAAATCTCCTGTTACTCCCTTTTCCCAGACTACTTTTTCTAGCCAATTAGGTAAGTGTTCAGGAGTGACAGACTTAAACTGAACAAACAAAACTTGTAGTATTTTCCTAGAAGACAAATTGTGTTCTGTCCAGTATCTCTCAATGGGATGCTGCTAGGCTGTGGTTGAAAAAGGTATAATACATCCTATATAGAAGTGAGAGACACTACATAACTGCTTCCCAGGTCTTTTTGAAATTTCAGGACAATCATAAAATTAGACTAACTTAGATTGCAAGAGACCACTGGCAGTCATCTGGTCCAAGCCCTTGTTTAAAGCAGTATTTTCAAAATGTGAAGTTAGATCAAATTTATATTAGGTTATTCAGGGTCACATCCAGTTGACTTTTGAGTATTTTCCAAGGATCTGACATTAGTCTGATGCTAAACCAATAAAATCTTTCCTGTGGATGTTTTTTTGGAGTATTTCTTTTTTTCCTCCTAACTACCATTTTTTTGCCATTTCCCTTGATGCTGTAGTGCTTCTCTCTGGGACTTGTTGCGTCTGCTTTCTTAGGCCCAACATGCAGGATAGAGCACACACCAATTGTAAAGGTCTATTTTCTGTTGCGCTATTAACTATAGATCTTAAATTTCTTTCTGAACAGGATTACGATTTCCTGTATGAAGCCGGCGTGACCAATGTGTTTGGTCCAGGGACTCGTATTCCAAAAGCAGCTGTCCAAGTGTTGGATGATATTGAGAAGTGCCTGGAGAAGAGGCAGCAATCGATGTAATGCTGAAATGTCACACAACGCAACCAGCCTTATACTAATCGCTTACAGAACGTAATCATCAGCAAGGGACGGCCAGCCACATTCCTTTGGTTCCACTGCCCTGTGGCCTGGTGTTTTGTGCTTTCTAAGAAAGTTGTAAATTCTCTGCTTGTTCTAGTTGAGGATTATTTATATATGTACCCACAAGAAAATTTTATCGCTAGAACTATGACTTCAGGGAATTAAGGGAATTCAGTAGGTGGGTTTGGGTTTTTTTTCAGCTATACTGATAAATAAAATACCTGTTCCAGCTCTTTGTTTGATCTCTTTTGCATGCAGATAACTTCTATTGACTTTTTTGGCAGGCATTGTAGACCTAGAAGTCTTCAGGCAAAATCACTGAAGTTCAGCAGAGATGTGATTGAATCCAGCATCACTTTGATGTTAGCGTTAATCTGACTTAACTCTCTTTAGAAACATATAACTAGATAAGCCATAATTTTTCAAAGTTCATGGTTTGTTTAATAAGATACAGATCCCGTATCTGGCAGTAACCCGTACAGGAGCAGCTGTGCACCTCTGCTCTGTCTGCATCACTGCCCTTCCCTGATACTTCACGATGTCTCAAATGAAGTTCAGTCCAGTGCTCCTTCTCCCTTACTTAGTTGTGTATTTTTGTCCAGTTATTCTTCTTGCTGTCCCTGTCTATTTAGCATTTGGACTTTCTTCAGGTAAATTGGTCCTAAATTCTCACCATTTTTGTCTCCTCTCCAGAAGGAATTGGATTTATACATGTGAAAAGTCCTTTGTGGAATGCATACAATGCAAATGGGCTGTGAGGGTCTTTTGAGGGGCAGTCCCTGGCATTATGGCCCTATCCCATTTCATTTTGCCTTGTTGCTTATTGCATCCCATCATAAAATCAGACTACAGCCTTGCTGGGAGAATGCTTGTACCTGACTTATGGTGGAAGGGGCTGTAGCACATTTCTAAGAGGTTCAGCGCCGTCGTGCTTTATTCAGAAATAGATTCTGCAGTTGGCTGGAAATTGCAGATTCAATTAATAGCATGGTATCCTCACTTCAAAGATTGCAGTTGATGAGATCTTTACTTAAAATAAGCTTATGTAATGGGGCATGTGCCCATAGTCGCACACTGCTCAGAAACAAGGTTAACTGACTTCCTGTTTTCTTTTCTCTGTCTTTCTAATTAAGGTTTAAAGTATTGATCCCAAACCAGACCTTCGCCCTTAAAACTGCTTGGGGGTTTATCCTTGACTATTTATAAATATCTGATTCCCTCCAAGAAAGATTGGTATGGTTCAAACCAGGATATACAGAAGGTAACAACAATAAAAATACTCCCTTTTATCTTTTCACAAGCCGTCTTGATGGCCAACTGGAAAAAATACATAGTCAAAGTGTTGGTGACCTCCAAGCTTTATAATGACACTGGTTTCTTTCTGTCTATGGTTTCTCTGCTCTTTAAAATCTGCATCTTGTTCCCTTTGAATTCAGTAAAAAAAATCCTGCCAATGTGAACTGGAGTTGCTCCAGACCTTTAATGCTTGAAGGAGGGCCCTTCAAAGCTCTAGGCTAGGACTGACTGACGTACATTGATTCTCTCTTGTCATATCAAGGTTGGAAACCAAAATGGTGAGTCTAGGGAAAGAATGGTTCTCTCACCTGGCACACAGTGTTTGCATTAGGCTCTTTAAGGAAAGAAAATACTCAAGTGAACACTTTTCCTTCAAGCGAGTTGTCAGTTTGCTGCCCAAGTAGAGATTCCTTATGGGGTGACAAGCTAAGATGGAACATGCTTTTCCTAAACATTCTCTCCTGCTGGAGCAGCATAGCAGTGAACGTAGCGCTTACTGACGAGTTGATGTCAGGTTGTCAGCCCTCATCAGTAACAGTGAATGGCTACCGACTAAAACCTCTGATGCTGCACACACTCCTCATCAACATGGCTGCTTTAAAACTGCACTGCTTTTTGGGCTAGTGAGACTTTGGGTTAGTGCAACAAGTAGGTACTCTGCAAATATACTGAAACATTTTGTTTCAATATGAGTATTTTTGGCATATTCCAGGACAAAAGGATAACTATAAACCACTCGGATCTTTCCAATAGGAATGAGCAAGGTAGCGGCAGGTTACTGCATGGCTAAGTCATTTCCCTTAGCAAGTGACAAAATAGTAGATATTTTCTTATGTGCAAGACATTTTCTGTTTTGCAGAGATGCAAGGAATACAGATAGGACAAAGGGCTGGAGATTGGAGAGCCTAATTTACGCATAGGAATCGACTTACTGCAATGCGTTGTCTTTCATGAAAGAAGCTATGACAAAGCAAGAAGTTGGGCACAGCACCCAGTCCCAGGCCAGTGCCCTAACTGTGAAACAAACTTTCCTCTTGACTTTCAATTGTAAAGTGACCTCCTGAGCATGGTAGATGATCCAGAGGACACATTGCTATAAGGGAGTAGCAATCTGTTCTTCATTCTTTGTGTTTCACAGCCTTCAGGATTGGTGCTTTCGCACTTGTATCAAGCAGCTCATCAAACAATCAGTGCTTTACAAGGATGAGCAGCAAGACTGTCTCTACTGTGTGGGTAAGAGAAGAACATAAGACCAAGTTTAAGTGATTTCCCCAAAGTCTCACAGTGTAACTGGCAAAGTAATGGGGCAGAATCCAGGTCTCCACGGTGTTAGCCTCGTGCTCTAACTGCTACAATGACCTCCCTCAAATAATCGATCTTTGTTCTGAAATGAGTCACATTTAACTTTACAGATGGAAAATTGACCCTTAACAGAAGTGACCTAGTTCTGTAAGTTATTCCTGTGCTGAGATGGATAAACTGCCTAGAAGGTTTTGCAAAGTAAGGCACTGAATTCCAATTTATTTTAATGCAAATCAGGGTGCTAGTTGTGTTATTTAACTTTATACCTCATCATCTGAGTAGGGAGCTCCATTTATCCTCAGTGGAAAGGAGACAAAGGTGCTCTCTCAGCTGTGGATGTCTGCATTGTAACCTTCCACAGTTTGGTGAGATAACTCCTTGGATGTGAGCAGATTAGGTGCTTTTGGAGTTTTTACCTTAAATATTCACATTGGGATGACTGTGCTGATGATTGCAAACATGAGATGCCCAGATTCGCTCCTGAGGTAAGTGCTTGCCTTCTGTTTCAGTGTCTTAGAACATCACTTAGTTGGTAACACAGTCCAGGGCTGGGCAGGAAATACCATGAAATTAGAGTTATAATTTTACCATAGATCAACTTCATGAAACTTAAGAAAAAAGAACTAGTGCCCTATATAGTACTCTGTGCTTCCTTTCCTAGGTCTCTGGTCAAGGGCAGCCCTGCTTTTTAAATTTTCTGTATATAACATAAAAACATCTGAAATTCAGAGTCTCTACTGGGGAAGTTTTGATTTGCTTCTCACTGAGTCTGAAAAATGAGAGATTTGAGCCATATTTGATACACAAACACCTGGACTTTGATTTTTAAAAATGAAGTACATAAACAGGTAATAAATCAGGCTATTAAAGCATTACACTTAAACATTAACAATATACAGATCTTTTGGTTTTACAGAGATTTTGCCTGTATTGTAGAGTGGCATATTTTTCATATTACATAGACTTTAAAAGCATTTACAAGTGGATGTGGACCTGTTCTGCTCCTAAATTTTTGACAGAGGAAGCTCACATTACATTACATGATTAATGTGCTTGTCATTGTTCTGTTCACAGATCTGCAATTAACAGATGGGAATATACACTTTGCTGTTTATTTTAAACATCAAGCAACTGAGCAAGTGAAGGTAAAAACTCTGAGATGGAAGATGATTATGAAAATAAAGTTGCATTTTCCTATCAGATTATTTTTTAAAGATGAAAAAATGCTGATAATTGACATTAACCAGAAAAAACCCGCTTCCAGCATGTTAACATTTTCTCCACCTGCTGCCACACGCCTCTGACCCCTGTTTTGTTTTACACTATCGTTCCTTTTGCATGTCCCTCTGCCACCTCCCCGCCCTCCCGGCAAACACACTGGCATAACGCTCTCCTGCCTCTCCTCTCTTCTCTCCCCATAGATTTTCTTCCAGCTTTCACAAGCTTCCCTCTCAGTTACTGGTGTTTTCACTTCCCTTTTCCCATTTTCCTTTCCCATTCCTCTTCCCTTTCCCATTTGCCTGTGCCATGGGCTGTCAGAGGTGACTGTTTCCCAGAGGATGCTTCACTTCCTTGTATTTGGGACAGAAGACTGAGTGCACTTATTCTGTATGGAGCACATGTGAGTGACAACCCAGGACAAGATAATGTCACCCTGGAGGCCAACTTAATTTAGGAATTTTTCAACCTTTTTTACAAATATACCTAGTTTAATCTAAGGGAATATTTATGAGAGTTGGTGACACTGCCAGTGGCAGGAGTTCAGGGGAAAGCAAGCTCCTTAAAGTTTCCTAATCCCCAACTTACTAATTAATTTGTGCCTTAGTATATGTTACAGCTCATTTTTTTGTTCTTTCGTAATCCAGACTCCACAGCAACAGAAATTCTCACAGCACAGAAGTGCTTGAGTCTATCTTTTAATCCTGTTCTTGGCCTTAGTTGTAGTTTATAAAATGAAACTAACTATTAGGGTTTGAGTGTGGCTGAAATTTTCAAGAACTCAAGTCCATTCACTATTGTTTAAAATCTCTGCCAAATCTGCCTGTGATTTAACTCTTCTCATCTTCACCGAACCTAATGCAAAGACAGATGTGGTCAGCTGAGCAAGCAGAGGAAGCAAGAACTGCTGCAGCCATCAAGCCATATTTTGTGCAACATTTCAAACCCTAAAGATAGGTGTTTATGTCCTTTAAAATCACAAACAGTAAGTCAGAGAGAGAGAGGTTTAAACTGTGGGAGCTCATCATTTCCACCTCCGAATCTCTTTTGTTAAAACTGGCTAGCAGGATGATGTTACGGTTGTATGTCTGCTTTAAATCGAATCAGCAAACCCTATTCTTGGTTGCGGTTGTGTCAGTGCTGCAGCCAGTGGGGAACTCGGTATCTCAGGAGCTCCCACTGAAGCGACGAGCGCTCAGACTGCATCTGCAGGCTTGCTTACTGCCGGGCGGGCTATCCTGGGGATGTCTTTTGGCATGCTACAGAGTGCTCCTCCAGAAAACAAATGCTCCAACAGCTTTCGTGGTAAAGAGCTGTTCTACCTCAGCAAGAACAGCATCAGTGCACAGTTCCTTTTGCTAAGAGATCCCTTCGCTTATTGTGCTATTAGTGATAGGCAGAAGGCATCCTTCGCCGACTGCCACATTCCCCACCTCACCTCTTCAGGCTAAGGCTGCTCGACTCCTCAAGCTTGTTTTGAGGAGTTGGAACTCTACCTCTGATGGAACAAGGACCTGTAGATCTCTCTAAGACATTTTGATAGCAGCCACTTTATAATCTTTTCCTGGCAGGGAATATTTCTTGCTTCCCATATGGTTTTCTGTCTGTATTGCTGGAAAGCTGCACTCTCAGCTGTATTTATTTGGTAAGACTTTGAGTTCAACCTACAGTTTACTCTGATTGCTGTTTTAGTGGCAGAGCCACGAGTTTGCAGATAGATGTCATTAAAAAGTCAGAAGCATAAGAAAAAAAAAACAAAATGATAAATCCTCTTTTAATTATACTGTTTCCCTGAAAATAAGTTTAGTTTACATGATTTTATGTTTAGTACATAAATCTATCTATTTATTTCCTCTAAAGTGGAAATTCCTGAAAAAAATAGCGGGATTTTTTGTTGTGTAGCTTAAAGAAAATATTTGAGAATTGCTTAAAAATATATACTTAAACCTCTGTGTTTGACATAAGGTATGCAGTGAGAACCCCATGTGCTGCATTCCTACTCATTTGGACCCATGAGGGAGCCCAAGTTTCGCCCTGGGTTGTGAAACCATTGCTGCATTTCAGCGAGTTGCAGCTCCCTGGTTCTCCACCTTCGCAGCTGAAGAGAGACGTATGTTGTCTCTCCCACTCCACATCATCGATGCAGGGTCTTCAGCAGAGTTGTCGGTGCTGAAGAAATGAGCTCGCCAGCCGCAGCAACACTGCAGCTGTTTAATTTCACGACGGAAAGTTTTGCTGAAGATGTAGTAAATAAAAGGGTTGTACGCGGTTGAAGATTTGGCAAACAGACAGGGCAGCAGCGTAACAGTGGGCTGTAGGGAACCGCCGGAGTTAAATATGGACCAGAAGCTGGCTGCTGCGTACGGTGTCCACGAGCTCAGGAACCCGACCGAGATGAGCACGGCCATCTGAAAGGGAAACAGGGTTTCAGTTCTCAGCTTGCATTGACTGGGTCTGATACTCAGGCACGTGGTGTGTGGATGAAACCACGCCTGAACCAGCTGAAATACCTGAAGCTATATGCTTGCTCTGTTGTGACATGAGCACAGGTAACACTGGACAGTGCATACATGCTTTTATTCCCACCTGGTAGATCTACACTGTGGGTTTCCTATGAGGCAGTTGTTGTTTTCATCACCTTCCATGATTCTGGCTGCAATATGTCATGGCAGACACAGCCCAGCCAGACAGTGCAGCCTATCAGTAGATCTCTCTCTAGAAACCTTGGGTCAATTCTGCTTTTCCACAAGAAATGAGCAACTGAAGTGCTTATTTGAAAAAAAAGTTATATTGAAAAATCCTGTTTCCATACAGAATTTCTATGTAGCTGTCAGTCAGAACAGTGCTCAGTCAATTAAAAATACCCAGGCTGACTGAACAAGACCTTCACCCCAACTACAGCGTGAATGGATTCAACACCTATTCCAGCATGAACGGAAACCTGTATGTTCATGAAAATCATGGGTGCAGCTGCCTAAAGAAGGTTTAACAAGCTGTGTTGTAGCCACAATATATAATCCTGATCAAGCTACTGAAATGACAAGGCTTCCAGGAGCCCCCTGCTCCTCTGAGGAGTGCAGAGTATAGGTGAGACTGGAAACATATCTCCATCTTTGGTCAATACCAGGCAAAAGCAATGAAGGGTCATCATGAGCCATGCACGAGCAGAGACAGTTCTCTGCAAGCTCCTGATTACTGCAGACTCTTCTCCTCACTGGGATCACAGAATCACAGAATCATCTTGGTTGGAAAGGACCTTTAAGATCATCGAGTCTAACCATTATCTTAACACTACCAAGTCAACCACTAAACAATATCCTTAAACAATATCCCTCAGCACCACATCTACTCGTCTTTTAAATACCTCCAGGGATGGTGACTCCACCACTTCCCTAGGCAGCCTGTTCCAGTGCTTGACAACACTTTCAGTGAAGAAGTTGTTCCTGATAGCCAATCTAAACCTCCCCTGGCGCAACTTGAGGCCGTTTCCTCTCATTCTATCACTGGGAGAAGAGACTAGCACCCTCCTTGCTACACCCTCCTTTCAGGTACTTGTAGACAGCAATAAGGTCTCCCCTCAGCCTCCTTTTCTCCAGGCTAAACACCCCCAGTTCCCTCAGCTGATCCTCATAAGACTTGTTCTCCAGACCCTTCACCAGCTTCGTTGCCCTTCTTTGGGATAACTCACCAATGTCAGCTTCTTCTCCAGTTTAGCTGCATTAGGGATCCTGTCAATATTCTGGATCTCTTGGTACGCTTTATGAACCTTCCAGGCAATTCCTAAGTAACAGGCAATGATGGTCAGTGCAGGCAGGGCTGTGCACAGGAGGAACATGCTCAAGATGAACGAAAAACCATTGGAGGAGTTGTGGAACTTGCTCCAGGCTATTGTACAAGAGATGCCAAATGGCTCAGGGCCATAGTAGCCCCAGCCTACCAAGGGCAAAATGGCCCAGAGCAAGGAGTAGAGCCAGATGAAAGTAATCAAGATGCGAACAGTGTTCTTGGTGATTTTGTTACCTGCAATAAAGACAAAGAGCAAGCATATATGAATCTCTTTTCAGCCACATGGTTTTTGCCATAACTTCTTCTCCAACAGAAGGATGGTGGCTACAAATATGCCTGGGCTGCTGCTGCTGCAGTTCCCTAACCTTTGGTCTTCTTGAGAAGCATAACAGAGAGTGTCTATGGATTGGGTGAGACCTCAATGCAGTCACAGAATCACAGAGTGGCTGGGGTTGGAAGGGACCTCTGGAGATCATCTAGTCCAACCCCCTGCCAAAGCAGGGTCACCCAGAGCACGTTGTACAGGGTCGTGTCTAGGTGGGTTTTGAGTATCTCCAGAGAAGGAGACTCCACAACCTCCCTGGGCAGCCTGTTCCAGTGCTCTGTCACCCTCAAAGGAAAGAAGTTTTTCCTCATATTGAGATGGAACTTCCCATGTTTCAGTTTGTGCCCATTGTCCTGTTGCTGGGCACCACTGAGAAGAGTCCGGCCCCATCCTCTTGACACCCACCCCTAAGGTGTTTGTAAGTGTTGATAACATCCCCCCGCCCCCCCCCCCCCCGCCAGTCCTCAGTGCTGATCGAAAGTTTGGTAAGTCAGGGAGCTTTACAACATCAAGCTGACCCAAAATGTACTGTGCTTCCAGCCCAGGAATGGCAGGAGAACACTCTTTCCTCTCAAGGTTCTATATGTCTGCTTGCACACAAATAGGAAGACAGTCTGGCCCAGCAAAATACTTGGGCTCTGCACCCTCAGGTAGTTTCACTTGGTATTAAGTGAGAAGCCTCACTGTTTAAAAAGGAATTTAATGAGATTCCTCTAGGAATATTATTAGAAGTTTGATATTGGATTAAAAGTTAAGGCTTATGCCTACAGTTATTGAACTGATACTCCATGGCATATTCAGCAAAGTACCTCTCTGAACACAGTAGCTCAAATGCACCATTATGAGGTTACCAGAGACGTAATTACTTACTGTTAGATTTGGATGAATTGGTAACAAGGAATCGAATCACAGCCATGGCACACAATGTCATCATGCTGCAGACACCAAAAAGGAAACCCATCAGGGCATAATATATGCAGGACACATCTCCTCCCAGCCAAGCGTGGTTCCAGGCGGACGCGATGGCCAGCGGATACATGCTGATTGCCATTCCAATATCTGCTACGGCCAAGTTGACTGTAAGCAGCTCGGGTGACTTCAGGAGGGAAGAGCGCTTCACAGCTGTAGCAAGGACGGCTGAATTTCCAAGGATTGTGAGGATGGCTGAAAGAGAAGAATCAGCACAGAAAATAATATCACAGAGTTAGCACATCTGTGAAATCACAGAATCACAGAATCACACAGAATCAATCAGGTTGGAAGAGATCTCTGGGATCATCGAGTCCAACCATTGCCCTGACACCACCATGTCAACTAGACCATGGCACTAAGTGCCATGTCCAGTCTTTTTTTAAACACATCCAGAGATGGTGACTCCACCACCTCCCTGGGCAGCCCATTCCAATGTCTAATAACCCTTTCTGAGAAATACTTATCTATACAAAGGATGTGAAAAATGCCAGTCATTAGCCTGGGACTGGTCTAGAAAATAGGACAGACTGAGAGATGAGCCAGAATCCAGCACCTCCCAGGCCAAGACTGTGTTGTGCTGATGCTTTGAAAACACTCTGGTGCATATCTGCTATGCCCTGCTATGAAACCTTGTTCTTCAGTTCACGGCAAGGAAACTTCTTCTCTCAGATAGCAGATAGGCAATGCCACCTGGATGGCATTTCTGAGAGCTGCTACGCAGCTCGGCATCCTCACCACGGCACCCGCTGTTTTGCTTCAGCCAGCTCTTGGGTTTCAGTTCCTGCCTCCCTGCTAGACAGGGATTTCCCAGTCACGCTGTGTTTCCACTGTGGACCTGGTAGACCAACGAGGGCTTCAGGTTTCTGTTCAGAGCCTCCCGTAGTGCTGGCCAGCCTTACCGACTGGGGGAAATTTTGTCACATGAATAGTAGACCATATCTTGACCCTTCCTATCATCACACTACAGCTCTTCACTTTCATGTCACACCTCCCCTCTCCATGAACTATATCCCACCTATTCCCCTGTGGCTCCTACCTCATGTGAACAGCCCACGCTATCAGGTAAAACGGGCCTATCCACCTTCATTCTTCCCTAGTAATATTCCCACTTCTTCCAATTGAAGAACTCCAGCTGTCCCGCCTGCTTCTCCCCTCCTCTCATCTAGTGCCCTCCACTTCCCAAAGCCTTCCCTCTTTGCAATGTATTTTCCACTGGAGCCCCAGCACAAGCCTCCTGGGCTCTGGGCTGCCTTGATAGTCAACATGTGCTGGCTGGGCAGCTCAGAATCACTGAATCACAGAATGGTTGGGGTTGGAAGGGACCTCTGGAGATCATCTAGTCCAACCCCCTGCCAAAGCAGGTTCCCCTAGAGCACATTGCACAGGGTTGCATGCAGGCAGGTTTTGAGTATCTCCAGAGAAGGAGACTCCACACTCTCCTGGGGGTGGCAGCTGGGGGTCCTCAGGGTCCTTGCTGGCCAAGCAGCTGAGAGTCACTATGTGCTGCTGTTCAGAAACCCACACTATTTGTTGGTCTCTGAGAGCAGCGAGACACACCATAGAAACTGTTTAGCCAGAGGCATGCAACAGACCAGAGATTTCTTTGCAAAAGGACCTGTCAGACACACATTATTCAGATATGCCATAGGGCTTCAAAGCATTCATGGCAACAGTGTCAAAAGTACACGTAGCAAACTCATTTTCTCTTTTCTTTCAAGTGAACATAGTGCTGGAGCTACATTTTCACCAAAGGTTTTCCCGAGAAGGTGTCCTCTAAAGTCAAAAGTGAAGTAGGGAAACAGAAAAAGATTCTGTCATGTTCCCTTGTCACTGTGAGAGCAGAAAGTCTGCATTTGCTCACAGATACCCCATAATAAAGTGCCCATAGAGGAATTAATAAAGGCACATGCAACAAAATGGAATAAATACATTGGCATAAATCCAAGAATGGGCAGAGATGCCAAGAAAAAGCCTTAAACACAACAGAGATACAAATCTGAGATGGCACATCCCTCATTCATTCACTTTCTAACCACACACGTTCACTTGGCACCTCTGGATATGCTTGCAGAGTTTCCTGAGCTCTCACGAGTTGGATGTCTGCACACACAGATGCCCACGGTGGTTTGGCATGGGACCGCTTGCTGACCGATAGCAACCTGTGGCTTGGTGGGAAGAGCACTCTCCTGCCAAACAACAGCCGCAGGCTGGGACGTCCTCAGGCTTCAGGAGGAAAATGAACCCAGCTCACTTTCTTCTGAGGAAGCCCTAACCACTACGCAAGAGGTAGGAAGTAGCTCTTAGTCTTACCATCAGGGGTGGACATCCAGGCCTACCCTCTCTTTTACTTTGACAGATGCTGCTCCCCTCCGTTCCACTGCCTGTGAGGCTGCTGGCTGGCATGGGACAACACTGTGAACTGCATCTACGTAATTTGTGTGAGAAAACTGCTGGCATCCTGACTTGCATTAAAACCCTTCGTTGTTTTGCAGATGGTGATTTTTCTCAGCCTGAGTTGTACTGTCTGCTGTCAGCACAACTGAGGGGACAGCACAGTGCAGGGAAGAGCGTGTGGAAACAGGGATGAGATGTGAAATGCTAAAGCCCAGCATTGTTGCCCAAAGCCTCTCTGTTAGAACACATAAAAATATATGCTTGTCTTTCTTAAATGCATATCAACCAGGGTTTTCAAATGAGCTGAAGGGAGGAAGGTATTCGCATCTTAGCAAAATTCAGTTGAGCTGCATGCCCAATTCTGCTCCTCTCCAAATCCACGATAGTAAACAAATCACCTGGGTACAGGCAACGAACAGACAAGGGAGAAAACCCTTAGCTAAAGCCCTGCTGGAGCAGACTGATACGTATCCCCACTTGTACGTCATTGTAAATCTGCCTCCAGCAGGGCAAACAGGCTGTTATAAAACACAGAACTGCTGTTTGGAAACCCTTTGCTATTTCATACCAATTTATCCTACCAAGACACAGCTGCTCTTCATGCAGAATGACCCTCCCCCCCCCGCCCCCAAAAAAAAAGGGTCAGACAAAAGTTGCTCTCCCCTGATCAGTCTCAGGAAACGGGCTGCCTCATCTCTCAGTTCACAGGGCTGAGATGCCAGGATAAGAGGTAGACAACTTATTTTGAATACTTGTAATGCCACGGAGGCAAACTTATGCTGGCAAGTCTTCAGCATCAAAATAAAAGATTGCAAATCTGAGAGTGGAGATTAATCCTGGCATCCAACCCACGCGGAGGCAATAAGCAGGAACCTGTGTGGAATCAGGTTTTCTGTCATTTCCCTCCAGCTTCTCTGTCCGACCGCAGCACGGACAGGGCAGCCCCGGTGTGTCTGCTCCTGGGCTTGAAGCAAACAGGCAGGCTGTGAAGGCAGAACTCACCTATGATGAGAAGAAAGACCCCAGCTCCATAATCCACTACCGGGTGGAGTTTGGAAATGTACTGCTCCTCCATCGTCCCTTGTGGAAGTGGGGGAAGGTTTTAAATCGAAGGTGAAGTGACTGTAGGGGCAAAGAGCCTCTTCCTCATGGCTCGCCTGCTGCAGGTGTGAGCCGGGCAGTTGGGTGCTGTCAGTGTGAAGGGACCCTTCTGCTTTCTCCTCTCTCCCTCCCTCTCGCATGGCAGGGGAGAAGCCTGGAGTGAGAGGCAGGCTCCCTCCCCAGGGAGGCACAGTGAGAGCTGGGCAGATCCCGCCTGCCTGGCAGAGCATCTCTCCACCCACCCCCTCCTCTCACACCACTCTTCTCCTTGGCTTGTCAAGCAACTTCGCCATGCAAATCCCTTCAGACTGCCATCGCTGAGCAAAAACAATTGTCGTTCAGCCATCAGCAGCCTTGGGAAATAAATCCAGGCTGAGGGATCAGGCAGGGGAAGGAAGGTTGGGAGTTTTGTTTTCCAGCTTTACGACTGCGTACGGGAAATACATGGTTGGGGTGGGGGGATCTCTGCGTTGAAGTATTAGAGGGAAGCTGTTTGCTGCAGGGATTCAGAAGGGTCAATGTCACACCACTGAAGGCAGGGCTTTCAGAGCTGCTCCAGGGCAGAACTGGAGGACGCTCAGTCCGGTGTGCAGAGCTGCAGAGCACCACAGCAGAACCAAGTTCTGCGTTCGCTCTAGTGACACTCCAGTGTTGTTACCTGACAAGCAATGAAAGCAACGCCTCACATCCAAGTTTACCTTCTCCTTATAATATCTGAGCCTAAAATCATCATAACACTCGCTCTATCTTTATAAGCAATGCTAAGTTTTGTGCCAGGCTTCCAATATGTGTTACAGGCTCATCTATCAATTTACACATGCAGGTCTTGATTTTGGTGCACGCAGTTTACAGGTCTGGAGTCGCAATTAAGTTGACTTGTAGCCTGGGCAGTACCAGCCAGCACACTGAAGAGCTGATCTATTCTAAATTATTTATTTCCAGTACCTGGATATGCTAAGCTGCATTAGCATCATTCTCTACTTGGCCTGTTTTACTCTGTTCAGACATAAGGAATTTTAAGATTCCCCAAGAGCACGTAGGCATCTCATGTGCAACCTAGGTGGAATTTAGGTGCCTAAGTAGAGCAGTACAAGCCTAAATTCTGAAATCCTTATGAATCTGAGAGACTTTAAAAGCTTTGAGTTCCACCAGAAAGCAAAACTGGCCATGCACAGATATGCAGCCACCTCAGTTTTGCTGCATGTCTCTGTGCTTGTCCCCTGCTGAAGCTGTTGGGGTTTTACACACCAGGGATCCCCGCACTGAAGACTTTGAGGAGTTTAGTTCAGCAACCAAGTACATGCACCACAACACATACAGCACAGGGCTCAGCAGCACTCACAGCCTGCTTAGGGCACCTTTGTCCTAAAAGCTTAGCCATCCTCCCTGAAACGGAGAAATCAGTTCCCTCCTCTGGTTTCAGAGACTTGAATACATGTTTTTCCTGTAAGAGTGTTTTATTCTGCAGGTTATAGATGTTTTGGGGTAAGGAAAATGGCACAACAGAGAGATGCTTTCATCTCCATTTGAAGCTGGATTGCTTCACACTGAGGTCACAAGATTGGAGGGAGAAAAAAAAAAATGGTATCTGACTCTCAGGTATGGTGTTGAAGGGAGCTCTTGCTCCAAAAGTTGTTAATATATTTTGCAATGAACAGCTATAGCATAAAAAAAAATCTGCAGGGGTAATGGTTGTTCAGTATTGGCCGCTAGCTACAGCTTCAAAGTGAACCAATCTCACAGAGGGGCTGCTCAGGGTAGAGTCATCACTTCAGGGAAACAAGATCCCTGTACCTGGGACCATGGCCCCATATCAGGATTCCCCACTGTCAGCATGCTGGGTGTTATGAGTTTTGTCCCTAGTAAATCTGCCTCCACCACTGAAAAGACAACTTGGGTACCAAATTCAACACTAATTCTGCTGTCACAGACACAAAATTTATTTTTAAAGGAGACTGAGGACTACTAAGAGTTAGGTGGCTTCAGCGGCCCACAGCAATGCTGTAGTTCCCAAGTCCTGCTGCCAGGACCTAAATGTAGTCAATCACAGCAGAGGAGAGCAGAGAGAGAATGTCTATTTTTCCATCAGAGAATAGACACTGTAGCTCATAGTATAATCAGAATGGAGACTTCAAGAGATGCTACAACCAGTTATTCCCATCCTCAGAAACCACTTCCCTGTGCTAAGCTACTTCTTGATTGAGGCTGGCCTACGTGTAGTCAGCTCAAGTGTTCCTGAAAAATTCCCCCAACTCATCCCGTGTCACTCCAAAGTCAGCAGAAGCACAATGGAGTCTGCATGTGTTCATGGCATAGATTAGTAGCAGGAGATGGAACAGTTCATTAGTTCTTCTCCAGAGCTTATAAAGTTCTAATTCAATGACAGAAATTGCTGGCCTGAAAAATCTGAACAGATAAGACAAAAAGGCTGTGAGGTTCCTGTTTAAACTGGACAGCTAGGAAGGCATGAGTTATGGGCAGAGGGAAGAAAAAACAGGCAGGAGGGACTTTGACTCTTATCTGGGTGAAGAGAGACTGGTGTTCCAAACCTTGATTCACTGAATAAAAGCACACAGAATCACAGAATCACAGAATCACTGAGGCTGGAAGTCACCTCTGAATACCATCTAGTCCAAGCCTGCTTCTCAGAACAGGACCAGCTACAGTAGATTGCTCAAGGCTGTTACCGGTTGGGTTCTGTATATCTCCAAGGATGGAGACTCCACAACAGGCAGACCTCCTCTGTGGACAACTTGTTCCAGTGCCCCTTTGTGGTATCATTCAAAGTCTCATACAGTTTTTTGAATAAAGATACTGCCTAACTCAAGAAATCAAGCACCTGCTCATTAGATGTTCAGTGCAGGTGTCCTTCACTGAATGTTCCTTGGCAGCAGATATTCAGCTGAATGTGGCTGGTTGTTGCAATGCTTCTCAAGCAAGCGAATATCAGTTTAGTCTGGGAAGGTAGGATATATACAATATTGACTATAAAAGGAAGTTGTTCTATCAGAAAAGGCTAAAAAAGGGCAGATATGATGTCTCAAAAACATGCCTAGTAATGAGAGTCTTAAATAGCTTGATCAAATCAGTGTAGTCTGTTCAAGAAAGAGAAGTTACAATTTGGTCCCAATTTGGGGAAGAAATGTCTGCAGGAGTCAGCAAAAGACACATTAAATCCTATAACAGAAAGTAGAAGATTGCTGCATTCTGACAATTAATCCACTATAGTACACACAAAACCATAATATTGGTAAATTAAACAATGCCAGAACACCACAAAAATGCTGGAATTCAACTGTTCACCTTGTTAAATTCACAGAACAGTTGCTGGCACTGTTTTGGGCTGGGCCAGCTAGTGCTGTCCTAAGTCATTGCCAGGCATAGGTCAGCTGAAATGGGCCCAGGACCATTCCCAGTAGGCAGTAAGGTCATCGGTTTCGAAGACGAAGTGACACTGTTTGGTTCCCTGGTACACATGTTGCCCATGGGTTTTGCACTTATCCTGGGTGCAAACATTTAGCTGAGAAACAGATTCTCAAGGTGCGGTCATTAGATGAGAACTGACTGTTTTAAAGGATTGTTAGTGCTCAAATAGAGCTTATAATTCTGATAAAGAAAATTCTTTGGAAAGTTTCCTGGCCTGTGCTATGTAGTCAGCTCACCTAATGTTTCTTTTTGGCCTTTCTTGGTGATAACATGACAGACGGCCAAGTTCAGGGAGCCTGATGTCACCCAGTCCAAGCTAGATCTTCTGCTTTCCCACTTGTTGCATGGTCCATCCTCTCACTACAGAAATAAGGCATTAATTTCTTCAGGCAAGCAAAGAGAAACCAGAGACAAGAGTAAAACATTTTGCTGAGAATTTAATTACTCCCTGGAGACCCCATTGGCTACATCAGGAGCCTAATCCTCTTCCAACTTTTGTGGGCACCTTAGATTACACTGTGTGGATATTTCATGCTGGTTTAGATGGCATTTTTTTTATTGTGAAACCCTGAACTTAGCATTCACATGGGGTAGGATTACATCAACAGTTCAGTTATGAAATGGAAGAAAAGAAAATAAATGATTAAAACCAGAAGAGCTGACTGATCCCAAATCCAGTGCATTATTCATGTGTCATTTAACAATAGCAAGTTGTACCCAGCATTATCTTTCTGCACGTCAGATCAATCTAGATTATCTGTTTATAACCAAAGAACAGTCAAAGTTCATACATATTGACAGACCAAATTTTTGGGGATCATATTTTAGAATTGTTTTGTGAAATTTTGCTTCAATTTAAGAAAGTGCTCTTTAAATCAGACAGATGGAAGAATAAAGTTGCTACCTAGTCACTTCTGAAAGGTTATGTGAAACTTCGAAGAAAAACTCACCAAGAAACCATGTAGATATATTTGATGTAAATATATACATATATACAAAACAACTTCCTATTGTTGATGTAAAACAGGGTATGGGTTGAGTAATTACTTGATGCTACCAAGTTAGAATGTCCTACAACATTATTCTTCCTTTCCATGGAAAAAAAAAAAAAAGAGTATTCTGAATCTGTAGGAGGAAGGGAACTGTTCTGGATTATCAGTTTGTCAGTATGTGGTAGTTCATTTTGCAGAGATAAAATGTCCTAATGTTTGGAGTTGTTTGGGCCAAGAATATTGGGTTTGGTTTGGTACCATATATCAATATCATTGATACCTCCTTATCCCTGGAGACGGCTATGAATCTCTGTCCATATGTGCACAGAATTCATGTCTATCAAAAGTAGTCATGTATCATTTAGAAGAGGATCCTGGCTTTGCTATTCTTGTTTATCTCTGTCTGCTCTGTCCAGGTCTTCTCTTCTGTGAAGACTCTGAGGTTTCAAGCTCAGCAGAGTACTGCAAACAGTCTATTTGGACAGTCCCTTTTGGGTGCCTTCTCCTTACTTCAAAACAAGTCTGCCATGATGCACACTCGTGATTTTTCATTAACAAATGCCACCTTTTCCAGACTCCTTGGAGGAGACGACTTCATCATATTCTCCAGGAATGCCTACAACTTACTTCCATTTAACTATGAGGCTATTTCTGCAGTCTTAACTTTTGAAGCACATCTTTGAGCTGAGACCTCTAGCTGAGACTTCTAGCTTTTACCTCCATTTATGAAAACCAGAATCAGCATTTATGTTGAATTCTCAGAGTCTGCTCATGAAGTTGTATGTTTTCAACCACCAAATCCTGTTTAAGCTGGTATTTGCAACCTCAAGCATAGTAATTTGTAAATCGTTTTCTTCTGGATGTCTGCACTGACTTACATGTTATTGCCTGAGGGGCTATTTACAAAGTCTAAATTTGGTCTAGGGACACTAACCTCCCTAGCTTCCCTCTATAGCAACTGAAGGTAACTGCCTGCTTGAAGAATCCAGTTGGGATCAATAAATTTTGCTCTTTCACTAAAACTATTTTTACATATAATACTCCACTGTTGGTTAACCCAAAGTAAGCACAGCTCTGCACCATAGAAGACCTGATGATCTTGAAGGTCTTTTCCAACCAAAACAATTCTATGAGTCTATGATTCTATGAGTCTATGAGTTAGAGACCCATCAGGAAGACCTGAGTTGCAGCTGGTTATTCCAGTGAGTGTTTGACCCCAGAGCAGAAAACGGGCTCCAAACCCAAGACCATTTGTACGCACAGGACTGAAAGATGATTTTAAGACTCTTTACATCACTTTTATTCTTCACTTTTAAGAGTTGTTTAATGCTACTGGCAGTTTGAGGTGAGAGTAAATAGCACTTTTAACACTGAATGATCAGTGACTGAGATATGAGGAAACATAAAAATTGTACAATTTCCACACTAGGACTAGTAAGTATATCATGGGAATAAAGCCAGAAGCTAATGTTTATTAAACAACAATATCATCATTTTTTTGTAGCTGGTAACCATTGATATTCATTCTGCATTGGTAAAAAGGAGATAACAAGATGTAAAGCTGTGAGGAAAGTCACACGTGGAGTAAAGATGTGTCGTGTCCCTGAAATGACAAGCCAGCCCTTTTCAACCATCCTGCCATCTCAGGGACAATTTTTTTAAAAAAATTTTTTCACAGTTCCCAAATATGAAATGAAAGGCAGTAATTTGAGAAGCAATATGAAAACAAGACAAAGCAGAAACATAGCATGAGGTGAGAAGGGAAAGATGGTAATGAGATACGAAAAGGTTAATTCAATATGCAAGTACGAAGCATATTATAGCTATTTCTTTCAAAGGTGTGAGGAGACAGACACTAACACACTATGAGTGGAAAGGAAATGGCACCAAAGGTGCTAACATAAAATGAAAACTACTATTATGTCAGGAAAAGAGAAGAATAAAATGTATTGCCCATGGTTTGGAATTTGACAACGCAAACCTTCTCATATTTAAAACAGTGACAGCATTTGCAGACCTCAGTTTAATAGTAGCATGAACAGCATCAATCCTCTCATTTTCAAGGTGGGGGCACTTGCTTGCAGTTTAAGTAATTTTTCAACTATTTACTGACAGTAGGTTTCGGTAGCAAGCTCCACTGAATTTTCCTTCGCACTTTGGTCCTGCATTCCATTTATTCATGGTTCCTCTGTGTCCTTCAGACCATGGGAAAAGTCATACAATTTGTAGAGTGGACCACCCAGAACTCTACCACCACAAGAACACTGCTGTGCAGTAGCTCTGTATCATCATCCTCTGCACACCTCTAGGCAGACCGCATGCAGGAGCATGGCTAAAGAGAAGGATGAACTGGGAGCAATGCATTGCAGCCACTCTACACACCAAAAAGCCAGTGAAGAGATGGAATCATTTAAGACTCCAGTTCTGTGTAACTGTAGCATGGTGGCAACAAAGACTTGACTGTCTGTGATCCAGAGCTCAGAAGTGTCCTGGAAGCAGCAAAATAGCAATCATGCCACTGGGAGAGACATCAGAAAGGGATCACAGTGTGTAGGTAGGAACCGTACCTGCCCAGATTCCTCCAGCAGCACTGGGAGCAGGAAGACCAGCTCTCCAGGAGTCTCCCCAGCTTCAAGACTAGTCCCAGCTCTGCTCCTTCTTTGTCTCTTTTTCATATGAACTAGTGCTGATTTGGACTCACTCCTCCTTCCTTTGAATGACAAAACTCCATTCTGTCCACTTTGTTGGGAAATCCAGAACCGTGCTGAGAGGTAGCATCACTCCAACAGCACAGGTGAAACTGGTCCTTCTCTTTGTTCTGTAACTTTGGTAGCAGGACTAGGTTCTGGCAGAATTGAGACAGGACAAAACTAGCTGGGGTGGTGACAGCCACAGATGAGGATGTCTGGCATGCAGGGTCATATGGAATGGGGAACACTAGAGGACCCTTTTGAACATAGGCATGAGGACAAAAAAAAACCACCCAGTGGTGCCTCTTGTAGATTCCATTGATTGCATTCTTGCTTGTGTTGGTGTTGTGTGCTTCACTGGAGGAGGGAAAGGGGGATTTGTTTTGAGGGCAGCTTGTTAGATTTATTTAAAGGTAGTCAGAGAAACTGTTACCAGAATAGGACACAAGAGATCAAGGTATACCAAAGAAAGCATGGGTGTGTATCCAGTGCAGACAGACATGGGAGTAGGGTTCAAGGGATGCAGTCACATGGCACTAGAGATGAACTCAGTGGTACCACTCTGGCCCTGCTATTGCCTGCTGCGTGACACTCATCAAGTCACTTCGTTCCTCTTTCTGGCTCTGATTTATTCTCTGAGATTGAACATTTTTCAAGGTCTGACTGATCTCCTACTATTTCTGCTCAGTGTCTGGTAACAATGCAGCACCATTATTGGCTTGTGCCTCTCAGCACCATTGTGATACAACAATAGTTTTAAGAAGGAGGCCAATTTTATTTCATGTTAGGATTTGGCTAATTTTACTCTTACTAAATTCTAAATGGACCCATACTGGGAATTCAGAAATGCCAGGATTACCATTTATTATTTAGAGAGACTTGGAAGAGAAAAATAGCTGAGAGACTGAATCCTGTAAAAATATAGTGGGAAATATGAGTGGAAATTCATGGAGGTGTTTCTCTTAGATGGAAAAGAACAGGTTTCCTTGTTCAATCTGCAACACAATGTTTAATGGGGAAAGAAGACATAAAGATTGGGAAACAAAGGTGCAACAGAGACTTGATGATAACAAATCTCTTATTAAGTAGAATGGGGAAGACAAAACTGTTGTACAATAAGCTGTGGTAGCACCAACACTACTTTTAAAATGACCCTGTTAAGGACAGCATTCAGCATAGCTGCCTACCCAGCAACTACTAATGCAGCAACCCACTGCTAAGGCAACTTCCCTGGAACTTCATGTGAAAGATATTGCTTGGCTGAGTGAGTTTAAGGGTCCTGAGCAGCAGGGATGGCACCAGAAGACTCATGTCAAGACCTTCTGTTGCTTTTGAGGTCTTTATCAAATTTGCAAAGTCATGTTCAGGTCTCTTTTTCAGCCTTCAGATTATATTTATGTGAGTTAGAGAAGCCACTGCTACTCTGTCTTGGCTTCTTTTCCTTCACTTTTTGACCCTTTAAGCCCAGTAGTGTTTAATCTTCACTATGCAAAACTGCGAAGCTTCAAGCTGGCTGTAAATATGGCACAGAGTAGGATTGTGAGGCAAAGAAGAGAAACTACTGTACTACTTTCTCAATATTATTAGACATTAGGCACTAGCATTTTAATTGCTTGAGTCTTCCAAGTTAACAGAGCTGCAGCTACATGTTGCTTTCAGAGAGCATATCCCACACCTTTGTGCTAGAAGGTGCTTTAGGGTTTGCTTCCTGGCACTTCACTTCTTTGCAGTGGTATGAAATGACCTTTGCAGGGATACAAGAGACCACCTAAGTTGTAAAAAAATAATTCCCACAAGTGTTATTAACTTGCAGTCAGATGCTCTGCTCATTGCTCTTGATACTTGACAGGAAACAAAAGTGGGGTCAGGGGGTAAGTTAAATATTTAGTGGATATTCCCTGTATTTCTGCAGAGAAACTTTCAGCTATTTCCTCCATGTTTAAACAGTGCTCAGCTATGCTTTGCTAATATTTAGTTACCCCTCTCATAACCTTCCAAGGGCCACTCTACAGTGAAAAACGAGTAAGAAGGCAAAAGGCCTCAGAACAGCTACACATCACTGCAGCCTTCTGCACCTCTAGGTAGGTATGACACAAATTCTGCTGCTGCTTAAGTAATTGCTGTACATCAGAAAAAAATATTGTCTCAGTTTTTAAGACACTGGTTCAGATTATTCTGTGATAGATAATGCTTAAAACAAGCAACAGCAACTGTGAACACTTTCTGCACTCAATTATGCTGAGAAAACAGAGATGAACCTAGCCTGGGAAAAAAAAAAACAAACAGTCTTGTGGTGAGGGCCCTGGGGAGTGCTGCGTTCAGTTCCTCGCCTTGCCACACTCTTCCTGTCTGCTTTTCGGCAAGTGATTAAATCTTTTTGTGCCTCAATGCCCCAAAATTAAACTACGGATGCCAATAAAGCTTTCTTCTTTATATCCTTTAAATCATTAGCACACCTCGTGGCAGAGTTGTGGCCTGTGCAAATCAGCGTTCTCTCAGGCAACGTCTGGACATGATCCAAAGGGTACCTGTGCGCCAGGGACCATTCCTGGTGGACAGTTTCCCTCCTGTGTTGGGAAGGAAGAAGGTTCAGGTACGTAGATCTGAGCTGTGCCACCTGCCCTGCTGCTCAGAGCACTGCTGATGGCTCCTTTCACTCACACAAGCACAGAGCTTGGGGGGAAAACGGGCTTGTTGGGGGCTTGTTGAACTGCCATCAGCACACGGGGGCAAAGGCCCCACGGCACACTTGGGCTTATGTGGAAGTAGAGGTGCTCATCACTTGGAGAATCCCTCCCCAAGAGCATTTGGTATTCAGTCTGTGTTGTAAACGTGTTAGTTTGTTTGTAGACTCCATTTCCTCATTAGCACAGAATCTCTGTATTCATTAAGAAGGGAAAATTCTAGGCCATCTTTATCCATATTTAGAAAAACTCTGACAACATCAATACAACAGGCACAAAAACCATGAGGTAAATAATGAACCATAATTATGATGATTTTTTTCACTCGTCGTTTCTGTGATACTGACTTGTGATCACTTTAATGCATGGAGATGACAGGATAATATTAATCTATTTTTGCCTGTGACTGAATATATTAAAATATTTGTCTGTCACATGTACCTAAATGGATTTTATAACCCTAACATTAGAAGCAAAACTTGTTTATTCACTTGTAACTGAATATATTAAAATCTGTCTGTCACATGTACTTAAATGGATTTTATAACCCTAACATTAGAAGAGAATTTAATTCAGCTAAATAAAACCATTTAAAAGATCTAGTTTAAACTGGTAATCCAGACTTCTTCTAGAGTCAATGGTGAAAGACAGGCACTCTTGGTGGAGAAATATGCACCTTATCTGATTGAGATCAGCTGCCATTTGGAAGTGCTTATTGACATTACAGAGAGCCCAGAGAGATGTCTTAAACAAGCCACCTAGATTTGGTTGAGCTGAATCCTGTCCCAAGAGACTTATTCTAGGCAACACAAGAAACCTATAGGAAAGGATGAACTGGAATCTAGGTGTCCCAAATCTTGAGCTAAGGCTTTAAACTTTGCGTATATTCTCTTTGTTTCCATTACTACCAAAATCTGAAATTCCTTAGACCATGCAACAGCCATGAATCCTGCTTGATATTTAAAACTAAAAAGTATTTTAGCCATCCAACTTTAATATCATTTTCCCAAAGGTTTTAAATTTCCAGTTTCTTCCTGTAGAAACATGATTAGGACAATGATGTTATTAGGATTTGAATTATCCCAGTTTGACTGTGAAAGTCCTATCACACAAACCTCAACAACAAGGGGAACAGGAGTTTGCCACTCAGTTGTTGCAGAAAATTGTTGGTACCTGTTAAGGCTCTGCTAGCAAGGCAATAGCATGTTCTCTGAGGCATTCTCCAGGCACAAAAGAGTAATCTTTCCCAGAAACTGAAAAGGAAGATTGGAGCAGTGGGGTGAGTAAAAGTATAAGTATTGCAAAAGCACCCACAATGCCACAAAAATAAGACAAATCCTTAAACCCTCATATTTTCTCTCCAAAGTCTTCACTTGCCCCAAAAGCTACAGTGTCCTTTCATGTTACTTATTGTTGATTTAAAGCTTCAGTAATACAGTTCAATAATGTATTTCCTCTTATCAGTTCTCCCTCGTATAAGCAACACCTCTGCCTGTCTGGCAGAGAGGAACAACATGCAGTTTTGTCCCAGAAGTTTTGTCTACCTTGAATTCTTATCAAAGGTACTTTCAGTCCCCTCATCCCCAGAGGTAGTTTGTTTAATCCACCAGACTTGCTACTGAGATGTAGACGTCAAGATGGTCAAACGATGAAATCCGCTCTCGTGAGACCCTACCTGGAGTACTGGGTTCAGCTCTGGGGCCCCCAACAGAAGAAGGACATGGAGCTGTTGGAGCGAGTCCAGAGGAGGGCCACGAAGATGATCAGAGGGCTGGAGCACCTCTCCTATGAAGACAAGCTGAGAGACTTGGGGCTGTTCAGCCTGGAGAAGAGAAGGCTCTGGGGAGACCTTCTAGCAGCCTTCCAGTACCTGAAGGGGCTACAGGAAAGCTGGAGAGGGGCTTTTTACAAGGGCATGGAGTGATAGGATGAGGGGGAACGGTTTTAAACTGAAAGAGGGTAGATTTAGATTAAATATTAGGAATAAATTCTTTACTGTGAGGGTAGTGAGACACTGGCACAGGTTACCCAGAGAAGTGGATGCTCCCTCCCTGGCAGTGTTCAAGGCCAAGTTGGATGGGGCTTTGAGCAACCTGGTGTAGTGGAAAGGCGTCCCTGCCTGTGGCAGGGGGGTTGGAACTAGATGATCTTTAAGGTCCCTTCCAACCCAAACCATTCTATGATTCTATGATTCTATAAAGCCATTTGCTGCTGATAAGGCGAAGCATACCCTCATTGTACTCTGAAGTGGGGATAGGATGAGTTCATCCATTAGACATCTACGTCTAAGATAATCACCCTCTGCTTCTCTGGTACTCAATGGAGAGAAGTCAGCATTTCATCTGCAACTCATCACTCCAAAATGGACATCTAAAATAGGTCAGATGACTCATACTCTAAATGCCTGTTTCTTCCCATTGACAATAAAGGGAGCCTGAGGTAATTTTCTCATATTCAGACATTGACATGTGGTCGGAAGATTTCACTCCAAGCATCTTCATTAGACAAGCTTCAAAAATGTTGTGTTTTTATATCTGATTGCTAAATCAAACAGCTAAGTCAATGCAAGACCCTAGTGGAAACAGGTTCAGGTAAAGCCAGTTGGCTTTGAGTTGTCTTGCATGAACTACAGAGCTTTGCCTCAGTAGGATTTTATATTAACAGCTTAAAAATATACCAAGTTTTTTCAGTGACAAGGTAGCCTTTGATGTACCCTGCTCTGGTTACATGTTCTGGATGACAGTTCCAAAATGGTCTCAGGTATATTCCAAAGATAGTAATATTAAATGGACAAGAGGCTTCAAATTATTGCTATTACTTTGTTCTCAGAAAGCTCTCACCCCACTGGTGAACAGTATAGGGTGAAGTTCAGCACCAAATTCAAACTTAAATGTACGTGCCTACAGTAGAGTCTAGGCTCCTGTTATACTTACTGGAGAACTAGTCAATACAGGCAATAGAGACTGGAACGGAAATCACCTGCCTAAATGTAGGTTTCTATCTACTTTAGAGTGACATGGACTACCAGGAATTTGACCACCAGCTCCAATGTAGTCACTACACAGAGAAGATACCTAAAATTAGGTAATTGTAGTTGGAATCCCATCCACTGGAAACTGCCCCCTTGGTTACCCGTAATAACATCCTTACCTGGACGATATCCTGACAGGATACAGTGTGATGAGATGTGCCATATCCTGGACCACTAGAACTGTTATGTCAGGAGACAATGAACTAATACAAAGATAAAAAGAACCCAAAATAAGCTTTGAAGTAACAATTTCATTTTGAAGTGAAGTTTCCTGTGTCCATACATATTTATATATGTTTTTTTAAAGCAACACTTTTCTAAATGGGCAGGAAAATTTTTATACTTGTGGTTTTGTTCATACTGAGAATGAAAATATACTGTGAAACTTCAACATTTGCCATGGAATGGAAATGCTGAGTTTCAGACAGCTCAAGTAAATTCGATAGAGCCCTGCAAAGATGAAGTGTACAACATCTTTAGCACAGCCAAAACCATAAACTGGCTACACAAGGGGACATGTAAGTATGACTGCCAGTCTTTGTTGTGTCAGTCTGATCCTCTTCCACCAGATGTTTCTCGGATGATAGTCCAGACACACCAACATAAAGCTTCTCACGAAATTACCCAAAACATAATAGAGTCCTTGTGTATTTGAAAAGCTCTATTCAGAAACACAGCTTCTAACTTGGCACTTGTCCTCAAAATATTCATGATTGTCGGCAGCTATTAAAAACAATAACAACAATGGCTATTGCCATAATAGCTGTATTTTGAAATCTCAGAGCACTTTGTGAACTTAACAGACTTATCTGAGATGTACGGACTCATATCACCTATTAAGGAATGCAGCTCCCTCTGGGGCAAGAACTGGACTTCTGTTCTCAAAAACTCTATAAAGAAATACAGATAAGGCATGAACACAGATTTCTGAAAATTGAGCCCAATTTGGATTTTCAGGTAGGCTGAATATGGGTTTTGCTCTCAGAATGTGCCTAGAAACTATACTTAACCTTTGAAAGAGTGGAATGATTTCTCTTTTAATGAGTGGCAGTAAGTAGAATTTCTCTCTTTCGCACCAGAGAGATGGCGTAGGGTTTCGAAGTACTGCCAGACTGGGCAAGGGAATTGGTGCAAGGAGATGGCATGAGCAGCAGGATTGTCAGTGCATTAACCATCAACTGCCTTTTGCGTTCCCATTGATACAGCACTGAGATGGTGCCTAGGACACCAGGCAAGAGAGTCCTCCGTGTTTTCTTTTCTCCACCTCTAAAATGAGATCTCTCCTTTGTAATATTTTTTGGTGAGAAGCTTATCTAATAGAAATGCAGTTTTCTGAGTGAATCACAGTTATTCCAGGTAACTTTAGCTAGGGAGAAGTCTGTCAGTGTGAACTTTGCCACTTCTGGAACACGTGGTAAATGCAGGCACAGCAAATGACCCTCTGGAAAAACCCCAAGTGCTGTTTTTGTCTGCCAGGGTAAGAAGGAAGTGTCTTCCTATAGAATGTCACAGGTTGGTCTCTGGCGAAGCACCACAAGCTAGTGGCTTGGGACAGTTCAGAGAAATCATGGGTGCCAAATAAGTTTCTTCCTAGCCCCTTTCCTTGGAAAGCTCCTTCAATTCAGCATTATGTGAACTGCATTTTTCAGAGCAATGCTTGCTTGTGGGTCTCATCTGTGCTTAATCACAACATAGCCATGGCAAATATAATGCCTTTTGACTGGTAAGTCACCCAAATAATCATCCTACTCTACTGAGAAGTCCATACTACTCGGTGAATACCTCAATCACTTCTAATGTGCTGTGTAACTCTCACTTATGCAAGGAAAAATTATGGAAAAAAAAGAGTATTTTGTATTTGCATTAATGGAATTCGCTTGAAGCCAGACTTGGTACTCTGCAACATGGAGGGGAAAATCAATTCTGGAGAGAATTTTTGTATCACATAAAATGTCCCTCATGTGTTTTCCATTACTAAAAGTATAACCCAAACTATTTTAGGATGGAATAATCTAAGCTAGAAGGAAAATACTAAAATAGACTATGAGGGACCTGATGTGTTTAGCTGGGGAAAAGGTTGCAAACACAAAAAGCTTTGGCTTCCCCTTTTCCACAATTTTCCATCATTTTCAATCTTGTCAGCATGAATACTATAGTTGATTTTTGCTATGATTATGAAGCAGCTGCAGAATACATACCAAAGTTGAAAAACAGCTGAAAAACCATTTATCTATTTTGTTTTCAATGGAGACACTCCTCCCAACTGCAGCAAAGTAACCAAGCTGACTATAATTCCATAAGCCACATCTGAGCAACATATAGTTCAGGTTTTGGAGGAATTTTTTAAGAAAGCTTTTGAAACAAACAAAAAGTTACTTATATGTTATAGTTAGACAAAATATATTTTATGTAGTCAAATGAAATATCCTTTTTGCTGAAGTCCTAACTCTGAGGTTTCTTGTTCTGCATGTACCCGTTTAGTCTCTCTTGCTGATGACTTTAGTGATTAGTGCACTAAGTTTGAAGATAGAAGCTTCTCAGGAAATTATGGTGGTACATTTGGATGGGAGTCATCTAAGCTAGTCTAGATCCCCTTTACACACTACAACAGGTATTTCCAGGTGAAAGACTCATCTTCTTTTAACATAGACATCTAAAGGTCAGATGGATTGCACATTAAAGGTGCCTGTTTCTCTTTTATCCATAAGAAGGGCCTTAGGTGTCTAGTTTAAAGGAAGCCTTATAGAAGGGTAGATAGGTGAGGTAATAATACATTATTCTACGAATTGGCAAAAGAGGAGAAAAGAAGGTGGATTAAGTTCTGATTGGCCCAGTTTTATTTTATTTTGTAGCAATCATGTTTCTAGATGACTTCACTGGTGTTAGGGTTTTCCACCTGATTTAGTAAGGAAATTAATCTCTTCTGGTCATTCCCTCTGTTTGTTTCTCTGTCTTGCTCTCTATCCTGGGAAATTGTCCCTGGCCCATGCTAACTCCTAAACTGCACCTGGAAATTGCTTAGGAGAGTTTTAGTTTGCCTGGATCCAAGCCAGGCCAGTACCTTGTTGACAATACAGATGGATTGAGTTTTACTGCCTTATGCAGGTGTCTTTCACTGTTTAATTTGTTGGTGTAGCCTGGCAGAGAAAGAGAGATGGATGGATAATTTCCAAATGACAACTGGGATCTAGCCACCTAGTTTTGGAGGGTAAGAGAAATTCACAATAGGAAATGGCCAGATCACACCAAGAGGCCTCTAAACAGCAAAAAACCCTGGCACGTGCAAAAACCACGTCAAGAACCAGCTAAACAACAAAATAATATCCAGCAAAAAGCAAGCAGAACATTACATTTTGAGTGAGGTGCCTTAGCCATCAAGTTCTGTTTATCATGTTTTCAGGTTCGTCTTCAACCCTTGTGCCTGTGAAGAAACTTTCCCATAAATAAATCACGTGTAGTTTATCTGGTGTGGATGTTTTATTTTAAGTTATTTTAAGTCCATTAGGGATACATCAAAACTAAATAAAGGAACTTTTTATTGTTATTCATGTTCAGCCAACTGAATTGATCTTGAAGCCAATATTATCAATGGAGTCTAGAGAGAGATTAGCTGACCAAATGTAGCAGGTAGACTGCATTGCCTAAATAAAAGTGTCGAGCCATTTGAGATGCCCTGAGTTATCTTGCCTGGTCTACAGGTGCTCTTCCAGAAGGGCTCATTTTCCCATTGTATCTGTCATATCTGCCAGCCCACGCAGTTGTCTCACATGCCCTAAGGCACCTCAAATGGTCCTAGACACCCATGTTTAGGCAACTGAACCATGTCTGTAGTGGCTGATCAGCTGAATTACTCCCTAGGGTCTACAGTCTGTAAAAGGAGCTTAGACATCTACTGCACCTGTAGACACGTGTGGTGCAGGTCTCTTAATCTGTAGCTCAATCTGATTTTAAAGACTTGAGTCAGTTCATAGATGGACTTCTAGCCCCATTTTAAATGTTCTGTGATATGGGAGACATCCTCACAGGGCTGGGCAGTATGACACAATTAGGATACCTGCTCCTTCTAGACCAGCATCAGAAGAACCAATAGGGTAGCCTAGGGCTTCTCCATCAGCCCAAGGCACCTACCTATGTGCAGGTAACTGGACTGAGCCTCATGTCTTAATCATAACCTGAACTCCACCAACAAAGCTGGTTGCTTCTTGTCTGTCCAACACATATTTCAGTCTTACACGCTCCACTGAAGAAAACTTCACACAGATGGTAAATCATTACATTCCTTCCATTAAGCAAATATACTTTCCTTCAGCTGTGGGTTACCCAGCAACTGACAATCTGGCAGCAATACGCTTTTTTTATGATTAACCTTGTCAATCCACAGTCACTTGCTTTCCCAAACAGCTGACCTTTTCCTACAATATTATTTTTGACAAGTGATGGCTCATTACTCTCTGTTAAATTGTCAGTATTTTAATATTCGGTTTTCAAATTATTATCAAAGGTGGAGGCACCAATATCCTACATGAAGATTTCATCACGCTTTCCACAATAAAATTGCTATGCTGGAACTTTCAAGCTGAAATTTCCTTTGCCACATTTGTTTCACATTGATATTTTTTCAGAAAGGTTCAATAAAAAAACCCCAGTCATTTCCAAGACCAATGTTAATATTTTGTGTGCGTAAAATAATACAAAAAATACAATCAGTCATACACTATTGCTGAAAAGCTCTAGCACTTCTGTGCTTTGAGGCAGGAACTTGAAATCAAGCCATACATGTAACCCTGGGGACAATGTTGTATCTTTGGCTGTTTTCATGATGTTCTTCCAAACGCAACAGAGCTCTGAGCCCTTGGAAAGATCAGTTTATACAAGCTCAAGAGAGACTTAGTTTGACAGCTATATTGCCCAGTGTGCTGGCACTGAGCTCCTCCCATCACAGCTCCTTTTCCCACCATCCCTTGGATCATTAGGTACATCCACCCTGGGGTCACTGGGGTTGAGCAAGGCCTTCCCTGTAAAGATTTCTCCAAGAAGCTGCAGGTCACCAAAATGCTGGTCAGTGACACAGAGAGCAGAAGGAATTGCTGGAGCCCCCACTATGCGAAGAAAGGTGTGAACTGAGTCAAATAAAGATTTCTGAAAAATGATGGTAAGACTGGGAGTGAAAAGGTTTAGGAGAGAAAGAACAGGGAAAGACAGTGGAAAGAAAGATGTGAATCTGGGGAATGCAAAAAGAAAACTGGCAGGTAGGAAAAAGGGACACAAAACTGTAAAATAACAGAAGTAAGAGCAGAGGGAAGAGCCGATTCTGCAATGTTTCTTGCAGAACATGGGCAAGAGACGAAGGGAAGAGGATGGCTTATGCATTTTAGCATGTATTTAAGATGCAGGACCTCCAGGATTCTCTCCCTTCTAGGGAAACACCTGCGACCAGGACAGCATGACAGAAATACTTGGTATCATCTCTTGTCCCTCTCTCAAACTGCAACATACTCCACAATCCAGAATTTTTGGCTAATTTTTCAGAACAAAACAGGAAACAACATTTAGTTTTTAGTGTGTTACTAGTTCTTTCTGCATATTTTCCAGAACAGCAACTTTGATATCAGACTAGTCTCTAAGTGTGGCTTTATAAAGAGCCATCCTTTGATTCAGAAGTTCTCAGACTGGTGTCCTTGCTAGCACGAGAAAACTGTAGGGAGAGAGAAAGAGCAAATTCAGTAGAATGGACCATGCTCAATTTACCAGAGAAAGGGCTGTGTATTTCCAGGTTTTCCTGAGTTGTACCTTGGATATATTTGTCTCCTGATTTAGGGAAATGCTGTGTATGGCAATAAATCAAACTCTGTTTCCAATTACCAGGAGCTGCAGACGCTTACATAATAGCACTGCCCTGTTCTCTTTAAGCAATGTGAAGATCTTGAAACACTTTGCAAACAATAGTGATCTACACAAACCTGCAGAAAAATCAGGAGTGGAAATAAAACTTCCTGGCTCCTATGTCCTAACCATAAGACTGAATTTCTTCCCTAGTCATACAGTTTCAACAAGTTCAGGGTGAACTTAATGACAAGGAATCAGCTTGAGGCAGAAAGTATTGAAAAGAAGAGTGCATGGGGACTTTGTATGACTCTCTCAATCCCCAGCTGCATCTCTCCGTGGGCATTTGGTGTTAGAAGGCTCTGTCCCTAAGTGTTGCTCAGTTCTTTACCAATGACTAGCTCCTCACTGATGTGTTTTCTTCTCTTCCCTCTGGAACAGACTTTAGTGAAGCTGTTTGCAAAGAAAAAAAAAAAAAAACACACTAAAAAAAGAAGAGTTGTCAATGGCGGTGTGAAAAAGATAAAAACAACAACCCAGCAGGTTTTACAATAAAAGAAGCCATTTATTTACGAAGTCTTGGTTTGTTATTGCAACATCCTGGCTCTTAAAAAGCTCTCAGTCATTGTAGCTCACAGTCCTAATACAGATGATATTGTGCTGACAACCCTTCTAGAGATATTTTCCCTCTTTACATTAGCTGATAGATTAATGATTTCATTCCCAACTCATCCAGCCTGTTTCTATGCTTTTCCAGCTGGATTTGTATTCAGCTACCACTTTTCCAGCTCTAATTGCCAGATCATAACTGCTCTTCTGTTATTTTCCTAGGAACAATTCTCTGACTCTCCCTGGTCTAAAAGTGACATTATCTTTCATCCCCGAGGTTTCAGACTTTTTGCTCAGCTAAGATATTTCCAGCTTGATTTTTTGTTACGTGTCAAACCCGCAAAGGTTTATCTGAAATTACTAGGAGCGGTGGACGTCTATGGCCACATGACAATCTGAAAGCACCTGCAGATGACCATATTTATCTTAAGGTTTTAAACAATACATTATAATCGTAGAATCATAGAATCTTTTTGGTTGGAAAGGACCTTTAAGATGATTGAGTCCAACCATTAACCTGACACCATCACGTCAATCGCTAAACCATATCCCTAAGCACCACATCTACTCGTCTTGTAAATACCTCCAGGGATGTGGACTTGTATTGCCATCTGCCAGCGTTTACAGATGACAGGTTCTGCCGGTATCTGTATGAGTGATAATGACACACAGCCACTAATAGAAACAGAATCAGGAGCATGAAATACGAAGTGGTATGTGCAACTGCTGCAATAACAATATTTATACAGCAGCAGCACTTAGAGGCTGTAATCAGACAGTGCTCCACTAAGCAAGGTACTATGCAAACAGAAACACAGGCAGAGGGACACATGTGCTCCACCTCATTTTAGTCTTGTAGCCAAAGCTTGCATATTAGGAGGGTAATTTCCATAGGTTCTTCCATAACAAAGACAAACACACTCTAAAAGGTGATTCAGTCTAGCTGATCTCTACTAGAGTACCTCACCTCTGCTCTCACTGTGCAGCAATGATGTTCAACCTTCTTCTGCTCACGGAAGTCTAAAAGTTCCCTCTTGGAGGTACAGAGCCCTGTCTGGCAAACTGAAGCACGCTGATGTAAGACTTTATGAAATTACTGTCACAGGCCCATCCAACATACAGCACTAGATGCATGAGGGTAAAAAACTGTTCTAGAAGCAGCCTAGGGTGACTGCACTCTCAAGTTATACATTTCAGGTCAATACCTTATGTTAGTTGAGATAAATCTGGGCCATCATTTTGGCCCCAGAGACATCAAAAATCCACGCTTCAAATAATTACATTTTGTGGCGGATACTTCAATTTCTCATAGTGTCCAATATTTTCCATATTGTTTTTCAAAATTTATTAACTTCCATAAATATAAGATACATATTTGACTGTTAATCAGTGCAGACAAAGTTTCAGTACAAATAAATTCCTGATTTTTATCTTGAAGCCAGAAATCTGTAGGTTGTTAGGTTGATTTTTCTCAAAGTACATTTTTCAAAAATACAATATTTCATATGTGTTTTCCTGTTTCTGTCACTGCTGTCTAGGAAACCATTGGAACATTCATTGGCCAAGACACACACATGCACAGATAATCGTAATCAAAGCTCATAAATAAAGACCTTCGGCTATTAATTAGTGGCAAGTCCTCCTCTAGTTAACAGTGGATCTGAAGATGCCCTCTTTCTCTCAGATTTGTCACAGAATCACAGAATCAATCAGGTTGGAAGAGACCTCTGGGAACATTGAGTCCAATCGTTGCCCTGACACCACCATGGCAACTAGACCATGGCACTAAGTGCCATGTCCAGTCTTTTCTTAAACACCTCCAGAGATGGTGACTCCACCACCTCCCTGGGCAGCCCGTTCCAATGTCTAATGACCCTTTCTGAGAAGAAATGCTTCCTAATGTCTAACCTAAACCTCCCCTGGCAAAGCTTGAGGCTATGTCCTCTAGTCCTATCACTAGTTGCGTGGAAGAAGAGGCCAACTCCCACTCCGCTACAATCTCCCTTCACTCCGTTGTCACAAGGTTAGAAGGCAGAGATGCAAGAATCACAGAGATTCCTTAGAAGATACTGTCCACAACTCTTTTTTCATGGTGGAGTGTGGGCATGAGCACTGTTGCAGGCAGATTTCTGTCACTCCACTGCAAGCTGAATTTGCAGAACACAGTTTTGTTCAATGGGCTTGTGAAGGCAGCTCCACCGTTCCCTGGACTCACTTTCCGTAGACCAAATTTATTCTTCAGCCATTGCACGATAACTTTATTTGCTGGATGGCAGAATCAAGGAGGACTAGGCTGAGAGTTATAGTCTGTTACTTTAAGAAAAAGAGTGGAAATATTCCCTTTCAAGGAAAAAAGGCTTGTCATTTATAGCTTTGTGAAGTCTATGCAGAGTTTTGAAGGTTTTTTTATGGAGAAGGTATTTTTCAAATAAGATTGTTTAAAAGGTTAGGCTTTAAAAAGAAAGAATAGAAATAGATATCAGTCTTGTTCCAGTGAGAATACATAAGCAACTAAAACATTCCCAATTAAGTTCTTCATTTCCTCATTTTCTGCATTTCCTCAGATGCAGACCCAGGTTACAAGAAACACCAGCTGTTTGAGCTGTGACATCCTTTTCAGCTGTTAACCCCTGTGCTTTTAAAATGCAAATTTGGAACTAGCTGGGGGGCGGTGGAAGATTCAGCAAATGGCTGAGACACAAATCACTATCAGTGTACACATTGCTAGGAATTGAGACATGACTCACAGCCAAAAAGGAAATCTTATTCACAATGGATTTCTTGCAGTTTAGTCTCCTTAAAATAGCTGGGGTTTGTGCATTTTGAAAGTCACCTATGAAATGGGAATAACAAATGTGTGGGACATCACCTTCCCATTAACTTTAACAATTACAACTGAGATGGTGTATTTTTCCTCCTTAATTTCTACTTGAAATTCAGATCTTATCTGCCACCCCTTTCCACAAGAGATGTTCTGGACCGTCTGAACGACAGGATTATCTGCTATCTCTGGTGTATTTTCAGGTTCTTCCATTGCAGAGCCTTTCTCAGCACAGCCCGTGGCCCCAGAGCCCTCTTGTGGAGAATCAGCCAGTTCTGGCAGGAGGAGACTTTTTTGTTATTTTTTTTTTTTTTTTAAGCACAGAAGGAACAAGGAGAAGGACGTCCTATGGATTGCTGTGGTAGGAAAAATCTAGGCAAGACAGCCTGCTCACCCCAGCATCTGCTTTACCCAGCTTGGAGCAGCAACAAGTCTTCTTATGCTGAGACCTGAAACACAGAAACCAATATTCCTTTCATCTTTGCCTAATTTAATACTCTCAGTTCAGAGGGTTTTGACAATGCTCCTGCCAAGAGGTTTTGCCACTTCTATTTGAAAATCTAGCTATGCCATCTGCATTTCACAAACGGAACCAATGTTCTACCTATTAAGGCAGGAGAAAGATGGGTATTTCAGTTATTCATTCTAACGTTCCTGGAGTTACACGTTATCTTCGGTTAAAAGGGGGCTACAATCCTGCCTTTAGGAAAAGCTACCTTATTTAAAAAAAAAAAAGGCTTCTAGAACCTCATGAGGTTCAATAAGGCCAAGTGCAAGGTCCTGCACCTGGGTCGGGGCAAGGCCCGGTATCAACACGGGCTGGGGGATGATGGGATTGAGAGCAGCCCTAAGGAGAAGGACTTGGGGGTGATGGTTGACGAGAAGCTCAACACGAGCTGGCAATGTGCGCTTGCAGCCCAGAAGGCCAACCGTATCCTGGGCTGCATCAAAAGATACCATCCAGTGATGGATGGGCAAGTCCGAGGTGCTGAGGTAGGCCTGAGGCCAGGCCAGGCAGTCAGCCGATGGGTCAGGGTCCAGGTCCATATTAGTGGGTCCATGGCCAGGCACAGTCAGTGTGTTAAACAAAATTGGCAGAGGCTGGGTCTCTAGGTTTGATGATTCTTTATTGAAGAAACTCAGAGTTGGACCACCACCGCAGTGAATGGTACGTGACTCAAATTCACCACCAGTTTATATAGAAACTAATAAGTAGTTACATCACAAACTTCTCATGAGCTTCTGTTAAAATTCCACTAACTATTTCAATTCCTCTTTCTTCATTTGTCAAGAGTCCAAAAAAATCCATTCTTCTCCATTGGTTAGCTCATCTTTATCTTCTGGTTCCACTTCGGCTTCGGTCAACACCCCATCCTTGATGTTCTTGCTGTGATCAGCGTCCCGACTTGATCCGGGTTGACCAGAGTCTGTTTTCCATTGCCAATGTCTCCTAAATATTAACCTAAAATAGCTAAAGTCTATTTAGAACCTTATTTCTATTAACTCTTATTTCTAAGTATTCTATATTCTTTTAAGGTAAAAAAGGTTAACCATACATTCTTTTTACTAGAATCATCAGAAATTAATACTTCTAGGCCTACTTCTGCTTAGCTACTCATTAAACTTTGACTGATTATTTGTTCAGTCATAGGTCAGGATTATACAAAGGAGCTTTGAGAACAATATTCATGGATTATGAAAAACCACCTGTGTTTATTCAGATAGACTTATATTAATTATTCTGTTCTTAAATCTTTTTCATCTCTATTGATTCTTATTTGCTTAATTCATGAGAACTACAACAATTATGTGAAAATTTCTACAACACAGCGCTGCGATGCTGCAGGGCTGTAGCTCAGGCAGGAGCCAAAACCAGAGCTTATTGTTTGCATAATTCAAATCTTAAGAGTCTGATCATTATTATTTGCTATCTAATTTTCCTGAAAAAAAAATAATTAATTAGAATTGTTTTACACACACTTAGTTTCCCCCATTTTCCTGGTGGTATGCTCACCCTTCCCCTGCTCCTCCTCAGGCAGGTAATTTCACAGAATCACAGAATCACAGAATGGTTGGGGTTGGAAAGGACCTCTGGAGATCATCTAGTCCAACGCCCTGCCAAAGCAGGGTCACCCAGAGCACGTTGCACAGGGTCGCATCCAGGTGGGTTTTGAATATCTCCAGAGAAGGAGACTCCCCACCCTCCCTGGGCAGCCTGTGCCAGTGCTCTGGCAACAGGCTCAACCGCCGTCATTTGGGGGTTGTGGAGGTGTTGCTTTTAGGAGGACTAATTTGGCAGAAGCTGAACCCCGTTGTGTTCCAGCTTGTCCTCAGATATTAGAGGGGCTGGGGATGGCTGAGCTTAGCCGCTGAGTGGTGCCCAATTTGACACCTTGGATTTTGGCTGAAATAGGCCAAAATCGGCACTATCAGTCCGGTTGCGTTCAACAGCTAATTTGTTGAACTAACACAGGTCCAGATGCACTCATAGTGTGGGCCCCAGTCACGGCCGATGAACTAACACTGTTCCAGATTATGCCATAAATCTGTGCACGTCCGCTGAAATAAAATCCTCGCAACCAATTCCCCAATTAAGGTAATTTATTTGAGCAACAGATACAGATTCTTTTAGATTGCCAGTGATGAATACACTGTCTGCAAAGCACGCTTAGGTTCCTATGAACATATATATGTTGCAAGATGACTATACAGAGCTACTAATACGATTACAAATACAATTCTAAGTTTCCTGGGGAAGCACCTGGTATAACCAAGTGTACGAATCTTACCCAAAGGTGTCCCTGTGGGTGGGTAAGAGAGGTTCAGCCCATCGACTGCTCCCAGAAATCCATAGTGATGTCCCCCTGACTTCTCGGTGATGGTATCTTCCCTACCTTACCTCTTTCTTAAGGGTTTTTAACACTATTTTTCTATGTTTAGGTGGAGCTTGAGTGACTCTAGTCATACATATCTTTATTTTTGGTTGGTGTAAAATTCTTTCACTTCGATTTAAAGGTATAGACTAAGAAAAATTCAGAGAGCATGCTCAGGGGTAGAGGGAGGTGGGTATCTTTTGGGATGGAGGTGTGTTTTGGTATTATAATGAGATTATAATGAGCAAAGTTCATCCACAGGACACGATTTCGCTACAATCGCTAGCTCAGTGACCAGTGGTCTGGGTGGAATGGGGTATAATTTTGGCTACAAGGTACCATGGACTTCTCGTATCTGCCTCATTAACAGAGCCTGGCCACGGTTATCTCCACACCATTTCACCCTCCATTGTCTGAGAGTTAGGAGGCCAAGCTCCCTTGGTGTGCAAACATCTAAGAATGCAGGTCAGGTTGCCTGGGGAACTGTTACGGTACATGCTGACCATGTCCCACCCTAGATGCTTTCTTAGTTCTGTAAAATGTGGATATAACTTTACTCCCAATAAGTGTGCCTCCAATAGTTTCAATAAGTTGCCCCCCGATAGTTAATTCCACAGCGGGGTGTTACAGCAAACTGTCCTTCACCCAGAGGAAAGCTCCCTGCACATACAAATTTGCATGAGTTAAGTTTGGGAATATTTAACTTTTCTAGAGATTTTATAACCATGTTTGCAGAAATGGTAAGCCTTTAACCGAGCTGTTAAAGAAAACACAGGACTGGGAATCTGAACCAGATCCAGATTAAGCCCCGTCAGCTACAAAAATCAAGTTAGGATAGGCACCTGCATGATGATTTTCTGATCCAGCATAACCATTTCATCTGCAATTTGCAACTGCTATGGATGTAGGTAGCCATGTTATCACAAAAACCAGGAAAGAAGCAACAAGCTATGGCATATGCCCTCACTAACATTGAAAACAGTTCACTTGGTGTGAAAAGTGTGTGGTGCTGATATGGACCTTACAAGACCGGTCTTATATCATAGGAGACACTCCAGTTACAGTCCAGACAAAACATAGACACTTGAAGTGCACTCTGTCAGGAAAAGTACCAAACAGGCATGTTTCCAGTCTATGGACCACAAGGTGGATACTTGTCCTAATGAACTGGGGAATTACCGTGAATTAAGGACAGATTCTGTCACTCACAGTTTATGGACTGTTGATACAAAAATCGGAGATCTCCAAACCCCCTTGCTTTCTAACTTTCCTCACCGAGGTGGGAAGCTAGGTGCGGCTGGGTAAGGAGTCCGAAAGAAAACTCAATAACACCAGAGTGTGTTATTAAGCAGGCATTCTTTATTGCAGTGCTGGGCAGCACTGGGGATTACCCACCATGAGTGCTCCGCCGATTTTGCAGATTTTCAGAGATTATATACCATAAAGTTATACATAGTCATAAGATTCCCAATAACTCCTTTGCATAGTCATGAGATTTCCCGGAACTCATTAATATATGTAAATGTCCGTTCCGCATGCGCAGTCTTTTTCTCTGGTGGTCGTCAGGGGTCTTCAGATGAAGGCTTATAGTCTTCCTCGCTGTGTTCGCTAACTGACCCCTGCTTCTGCGCAAACTCAGTCCAGGGATCACGTAGGTCATGTAGGCTGCGTCCTTCAAGGCAGCTGTTGCAACTCCCTTATCTTTAGGTTTCTGTGCCTCTGTTTTCCCAAGGCCAAGTTGTCTGAAGTGAAATACAGCCATCCTAATTAGAAACTATCTTTTCAAGGCCCAGTTGTCTGAAGTGAGATATAACCACCTAAATTAAAAAAAAAAGGCTCCCCTTTGTTTATTTATATAGCTAGGTTAGTCGAATGTCTAAGGTATTTACAACATCCTCCTTGTTCCTGGGGCCCTCAACCGTTTCACTGTTAAGTATGGAGGGTGGACATGAATGTCCGCTACTGCAGGAAGAAGAAACCAGCAACATCAACATCATATTCTTCCCAGTGAAAGACCTGAGGATGACAGTTCAGGTGTTATCCTCCTCACAGTCAAAAACTTCTGACTCTCATACCCAGACAAGCAATGAAAGGGTGAGCATAACACCAAGAAAAAGTGACAGAAACTAAATGCATCGTTTACAGTTGTAATTGCATTACTATTGTTGAGATTTCTTCTCCACAGAGGTATCTTAAGTGCTATCTTATACTTTTTTTCCTAATAATTAGAACTAGACTAAGAATGATTCTTGAATTAGACTGTTATCTGTTGTGCTAACAGTAAATTCTTGGCTTGAGATATACGTATAAGGTGTGCTGCTTCTTTGCCCATAAACAAGACTTTGAGCACAACACCAGCTATTGCAATGATCCATACATGTACATATACACATACATACATATATACAGTATGCACATATATATATAAAGGTTTCTATACCCTATCCATTCCAATAAAGGATCCAACCGTGATCAGGCACTCAGGAGGAACAGGATCAGGCCATCTGTACCATACGTATTTGTGTGAGTGCTTTGTGTTTTCTGTCCCAGTTTATCTGTGTGGCTGACCATGTGTGTATATGTGTATTTAGATATGTATATATATATTTGGGTACTGGGTGTATGAACACATGAGTGCCTTTTGGGATTACATGCTGGATCAGGGACCATGGAGCTGCAGCAGCCTCCCCATGTAGTGGGCTACTGGACTCAGCAAACCCTAACACTATTCTCTCAGGCCTTGCATGAGGGATTCACTGCATACTTCATACTTACCTTATTATAAGGGACTGCAAGATTTTGGCAGCATCTGAGAGCTCATCAGACCAGTTGAGAACAATCTCTTCAGGGCAAATATGACCACTGTTACTCTCATTACTGGTTTACTGTTCATTTCAGTTTACCTTCCTTTGCTGTCTTTTCTCTCAACAGCCCCAGAACATGGGTAGTCAAGCAGTAAACAAAAAGGAACAAAATCTCCTGTCACACTGTAAGATGACCATCAGCACCTGCACTGGTTCTGGCTGGGATGGAGTTAACTTTCCTTATAGCAGCTCGCATGGTACTGTATGTTAGATGCGTAACTAAACAGTGTTAATAACACACAAGGTAGTCATATGGTATATGAAGAGTTTGGGCCAGCTGTCCTGGCTGTGTCCCCTCCCAACATCTAGCGTCCCCCAGCCTACTTCATGGAGGCGCAAAGTGAGAAACAGGGAAGGCCTTGGTGTTGTGCAAACACTGTTCAGCCAAAATACTGCTGCATTATCAAGGCTGTTTTGGTCACAAATACAAAACACAGCACCATACTGGCTGCTATGAAGAAAATTAACTCTATCGCAGCCAGACACAGTACAATAATTTACTTCACTTTCTGTGAAAACCTTTGGGCTTAATGACACAATGACTTTGTTTTTGGCTTGGTTTGTAAGCTGAGTTGGCAAGGACCTGGCACAGAGGAGCAAGTAAGAAGGGGGCAAAGCAGTCCTGAGAAACCGTTCACTGATCAGGAAACCCCTTCCTTCAGGAAAGCAGTACGCTAATTTCTGAGCTCAGACCCTCACCAATACAGTCTGAAGTTCACTCCTGAAGCCATCTCTGAGGGATTGTCCGTGATATCTACAGAAACAGCAAGCTGGGTAAGCTGCTCTGGAGATCTTGCAGCTCCCCGTCCTCACCCAGCAAACATGTTCCCAGACCCGCTCTGTAACTGCCTCTCCCCTCCCCTGCGTGCTCTCAGACCTCCCTCCCGAGAAGCAGGGCCAGAGGACAGACGGGTTTCCATGGCCAGACCACCACAGGCATCTCTGGTGTTTCTGCGTGACCAAGGAACGCTCGGGGGGCACCGGGAGGTCTGAGCCCTCCACCGCCTGGTTGATGGGCTACCTTTTCTTTTTGTTTTAGAATCATAGAATGTCCTGAGTTGGAAGGGACCCACAAGGATCATCAAGTCCAACTCCTGTCCCAGTGTAGGACAGCCCCAGAATTCACACCATGTGTCTGAGGGCATTGTCCAAATGCTTCTTGAATGCTGTCAGGCTTGGAGCCATGACTGCTTCCCTGGGGAGCCTGTTCCAGTGCTCCACCACCCTCAGTGTGAAGAACCTTTTCCTAATATCCAACCTAAACCTCCCCTGGCATATCTTCCTGCCATTCCCTCGAGTTCTGTCACTGGTCGCCAGGGTGAAGAGGTCAGCGCCTACTCCTCTACTTCCCCTTGTGAGGAAGTTGTAGACCGCAATGAGGTCTCCCCTCAGTCTTCTCTTCTCCAAGCTGAACAGACCCAGTGACTCCAGCCACTCCTTGTACGGCTTCCCCTCTAAACCCTTCACCAACTTTGTGGCTCTCTTCTGGACACTCTGTAGTATCTTCATACCCTTTTTATACTGCGATCCCCAAAACTGCACACAGTACTCAAGGTGAGGCTGTTACCAGAAAATAGTAACCAAGAAAACCCTCTAGACCAAATGATAGTTTAGAAAGCTGACACTGGTTTGTTGCAGCGCTGGGTGCATGGGGGATCTCTCCTCCTAGCATGCACACCCAGGGACAAAAGCACACCCGTTATATACATTATAGAAAAATGAATATTCATACAATTCCGAGTAAAGCCCACCTATTCCAAGAAACTTATGCATATGCTAATACATTATGTAATCGTATTTGTGCATGCTTACTAAATGGGGGAAGGGGTCTTGGGTGGGCTCTGGGGGTCTCTAGTGGTCGTAACCCCCCATAGTGATCCTGTCCGCTGTATGACCCCGATTCTGAGCAAGGGTCGAGGCCTTTCTGTTGACACACGCGGGTGGCTCCAAGGAGAAGATCCTTTTCTGGTTCTTACAGGATTTATCTCTACTCCTGGCGCCAGAGCTGTGAAACAAGTCAGTTAAGACACTACAGAGATGTTGTTCACAGTCTTGCTTATCTCTGGCCCTTCTTTGTAATTAGTGAGGAATTTAACAGAGACCTTGGATTCTCTCTAAGCGCAAGCAAGAATCAGTGACGACTATAACTCTAAGTGTTATCAGTCCCAGAAGCAGACCCTGTCTTCAAAACACACCGTTAGCTTCAGAGTGTACTGTTATTATAGCTGAAAGGAAAATTGCTGAAAGAAAAGTTGATTCTGTCTAAAGGTTACACAGAGTAGGCCCTTTTAGGGCCTACTTTGAGGCCTACTTGTACTAAACCACCTGGTGTCAAGGCCGCACCAGTGCAGAGTAGAGTGGGACACAGTTTTGCTTAAAAAGGTAAAAGATTTTGCAGAGCTTTCGAACCGCCCCCCGCCTCCCCGGCTGAGGTATTCTGGTCCAGGTAACGGGTGACTAAAATGATTTTTAAACCACTTAAAAGCGACCAGCACCTAACCGATGGGTCCCGACCCGCAGCCGCGCGCAGGCCCCTCAGGGAGGCGGATACCCCGCCCCCTCCTCAGGCCACGCCCCCTGCCGCTCCCTCCAATCAGGAGGCGGCAGCCGTGCACACCCCCCTCCTATCTCCGCCCCCCTGCCAATGCGAAACCGCGCGCCGCGCAGCGCCGTGCCCCGCCCCCTTGCGCATGCGCGATGCTGTCGCGGCCGCGAGCCTGGCGCGGTGTGGTTACTGCGCGGAGGCCGCGGGTTGCGGGCCGGGCCGGGCCGGGAGATGGCGGCGGAGCAGGGGCGGTGGGAGCCGGCGGACGATAGCGGTAGGTGGCCGTTCCCCTTGTAGGGACCCAGAGGGATTGCGACCGGGTGGGGGTTGAGGGGCGCGAGGAATGGGGAAAGGTTGGGGGGGTGGTGGTACCTCCCCCCCCCCCCCGCTTCCTCGATCCGGCGCGGGTGGGCGGTGCCGGCGCGGCGGAGGCCCGGGCTCGCGCATGCGCAGTGGGCGGGGCGCGGGCCCAGCGCGGGGTTGGGGGTCCGGCGGGCCGCGATCGCTGCGGGTGTTTTGCGAACGGCGTTAATACTGTGTTGTTCCGCCCTCAGAGCCGGATGTCTTTGAAATTGTTCTCCCCATCACTGTCCTTGTGCTGAGCGACGATGATTTTTTCCCGGATGAGGCCGAGGAGCACGCAGCGTCGGTTCCCGAGGCGCAGGAGGAGGAGGAGGAGCAGGAGGCGAACTTAAACAACGGCGTTTTCCTACAAAGCAACGCGACGCCTTCAGATGGCAGTGGCAGTTCAAGCATTTGGGAAGAAAACGAGACTGCTTCAAATAAGGGTGATACTCTGGAATACTTTGAAGAAAAATGCGTCGCTGAGAGCGTGTGTAGCAGATCAAAATCGTCTTTAAGTGATTTGTGTGGTGCAGGCACAGATAAATGTAGTCAAAATTATGTGTTGCCTACATCATCTTGCAAAACCGAGCTTACAGAGGTAAATGAAACCAGTGGCAGAAAAGAATGTGATGGTGATGACGGCTTTCAGATGATTCCATCTCTCCTCTCCTCTGCTAGCAATGAGGGTAGAGACGAGACCATCAAGACAAGCAGACAGTTGACATTGGCAGCAATACCCAAACACGAAGAGGAACTTGTCAGTGTTGCAAGTGTTCTTTCTCATGGCAGTCAAGAGGAACAACCAGAAATCCACCAGGAGATGGACACAATTGTTGCAATAGAAGGTAACTTTTTAATAAGATCAGTGCAAGAGTTTAAGAAACCTGGTAAATCTCAAGTTTTTTAAATAGGTAGGTAAGTGTGTAGGAAGATGCCAGACCCATTTATTTCAGAGTAAGCATTTCAACATAGATTAATATCGTATGCAGCGGAAAGAGAATATTGGAGTATGCTTAGTTCTTTCACAGACTCCTGTGAAAAATAGTGAAACTAGAATAAATTGGTACTGTTTCATTCTGCTGCAGTTTACAAAAGGGCAGGCATTTATTAGGGAAAAGGATCTGAAAATAAAAAACAAGCCAGAATGAGCATGATACTTATGAGAATGGACCCCTAGCAAAATTCGGTGACAGTACTTTCATAGGAGTTCTGGCATAAAGCTGTTTCATTAAAAACTGTAGGGGATGCAGTGTTGTCCTGTGAAATTTAGAGCTTTGAGTGAGGAAGTGGAAAGGAGACTCCTAATTAGGATTTCTTCTCTTAAAACGTTATTTAAATGTTGGGGGGGAAGGTATGGAGAGAGACATTAGGAAAGAAGAGGAGATAGGAAAATATTAAGGACGCAAAAGGAGTGAAGAGCAAGGAAGTTGTTAGACAATTTGGGATTATTACTGCTAATTAATCATGAATATTTGGTGATTGTATGAAGTGTCATGCATGTGACTTTTTATCCCCCTGTAGATCCTGGTTCTTCAAAGAATGGAGACAATGAAGCTAATAACAGAAAAAGAAAGAGAAGCAAATTTGAAGATGAAACTGTGTGTTCTCTTTTGGAACATGGCTTGAAAGAAGAACCAGAATTTACCAATGATTGTTCTGCTCCATTTCTTAATGGATGTTCTCCTACTTCAGAAGAATTGCTAAAAGATGTAGGGAAACCAGAGATGAATGCTTCCACTTCTGCTGAATTAAATACTACTGGAGAGCATGTTTATAAGTCATTAATGCCATTTCCTAAAAGATATCGGCAACAAAAAGTTGTTTCTCCTCAGGCAAGCCCAAAAGAATTCCAAAGCCAGCAAGAAGGTTTCGCATGGCGAAGTAATAGCGTGACCATCAAACCTCTTTCTAAAGCATCTTGTTCTATAAATAAGAATGAAAGGTTGAATTTGAAGTGCAGGTTTTGTAGTTCTGTATATAAATGCAGTGCGCATCTAAAGAAACATGTTTATTCAGCTCATAGAGATAAGAAAATACATAAATGCTGCTTTTGTAGAAGAACCTTTTTCTTTTCTGTTAACCTGAAGAATCACCTCAAATTTCATAAGAAAATGACTAGGTTGCAAAAGGCAAGAAAAAACAGAAAAAATGCGAGAAAAGTTAGGCAGAGATCTGAAGAAAGAAAATCTGAGACCAAGAAAAAAGAAAGTAAATATGAGAAATTTTTCATCAAAATTGAAAGGGACTTTACACCTCCGGGTGTGCCAGTTAGTTTTTCCTGCAAAATTTGTTTCTTTGCTTCATCAAATCCGAGGATTTTTATTCATCACATGAAGGGACATAAAGAGAGACCACCTTACCAGTGTCCTCAATGCGATTACTCCTGCGTTAGCTTATCCTATCTGCTAAATCACATGTACTGGCATGCTGGGTATAAGCTGTACCAGTGCAGGTTTTGCACTTTTTTTTCATTATATTTTGCAAGCATGGTAAGGCACAGCTACATACACACAGGGGCTAAACCTTATTCCTGTGAGTTCTGCCAGTCAGCGTTCACAAGCACCTCAGGGTTAAAGAGACACAGAAGATTACATGCAGGCAAAGAAACATGCCAAGGGCAGCAAGTCGACTTTGTAAGTGGAAGAAAGAGAACTCAAAGACCTTTAAAGAATTATACATGTGATGAGTGTAACATAGTGTTTTACACTAGAGGACATCTCAGCTTTCATAAGAAGTTTCATGAGCAGTTTAAGGCCACTGCTAATGGTTATACAAATCAGAGCAATGAATATCATAAAAGCAAAACATACAAAGTTGACAGTGATGCCCAGGACCATGTTTCTCTGTCTCTTTCTGGTAAAGAAAACTCTTTTCTCAGTGGGGAAATGCCACCTTCAGAAGTAGACTTTGATTGGGCAGGTGACAATAAGAAAATGTGCTCTGGAAAGAAATACCCTGAAAACAGCCATGGAAACAACAGCTTACCTATTATTGGGAATAGATCAGAAGTTCCTCTGAATTCTTACAAAATGGACACTGTCATGTGCAAAGAGGAACCTCTCTTCAACTCCAAGGCCTCTCATTCACAAGTTGAAGATGATGATGCATATCATAGATTTGTGCAAAACTTAAAGGATACATGGCCTTCCAGTTTGTCTACATTTAAAACTTACAAGTGCCAACACTGCAGTTATGCTACTGCAGTTCATAGTGACTTTAAGCTGCACCTAAAAATACATACAGATGAAAGACCATTTGTGTGTAAAGAATGCAATAAGACATTTGAAACATCAAACCATTTGCAGAAACACAGCCTTGTTCATGTAAAGAATGGATACGAGTTTGGCCATTGCCTCTATGTCAATAGTCATTTAGAGAATCTTGAATTGCATCGTGAAATGCATGTAGGTATTTGTCCAGAAAGAGATTTTGGTTCCTTGGAAGGTTCAAAGAGCGTCCATTCCTTGCTCTGTTCGGAAGTCTGTGGAGTACAGACAGATGTCCAGACGGGCAAAGAAAATGATTTGCTAGCACAAAGTCAGCCACGATTCTATCAGTGTGCAGAGTGCGAGTACACTACTTCCATTTTAAGCAACCTTAAACTACATGTAAGAACTCACACAGGTGAGAAACCTTACAGCTGCAGTGTTTGTCAGAAGAAGTTTCGTACTTCTAGTCACCTGAAAAGACACAGAGTCACACATTTTAATATACAGTATTTCAAGTGCAGTAACTGTGACTATTCAACAAACAAATGGCTGTCCTTGAAACAGCATCTGGCTTCACACTCGTGTGAGGAAAGCTCATCTGCTTGCTGTCTGTATGAACAAAAGCAGCTACCTGTCAAAACATACACGTGTGAGGAGTGTGGCTATTCCACAGTCCACAATGGAAACTTGAAGCCACACCTGAGAATTCATACAGGGGAGAAGCCGTTCAAGTGCGGTCAGTGCCCTGTTGCTTTCCGCACATCCAGCCACCTGAAGCGCCACTTGCTGACGCATTTAAAGTTGCAGTGCAGAAGGTGTAAGTTTTCTACGGTAGATAAACGTGCTTTCCAAAAGCATGTAAAAACACACAGAAGAAAGTACAAGTGTGGGAGGTGTAATGTGATGCTGCCTACCAAAAAACTTCTGGAAAAGCATAAGCAGCAACATAAGCTTGGAATATAAGCTTGGGAGCTGCAAGCTGGTACTCAGTTCTGAAGAGATTTGCGTGTCCTGAATTTGTTCATTGCGTTACATTCCCCTGCTGTCCTCAGAACAACAGCTGGTAATGGATGCACCCAGCGTTTTGGTCCAGAATGAAACTCAGGGTACTGGTTTGGTGCAGGTTCTTCTGAGAGCTTCAGTTCTAGCAGAGGCTGCGCTAAAGAAGGTGTTGGAGGCACTTTTTCATGCCCGAGTGACTTTTAATACAATGAGGACAGTTATGATTTGGCCAGCGTTCATCAGTTTAAAAATTATTCTGTGCCACTTATTTTCTTGTAAAAAAAAAAAAAAATTAAAAATCTCTTGTCTAACTGGAAGAATGTTTAAAGGGAGGGAGGGGAGTGCACATTGTATTGTATAGCAATAACTTTTCTTTTTAAAATTGTCAATGTGTTTGGAGGCTTAATGCTACCTCCCATCTGCTGAAAGTTGCATTCCCTACTCCCAGATTCTCCTGCAATACCGGCAAGAGGGGAAAAAAAATATCCCAAAATTACAGAAACAAATGATTAGCGTCATCACTAGGTAATTGGGATATGAAAATGTTTTCTTTATGTGTGTATATATGAAGGGTTTATTAGGCAGTTGTCTGTACTTTTGATAATTCTTTGAGTAGTTTGACAGAAATGGTATTGTCCTTAATCAGATATTTTGTGGTACTGAGAATCCTTAAATTAATCTTCATTAATTTTATGTAAATGTCTAATGTTCTATTTAGTATGAAATGCCTTTTCTCAGTCTGGTAGTTAGTGTGCTTTTTGTTGCGTAAAATAGACTATGGAATACTTTTCAAAGAACCTCTCTGTTAATTTAACCACTTGCTGATACATTGCAGATACTACTTAGTTACACTGAAAACTTTAGCAGTATCTTGAACTGTAAAACTTACTTTGTTAGACCTTTACTGTGCATCTAAAATACCATGTATAAGAACCATGTGCCAAACACCAGTTGTTACCTGGTATGGTGAAGACAGATAGGTGCTTCTTCCACTTCAAATTTAGATAAATCTTTGCTTGTTTTACAGAGTTACATGGTGCTCGAAACTGTATGTGGACATCACAGCCTGTAATAATATTCAGTGATACTGATAACAGCGGTGTTACCCTCTTGTGTGAGGAAAGACAATGGCAAAGGGCTGGTGCTAACTGTTCCCTGATGTTACAGTTCAGCCCATGAAGCAGCGGAGTAAACCTATAGCTTAATTTAGAGAATGTAAACATGAAACTACCACTGCATTTTTACTGCTCTCAGATGTATGTTTTTCTTTATAAATACAGATAATATCTTGCAGAGGCTTTCTGATAACATAGGGCACAGGTTGGAAAAGGTTGCCTAGACAGGTGGTGGAGTCTCCCTCTTTGGAGATATACAAAAGCCATCTGGACATGGTCCAGGGCAACAGGCTCTGGATGGCCAGATGACCTCCAGAGGTGCTGCAGCCATGCTGTGATTCAGAATGCAATTTTTCAAGAGTGAATTGAAACTCATGAATAGATGCATGTGTTTAACGCCAGATCAGCAAAGGTATTTAAGTGATGTAGTTCTTCATAGTTGCAGTAAAATCGGAAAAGTAAATATCTGTGACTCTGAACCCTGGTGGTTACAGATGTTTTTTCTACAAGCTGGGAAGTTGCCGTTTGGGAATGAGTTATTCAGATTTTAGAATGATTGAGCTAACCACCTGATACAGTTGTGAGAAAGAAGAATGTTATCCTGATATGAATGAAGAAAAGCATTTTGGGAAATATTAACTCTATTATACAAGCATGGAGGGATTTGTACCTGCATTACAGTACAATTCTGATCATTTATCTGAAGAAAAATTCAAAAGGACAGGTGCAAAGAGGAAACAAAGTGGTGCAAAGAGTTGTAAGCCTGTGTATCGGAAGAGACTAGAAAAGCTAAATCTGATAGAGAATAATGGTTTAAAAGTATGTTGCACAGTGATGAACAAAGGAGCCCAATTTAAGGGGGATAACGTCACTGAAAGAAATTTTAAGAGTTTGTGAACACCATGAGTTTCTTTTTGTTTTAAGTAAGGATAACGATATTTTCCCACTGAGCTTGATGAGTTTGTAAAAATAATTATTCCAGGTGGTTGCCTCTAATAAATAAAATGTTTTATGACTGATGATGTTCCCCTTTGTTCCTTATGCAATGCACTGCACTTTTGGGGATTGGAAGTGATTCTCAGTCTGCCGAGTCAGAGAAATTTAAATGTGAAGGCATACTCATTTTACGTGAGTATGGAGTATGGAGAATGGAGAATAAGGAGATGGGCTGCTCTTGGTATTTTTTTTGCTAGCTAAAAGTGTAATATTTTTTATCCTTGCAGAGTTTTAACAAAAAACAAAGCTTTTCCTAAATCATACTATGAAGTTTTCTATTTCAACCAAAAAAAATTGCTTGGTTTTCTTTATGAACACATCCTAAATTTGGACAAAACACTAAAATGTAATAGGAAATCACTAATGACGAACAATTTGAGCAAATAGGTGTCATCTTATCTGCTATGCGTCTACTAAATAAGTGAATAAAAATTAAACACAAGGAGAAGTAAATTAATATGCAGTAATTTTCAGTCTTGTTCCTTCACGTTCTAGAGATGGAATTGGATTTGCCAGGTGGTGTTTCTGCTGTCTGCTTTCTGTACTCTCTCTTTTGACCCTTTTTTTCATTAGTTGACTGTGAGACACCTGTCAGTTACTGCTCTGTAAAGAGCCTGGGATCATATTAACAGGTTAGGAGTGTTGGTGACATGCCACGAGCTGATTAGGTGTGTGCACTAAATAAATATTGTATTACAAGGAAGGCTCAAGCGAAAACCAACAGAGAAACCCCTGCTACCTTCTGGTCACAAGTGGTGTTCCCCAGGGCTCAGTATTGGGACCAGTTCTGTGTAATATCTTTATCAACGATCTGGACGAGGGGATTGAGTGCACCCTCAGTAAGTTCACAGATGACACCAAGCTGGGTGGGAGTGTTGATCTGCTGGAGGGTAGGAAGGCTCTGCAGAGGGATCTGGACAGGCTGGATCGATGGGCTGAGGCCAACTGTATGAGGTTCAACAAGGCCAAGTGTCGGGCCCTGCACTTGGGGCACAACAAGCCCATGCACCATTACAGGCTTGGGGAAGAGTGGCTGGAAAACTGCCTGGCAGAAAAGGACCTGGGGGTGTTGGGTCGATGTCCGGCTGAATATGAGCCAGCAGTGTGTCCAGGTGGCCAAGAAGGCCAACAGCATCCTGGCTTGTATCAGAAATAGTGTGGCCAGCAGGACTAGGGCAAGGATCGTGCCTCCGTACTCGGCACTGGTGAGGCCGCACCTCCAATCATGTGTTCAGTTTTGGGCCCCTCACTACAAACAAGACCTTGAGGTGCTGGAGCGAGTCCAGAGAAGGGCAATGAAGCTGGTGAAGGGTCTAGAGCACAAGTCTGATGAGGAGTGGCTGAGGGAACTGGGGGTGTTTAGTCTGGAGAAAAGGAGGCTCAGGGGAGACCTTATTGCTGTACACAAGTACCTGAAAAGAGATTGTAGCGAGGAGGGTGTTCGTCTGTTCTCTCAGGTAACAAGTGATAGGATGAGAGGAAACAGCCTAAAGTTGTGCCAGGGGAGGTTTTGATTGGCTATCAGGAAAAAGTTCTTCACCAAAAGGGTTATCAAGTATTGGAACAGGTTCCCTGGGAAAGTGGTAGAGTCACCATCCCTGGAGGTATTTAAAAGACATGTAGATGTTGTGCTTAGGGACATGGTTTAGTGGTGGACTTGGCAGTGCTGGGTTAATGGTTGGGCTTGGTGATCTTAAAGGTCCTTTCCAACCAAAACAATTCTATGATGCTATGATTCTATGAATATAGGTGAATAAGGCCATGCTGCAATATGGTTATCCATCAGCCAGATTTATCTATAATACAAGGAAGGAAATACAGCTATTTTTTTACTTAGAAAAAATGAGAAGTATGGAAAGCCCAGCAGTTGTTTTGAAATAGCAGAAACCGATGTTAATCCAATGTCAAGAAATAAGTTAGGGTGACAAATGCAACGACAGCTCAGTGCATCAGTACCCAGTTGGGAACTTCAGACACTTAGGTAGCATTTGCATTTCAGAAATGATGCTGAAAGAGGCATTGTAATAGCCTCTTCTTTCATCTTCTTTTGCAAACATTGGTAACTATAATCCAGTAAAGAAATGAAGCTCCTCCATGGCCTTCTTGATAAAGGCCAGTTTTGCTGCTGGTCAATGGATGACATGGGCAGGACATTACTAATAAAATCTTCTAGGTGTGAATGTAAGTACAAACTGTTGATTATCTCGTCTCTTTCAACTGTAATCCAAAAATCACATTGGGTGGCTCCTCCTTAAACTCAGTGGACCCAGTGGCAGAAAGGAGGAGGAGATGACTGTCTCTGCCGGGGCTCTCCTTGGAGGGCTTAGCCACATCTGAGTTAATAAACCCTTCTGGAGGGTTTCCAATCCTTCCCAACCGCATTGTGGCAGGCAGCATGGTGTGGAGATCTCTGCACGCTGTTAAGAGAGCCTAAAACGTAACATTTAATAGGTGTTAAAATCTGTCTGTTACTGTATGCTACTACTTCCATTTTCACTTGGGCTACAGTGCATCTGTTTGGTTGACGAGAAGCTCACCACGAGCTGGCAATGCGCGCTTGCAGGGCAGAAGGCCAACCGTACCCTGGGCTGCATCAAAAGCAGCGTGGCCAGCGGGTCGAGGGAGGGTATTCTGCCCCTTTACTCCGCTCTGGTGATACCCCACCTGCAGTGCTGCGTCCAGCTCTGGGGCCCCCAACATAAGCACAGGGAGCTGTTGGAGCGAGTCCAGAGGAGGCCACGAAGATGATCAGAGGGCTGGAGCACCTCTGCCATGGAGACAGGCTGAGAGAGTTGGGGCTGTTCAGCCTGGAGAAGAGAAGGCTCCAGGGAGACCTTCTAGCAACCTTCCAGTACCTGAAGGGGCTACAGGAAAGCTGGAGAGGGGCTTTTTTACAAGGGCATGGAGTGATAGGACGAGGGGGAACAGTTTTAAACTGAAAGAGGGGAGATTTAGATTAGATATTAGGAAGAAATTCTTTCCTGTGAGGGTGGTGAGACACTGGCACAGGTTACCCGGAGAAGCTGTGGCTGCCCTCTCCCTGGCAGTGTTCAAGGCCAGGTTGGATGGGGCTTGGAGCAACCTGGTCTAGTGGAAGGTGTCCCTGCCCATGGCAGGGGGGTTGGAACTAGATGATCTTTAAGGTCCCTTCCAAACCATTCCGTGATTCTATGATTCTGTGTAAATACACTTTTTTTTCTCAAATTAACAAAACACACTGCAAATGTAACATTGGTGAAATCTGATTTTCTTCCGCTGTCCCCTTCCTCCCGTGTTTGTGTCCGTTGGGGAATTTGACACAATAACTTACGTAATCATTTAAGAGCCGGCCTGGGCCTCTCCGCCGTGCGCACCTCCAGCCCACAGGTGGCGCTAGCGCAAAGCCCCCCGCCCCGCCCCCCCCCCTAGCGCGTCAGTTACCGTATCCCGCGTGCGCCTGCGCAGAGCGCGCGCCCTGACCGTCGAGTGCGCCTGCGCGGGGTCTGGGCCGGCCCCGCTGAGGCGAGCGGCGTTTGTTTCCTTTCACCGCTTCTTATCTGCAGGTCTTGGAGCCCCCTCGCCGCCAAGATGCCGCGAATTATGATTAAAGGCGGTGTGTGGCGGAACACCGAGGTAAGAGGTTGCTCGCTTTAATCCCCCGCCGCCCACAAGGGCTGGGTCTCAGCGGCTGGGGGATGGGGGGGGGGGGGGGTCCTGCGCTAGTGCGCAGGTGCTGGTGGAGGGGTCGCGGTGCGCATGCGCAGGGGGGTCATGTCGTTGGGTGTCTCGTAACAGTGGGGAGGTGGGGGGAGATTGGGGTCTCTCTGGGCCCTCTGTAGCGGGGAACGTAGAGGATTAGCCGTTTGCAGGCACTGTGGCTCTGATGGGCTTGATTCTTCAGCAGCCGGGACCTTCCTCTTTGTTCCCGGACCGAGTGGGCAGAGGTCAGATCGGTGTTGTTCCTCCTGAAGGCTGCGTGTTGGGGAGGACAGGAAGCTCAGCCATGCGTGTGTCCTGTCCCCGTCCCTGGAGAAACCGTCCCCGCAGCAGCTGGAGGGAATGCGTGGGCAGTGTTGTCCTCGGAGGTGTCCCTTTTGTAGGCTGGAGTGTGTCTTACACTACATAGGCGGGGTTCTTATTATCTTAGGGTATGAGGCAGCTGGAATCTCTTCCTTCGAAGACCCTTCCAAATAGAGAAATGAAGATGGGTATGAGCTCTTTGTCTGCAGCCCAAAGTGCTTTTAACACAGAAATCTATGTGTTTTTCCAAAAAAGAGCAAAAAATCTCCCTCTCTCCTATTTGTGCCGTCACATGCTTTCAGAACTGCAAAAATGATTTTGAAAAGGAAAATAGTAACACGAAAAATCAAGGATAACAGTTTTATTAGATGCATGTTTAAAGCAAAAGGAGGTACCCCCAACACTGTAAACTCCAGAACTCTGCCACTTTATACTGTAAACACTAGGCATGTACGTAGTTCTAAAAAGCAGTGAGAAAAATTAACAGAAGATAAATGTACTGTGTGCTTTTAACCACTTGTGACATATCAGCTATGTGCCAGGAGGCTGCTAAATTGGAGGTCAGCAGAGGACAGGAGGAACCACTGTGTGCTTCCACAGTTCTTATGGTCTTCCATAATTGACTAATTTTGGTGATTGTTAAGAGAAACAGCAGTGGATTAAATAGATCCTTACTTCATCCATTTTTGTGTACCAGAGACAAAATAGCTCACTTTGGTGTTCTTTTTTTGATTAAGATTTTGATTATACATACAATATTAATAATACAGAAAGTGAAACCAGTTGATATCAGGTCATTAGGAAAATGACCAATTACTTGCAAAAAAGCCTGCTGAAGTCATCAGTATGGTTACTGTGTGCCATGTAACACCAAGTAAATTTTAAAATACAAGAGAGGATTTATTATTTAATATTTTTCAATAGAAATTACATTGTTTCCTGTAGCATCTCAAGCCAGAGCTCATCAACAGCTTACAGTTAAAGCTGCTCTGTGCTCTGAGAGATGGCTGTGCTAGACAGGGTGCCTGTCCTTGATGGCTAGCATGTGCACTGTGCAGCTGAACAGATTCTGAACACACCTACAAGTACTGAATACGGAAGCGGAACACCTGTGGTTGACAAGGCTGCAAGAATAGCTTTGATGCATTTAAAATACCACTTTCTGACCTGTGAGGAAACGAGAAATAATGAACCCATTTGTCTGGGAGGAGGGGGTTGATGGATGATGGATTGACAGACAATTGATAGGACTTCTAGCTTTTGATCAAATCTGAGTGCACACTTTTATGTATGTGAACAACCTGGCTCCCACGCTGAATCCATTACATTAGTTCTTCCCTCAGAAGTTTGTAAGCTTTGGGATCAGTACTTTCAGATATTACACTCTCAACATTAAAGTGATTTATTTTAAGATTTACTTGTTAAAGAGAAACTTACCATAAAGTTCCTTTATTTTTGTGGTTTTTTTAACAGCATATTTCATTGATAGGTAAATATTCCATTTGCATTAAAATGTGAAAAAAAAAAAGGATAATTTTATGGTATTATTTAAAGCAAGCTACCCAGAGATATCTGTCAATTTTTTTTTTCCAAATGTTGTGTCATTACCAGACAAACACTTCCCTGCCTTCAAAAACTGTGCATTAGAGGGCATTGAAAGTAATAGCATTGGAAGTTCTGTTGTGTCTGTGAAGTAGGCCACAATAATCATCACTTATCTTTTTCATTTAATTTTTATTGATTTCATTGGCCTTTGAAATACAAATCCTCATTCATCTTGAGAAGAAAATGTGGAAAAGAAGCAGCAGTGCTGTGCTGTTTCCACTCAGTCAGCCCATTAGATGAAAACCACTGTGGTCTCATCTGCTTGAGCACAAACTTTCTCTTTTGCAAGTTCTCGTGATCCATAACAATATTTTTTTTTTTTTTAAGGATGAAATTCTGAAAGCAGCTGTGATGAAATATGGCAAAAACCAGTGGTCTCGTATTGCTTCTTTATTGCATAGAAAATCAGCAAAGCAGTGCAAAGCCAGATGGTAAGTGAGAAGTGCTGTGTCTGGGAACAGGAGATTCATAATGAGTGGGAATTTAGACATTACCACAGATTGATTTATGTCCACAGGGGAACAATAGTTTTAGTTTGTTTGATTTCTGCTGTTGTGGTTATTTCAAATTCCGATTGCTTAAAAGTAATTGAACAAAAGTAGCCAAATGTTCTCTTTGCCAATGACTGCAGTGTTTGCAAATGCACTTAAAATTGTGTACATGATTTTTTTTCCCTGTATTTACACATCCTTAATCAGTGAGTATTACCAATGAAGTAAAATTGTACTATATAAATCTTTCTTACAGCTAATTTTCTAATTTTTATCATGAGAATTTGGCTTGAGGATAAATGTTTAGAAATTGCACTGTGGAATTTCATTTTATATAAAAAAGTAGAAGCTTAAAGCTAATGCAAATACATGCAGTACGAATCTATTTGAGAATCAGACTTAGTTTCTCAAGTACTGAACTGCACATATTTATTAGAATACTTCTGTATAAAGGTAACAGTACTGGCACAGTTAAAGATTAGTAAGGTAACTGCTGAAGGATCCAGACCACATAAATATACTGTTTCTGGCACCTTTGGTTGTTGCGATTTTTAACTTTGTGACTTCTTACTTTGCCAGAATAGAGATGGGGAAAGGAAGAAAAGTCAATACGTGTGCGAAAAGTGGTGGATAAATAATACATTTTAAAGCTCAAATTCATATGTCATAAAAATACTCTGGAGTACAGAAAAAACTTGTATGAAATTTGCATGACAAGATTTTGAAATCTCATTGTGATGATTTGGGTTAACACTGTTCTGAATTAATTCAAGACAAATCATTGGATAGCTTGGATCTGTCATCCTTAATTTTTTTCACTTTTTAACAGGTATGAATGGCTAGACCCAAGCATCAAAAAGACAGAGTGGTCTCGGGAAGAAGAGGAGAAACTGTTGCACCTGGCCAAGCTCATGCCAACCCAGTGGAGAACCATTGCCCCAATTATTGGGAGAACTGCTGCACAGTGTTTGGAACACTATGAATTTCTGCTGTGAGTTACTGTTTTACTAGAGGTGGATACCAGGAAAATCTGCAGAGTTTGTTGTATAGATGTGTCATTCCCTTCTGCTGTGGTGCTGAACTATGGTGGTTTCAAGTTGACCAAGTCCTTTTGTTGGGAAGTTCATGTCATGTGTCAACTCTGTATGCTACAGAGGGTTTCTTCAGGCCATGAGAAGAGAAGGAAAGTGCTGTTTTCCCTTGTGAGCTTTCTTAATTCTGGTGTAGTTGGTTGAGTATAAAAGCGTCATGGGAAACTCTTGATTGTTCGTTTTGTCACACTGCTTGGATTCTTGTCCTTACTGTTAAGGATTACCCAGTGAGAGTTCTCTACTATTAGCTTTGTCAATACTGTATTTTTATATAATATTTTATTGTTTTAGTATAATACTATGTTGGCTTCTTTCTCTTGTCTGATTTAAGATCATGTAACTGTACCATGTTCATGAATCTTTCTGCAGTAATTGTGTAACAGGTTTATGTATGGTACATAGTACAGGGTGACTTTTTTGATCAGTCTTTGAGGACAAAGAGCCAGTTGTGCCAAACATACAATGTGTTTTTAGGGACAAAGCTGCTCAGAGAGACAATGAGGAAGAAACTGCTGACGATCCTCGGAAACTTAAACCTGGAGAAATTGATCCAAATCCAGAAACCAAACCAGCCAGGCCAGATCCTATTGACATGGATGAAGGTAAGATAGGAGGTTTTTTACTGCTTTTGACAGAAATCTGATCTCTTCGGGTTTTTCTTTTTACACAGCCTCTGTACCCTGGGTTTCTTCCGTCCCCGTCCCGTCCTTCGCATCATTTTTTCTTACACATTTTGTCTTATTTCTGTATCTGGCCAGTCAGTTATACTTTTCCAGTTTTCTTTTCTTGGTGTGTTTCCTTCCTTCTCATCTGTCTTTGTAATCTCTTGCCATGACTGACTGTTGTTTGCTTTGACAACTGCTCTGCCTGTTTGCATTCTTATTTCTGTATCCTCATCTTTTACTGTCAGCTAATACTCCCCAGATAAATCCCTGCTGAAGCACAGGAGGACTACACTGCTTTTTTATCTTGCACATAGCAATGTTATGAACTAAAAAATGAACACTGCTGTAATTCCATGAGTGGACCAACTGTTTTTGAACAGTCACAGGTTCACAAATATAGCACTCTTGAATGTGGATGTAAATGAAATTAACAAGTTCTCTAGTGTTCTCAGATGAAGATGTAAATGAAATTACAATTTCATTAGTGTGGTCGGTTTGCCTCTTTAGGTAGGTATTTTGATTTGCTGTATAAATTAGTTGAATTATTTTCAGCATTAGGCGTTTTCTCTTAAAGTCTTCATTTCATCTGGCCAATGACTTATAAAATACATTGGAGCAACTTGGAGAAAACTAGTTTAGCCATCATGCAGAATGCCTGTGAAAGCATCTATTCATTCAGCTTTTAAAGATTGCTTTATGATCTTAATGTCATTTTTTCCCTTACTCCCATCTTTAAGTGCAAATTCATAGTTATATTTATCTGCACTATTGTAGATGAACTTGAAATGCTGTCTGAAGCTAGAGCTCGTCTGGCTAATACACAGGGAAAGAAGGCCAAAAGAAAAGCAAGAGAGAAGCAGCTGGAAGAAGCTAGGTAAACTTACGCTTAGTTTCATGTACTGGGACTGCTTTTGTTGACTGAAGCATTTACAATGTGTAAAGTCAGGCACAGCCTTAAGTCATTGCAGAATCACACTTTTTGGTAGTCATTTGTGACAAGAGCTTCATTCATGTGGAAATACATGCAGCCCTATCACAGCAGCAACTGATTAAAGTAGTACCAGATCTTAGGATACAGGAGCCACCTATAGGTTTGCACTTTAAATCACATAGTATTACTGTTTTCTTAGACGGCTTGCTGCTCTCCAGAAAAGACGAGAACTTCGGGCTGCTGGAATTGAGATCCAGAAGAAAAGAAAAAAGAAGAGAGGGGTGGATTATAATGCAGAAATTCCATTTGAAAAGAAGCCTGCCCCTGGTTTTTATGATACATCAGAGGAAAACTACCAGTCCCTGGATGCAGATTTCAGGAAGTTACGTCAGCAAGACCTGGATGGAGAATTAAGATCGTAAGTGTGTGTTATACTAAGGAGGAAACAGTATATTTGAAAAAAAACACATATATATGTGTTAAGTCCTGGAAATGTCTGAAATATAATGTGGGCAGGAGTTGTATTTTCCGTGGGACAGATGGTAGTGCAAGTTGCTTCTGCCTTTTCAGTCTGCTGTATTTTTTATCTTTCTAAAAGGTCTAGTTGACCCTTTTTGCATGAGAATAAAGTTTTTCATGCACATTCTTGCTCTTTAAATGGAAATCTTAAGTTTCTTGAGGTTCTCTTTTCATTGTAACATTATTAAGATTGCTTATAGGAGTAGCTTTTACTTGTTGAGGTATTATTTTTAATGGAATTGGTTCTCAAGTAGAATCTCCTTAAATGCTTAATTTCTCCCTCTCCTCCAAAAAAATCCCCAAACATACAATTGAGAAATTAAATGTCCATCTTCATTATCAGCTATATGGCACATATTTAATTGTACAATTGCATTTCCCACTACTTCTGCCAGCTGCTTTTTACTGAGAGGGTAGGTCCAGTCTACATAGGATTTCGTTTAATAGCTTGGTATCTAATTAATTCTTGCTGTACGGCTCTTAGTTCAGAGGGTCTGGCAGGAGCTTCAAACTGACATGGATTACTAAACTATGATTTCAGAGGCTGGCTCCATTGCTGTTTGAAGAAAAATACCATTTTCATTAAGTACTGAAGAGAACTTGGTTCCCATATCCCACAGAAAATGTTCTTCTTCCCTTAGCAGATGTTGGAGGAAAAGGGACTGTTCACATCCTCAAATTCTTGCTATCTACATTTTTGGACTGACATTATTTTCTTGCTCCAGTGACCCTGCTGATTGTAGCTGAAGCAACCACCTGTTTTCTAATTCCAGAATTTAGAAGCATCTAATCACTTAACTTCTGCACCACAAGGTGGTTCACTCTTCCTGCAACATGTTTTATTTCAGCATATCCAACTTTTGATGGGGGTACAGGCGTTTTGCTCTTCGCTTGTTTGTTTTCCTTTGTAGCTGTTCTGCGTGTTATAAATGATTCTCTTATCCATAATGACAGTGAAAGGGAGGGAAGAGAGCGCAAAAAAGACAAACAACATATGAAACGGAAGAAAGAGTCAGACTTGCCTTCAGCTATTCTACAGACCAGTGGAGTGTCAGAGTTTACCAAGAAAAGAAGTAAACTAGTGCTCCCAGCTCCTCAGGTAAGCTGTGGATTGATCAATAAACGACTTACAAGGCCAGTGCCCATCAATGATTTCTGTTTTATCCAGTGGATCTCGTGGTTGTATTTTATCTTACTGTGCCTGGGAATTTTCTCTTTGCTGGAAGGCATAAGCTGACCAAAACCAATAGGTCTACGTGAAAGTTTTATCTTGGAGTGATTTTGAAAGTAGGGTTGGAGGGAAAGGTTGAGTGACGCATATTTTATTTTCATATGTTTGAGCCTTCTGTGGGATGTAAATGGGCTGTATCTTGTGACCATGATATTTTAGAAACTCGTTGGTTTTTCTTTAGCTACTTTGAGTATGCCACGTGGCACTAATGCAGTGCACACCTGGGAAAGGGAGTAATGATGAGAGACTATTCCGTAGTGCTGTTTAAGCAAATGGCAAGTACTTCCTGACATGCAAATAAGGGGTTTGTTTTTCTGAAGATAATGCATTGTTTGGTATCGTTTTTCTTTTTTAGATATCTGATATAGAACTTGAAGAAGTTGTGAAAGTAGGCCAGGCAAGCGAGATTGCACGCCAGACTGCTGAGGAATCTGGAATTACAAACTCAGCTTCCAGCACTCTTCTGTCTGAATATAGTGTGACCAACAGCAGCATAGCACTAAGGACTCCCAAAACTCCAGCAGCACAAGACAGGATCCTGCAGGTAGAGTATAAACATACAGAATGGGCTTTTAATTTTAGTGCAGTGGTCAACTGAACAGAGGGTGTAAGTACCATGGAAACATTTCTTAGATCTGTGCGGTACTGGGGTTTGAACTGACACATGATCTCCAAGACATGCTGAAAGGCAAAGAAGCAGATCCACTTCTATTAGATCAGTTGTCACCATGCTTCAAAACACTATGATGCTTTTTTCTGTATTACATGTTGCATGCAACTTTTAGCATTAACCATTATCCTGGTGTTATATAATTTCCCATTGTCTTGGGTGTTCTCTCAGTTCACCTTCAAATGGAATACTCTGACACCACATATGTTGCAGTATTATGCATATACACAGTCCTGTAGATGGATTATTAGTCTTCTGTGAAGGTAATTGCTATATGCAGTAGTTTCATTAGCTCATTTTCAGAGTGCCTTAATTATTCATTGTAAAAGAAAAAAAAAAAAAAGGGGGTATTCTGAATAGTGACCATCTTTTTTGGAGCGTTCTCTTTGAAATGCAGTTTGGATAAACGTCATTGATGTGTTTCAAAGTGCAAGTATGCTCTTCCGTCTGAAAATCAGGATCCTTAGGATGACTTTAGTATTCAGTCACTAATAAACCTTGCAGATTTATGGAGTCTGGCAAGCTGAAGGAAGTCGAAACATTAAGTAACCCACTTATTTTTGCAATTTCAATTTATTATATATTTTACTGGAAATGAAGATTAAAGTCCTTTTCAGTGGAACAGTAGGGTTTGTAAATACCAGTTATGGGAGTTAAAGCCAAGTGTTAAACATTTTCCACAAACTAACTGATATTCAAATAAGTCTTTAACTATTCTTGCTGCTACTGAATCTGTTAAACATGTATAGTAGAGTGTTACTGTGAAAGTCTTAGTGATGTACTGCATGTGTTGTCTGTTATACAGGAGGCACAGAATTTGATGGCTCTCACTAACGTGGATACCCCTCTGAAAGGAGGTCTTAACACTCCCTTGCATGAGAGTGACTTTTCGGGCGTAACACCACAGAAACAGGTTGTTCAGACTCCAAATACTCTGCTTTCCACACCCTTCAGGTAAAGCAGACTCTTTTTCTAATGGGTGCTTGGCTGGGCATGTTGGGTGGATGGACAGATTTCAATGTGTGAAATAACAGGTCATGATCAGTGATTCAAAAAAAATTTTAACTTGCTTTTATTTCAAGCCCTTGTTGTACAACTCTCTCCTTCTCTTTCGCAAACTCAGCCACATCATCTTCATCTATATTTGTACAGTGTATAGCTCACTGGAGTTTTGGTCCAACATGAGGTCTTCTGTGGTCTGGAGCAATATGAATTATACTGGAGTAATACAGGAGTATAAATAGTAAGATGGAGTGTCATTCTGTATGTGGATCCTAGGCTTTCCAAAGTATTACCTCTGAGTCAAAGGTGTGGGAGGTCCCTTAGCCAAACCCACACTGAATTTTTGAAAAGCTGCAGTAAATATTTTATAAGCCATATATATCCAAAATAAAATATTCCTTATATTGCCAATCCAAATAGTATGGAATTGCTGGTTTAACTCTTACAGTGGGTCTTGAATAAATATATATCCCACAAATGCCAAATACCATACAGCTAAAAAATATTACACTTGGTACATTTTGTCTGTCAGTTTTTTCAACTTAGATTCTAATTTTACTTGTATCATGCTAGTAGGAAAAGTGCAGAATGAAATAAAAAGGACCTTTATGGCAGCTTTTCAAAAGCAGCTTTATTTTGTTGTTTAAAAGCTCTGTGCAAAAGCCCTGCTCTTCTAATTGGATCTGCATAAATGAATCCTTTTCTGGAGATCTATTGGCGTCAGTGTGGTGCAGTGTGAAAATCCAAGACCTCGAGCAGGGAGAAAAAAAAAATCCATTAAGTGCTTAAAAATAAACAAAGGGAAGCCATAACTTTTTAAGGAGGCAGAGTAGGGAAGCAGAGCCATCATCTTATTACTTAGGGCGAAAGAGCAAATATTTAATTCAAATACACCTTTTTTTTCTTTGATGGTATGAAATTTGCAGTATTTTGATGCAAGGTTTTTATGGAAGTTGTTGCCTTGCATTAGGTTTTTTTGTTTTTTTTTTTCATGTCCTAGTTGCAATAATTTTCTTGAAAGGTATTAAGTTGAAAATTGTAATAGGGTTTTAAACACTGCATGGAACTGAGACAATGAGAAGAAAAAACAACCCGCTTACTTGGAAATTGTTTCTTCTGGAAAGTGGGCATAGTACATTTTCTACTAGTATAATCAACAAAGTAAATATATCCTATGAAACATTAATTTGAAAACATAAAAATTAATTTTGCTGTTTTTGTGGGTGTCATCCTGCAGATGTTATTGCTTGTATTTGTTACCCTAAATGAGAGTTTGTAAAAATCTCTGAACAACCTCAAGTAAGAGGAAAGTATCACTGCCTCTAACAGACATACATACCCAGTAAATAAGGCACTGTTGTATCCCTTAGAAGAGGACCAGTAGTGTGTGTCAGGCCATATATACAGTTGTGTTTGTCCAGCATTATGACATCTTACTGGCATTACAGAATTACAGTAACTAGTAGTGGAAATGATGTATTAAATCATCTTGTCCAGTTTGTCTCTGCCAGGGTTATTCTCTATTTGTCATTGCTGTCAGAAAATATTTATGTAAGTGTAGATGAGTAGCATAATGTAGGCTTTTTTCTAAAAGTTTTTTCCCTTCCTGAACTTGTTTTCTTTGAGACATTTAACAATGTCTTATCAGTTTATTATTATTATTGTCATCACTATGTGAAACCTCATTGTAAGCTGGCAACAGAAAACTAGTGACTATATCCAAGACAATGTCTTGGATGTTTTATGTAGTAGGTTATTGGGATAGAGAGCAGTATTTCTTCCCAGTCCGGAGGAGAAGCAACTGAGGACCACAAAATCTAAGACTTAATCCATCTTGCCTAACCTTAGGTGCTTAAAAGTAATTGTTGTAATGTAATTACTCCTTCAGTAATCAGTGGAAGCAAAGAGGCATCTTCACAGAATCACAGAATCATCTTGGTTGGAAAGGACCTTTAAGATCATCGAGTCCGACCATTAACCTAACACTACCAAGTCAACCACTAAACAATATCCCTAAGCACTACATCTACTCATCTTTTAAATACCTCCAGGGATGGTGTCTCCACCACTTGCCTGGGCAGCCTGTTCCACTGCTTGATAACCCTTTCTGTGAAGAGATTTTTCCTGATAGCCAGTCTAAACCTCTGTTTCCAGAGAATGAGAGCCGTTTCCTCTCATTCTATCGCTTGTTACCTGTGAGAAGACACTAACACCCTCCTCGCTACAGCCTCCTTTCAGGTAGTTGTAGAGTGTGATAAGGTCTCCCCTGAGCCTCCTTTTCTCCAGGCTAAACACCCCCAGTTCCCTCAGCTGTTCCTCATTAGACTTGTTCTCCAGACCCTTCAGCAGCTTCGTTGCCCTTCTCTGGACTCTCTCCAGCACCTCAGTGTCTTGTAGTGAGGGGCCCAAAACTGAACACAGTATTCGAGGTGCTGCGGCCTCACCAGTGCCGAGTACAGGGGGATGGTCACTTCCCTAGTCCTGCTTGCCACACTATTGCTGATACAAGCCAGAATGCTGTTGGCCTTCTTGGCCACCTGGGCACTCTGGTCGCTCATATTCAGCCAGCCATTGATCAACACCCCCGATCTTCAGAGTGATTCATTCAGTTGCAAGATGGGACAGCTGTTAAGCTAGATGAATTCAGAGTGAATGACTTGACACAGGTGGTAGGGAAATCAGAGCTTGCAATTAAATCCTAATTACTGTATCCCAGAATAGTGCCTGGTGACTGGATGATCTTTTCTCTCAAAAGTAGCAGTGGGACTTTGTGTTGATGTAGTTCCTGAAACTTCTCTTAACATAATGATGTGCCTAGATTTCAGCTTGACAGGTAAGTACACCTTAGCAGATTTAAACTATTTTTTAGATTCTTCTAATTGCTTATTATGGTTTCACTGCCTTTCAAGAAAAAAATCTAGATCGAATTTATTAACTGTATTTATGTAACTTTTTGCAGCATTCAGACTTTTGTAAGTAGAGTTATTTAGGAAAAAAATAAATTACTATCTGCACTTCCTCTAGGACACCTTCTCATGGACCAGAAGGCTTAACTCCTCGTGGAGGACTAACTCCTAAACCTGTGGTTGGTACAACTCCTGGTAGAACTCCACTGCGTGATAAATTGAACATCAACCCGGAAGAGGGAGTGGCAGATTACAGTGACCCATCTTATGCAAAACAAATGGTAAGAAGTAATTAAGAAGAGGAAATCAGTGCTCTATTACTTTTAAGGATTTTTAATTCACATCTCCTGAACAGAATTTTAGTTTATAGCAAGTGTTATTTCTACTACGTGTCTACAGGTCTCTACTCACCACCTGGTAAAATCAAGTCTTTATTTGAAAGAACAGAAATCTTGCCACTTAGAACGACTTTCAGTGTGTTCAGTAAAAACACTCTAAAGCTATTCATCAAAGAAGACATAGTTAAGTTTCAGTCCTACTTCTATCTTTGAAGCTGAGAAGGAAATATATCTCTAGGAAAGATTCATTTTTCTTGCAATCCCACACAGCCCTGAAGCCTTCAAATCCCTCATCATCTTGGCTTCCTGATTTACCTACGGAACCTTTTCATCAGTCTGTCCTGTTGACAACATTGAGCTAAAGGACTTTAATTTTTGCCATTAGGAGCACTTGGTTTTGAGATGTCCAGTAATCTGAGTCCCATCCAGATTCTTTCATCGCCTTTGGCAACAGATGTTTCCATTCTTGGAGATTCAGCCAGATGTACCCTGCCAATTAGACATGGTATAAAAGGGCATATACCTAATAGGTAGCACCTTGGGAACTCCTTTTATGTGGGTGATTCTGCAGCTCTAGCTGTGGCTTTGGATATCTCCCACCAGAGCTATTGACATTTTTCTTTCTGGGCTAGCTAAGGATACCCACTTCAAGTTTTTGTCATGTTCTTCTTGCAAAAATAACTCTTCAGAACTTCAGATTTCCTCTTAGCTTGAAGGACAAGGTTTATTTGATGTCCTTATGCTTACTTTGGTTTTGTCTTAGCCTTTTGATAGTAAAAAGTCTTTTTGCTGCTAGAAGGAAAACTGGGGCTTCAATTTCCTCATGGACTCCACTGGTTTCCAGATCTGGTGCTGTTTGTCTCATTTTCGTATTGTGCCACAATCCCCAGATTTATGAGCAACTGCAAGGAAAAAAGTTCCAGTTAGGCTTGCAAATACACCTGTGTCCATCGTCAGTGTGGACATATTTTCACGTATTTTCAGTTACTTGGAAGGTGTTTATGTGAGTCTCCAGTTTTGTACTGAAACTACCGGGAGGTGAAGGTGCCATGCTGTTGCTTTACTTGAGTGTATTTTACCCTGTTTGAAGATTTCATTAGCTGTCTTTAAGAAAGCTGTTCTATTGGTTTTTAGTATCAGAGAGTTTCTGTGTGTAATAGTTCATAAACTCTGGGGTGGTGGTCTGTGGGCCAGACTGGATTAGTAATGTACCTCTTTTGTCAGACTTCAGAGATTTGGTTTCTGTTGGCTTTGTAGCAGACTAAGATGGCCAGGTGGTGTTAGTTGTGTATTGTTCATGTCTGTTAATGTAGATGAATGGAATATGGTGCATGAATCCAGAAGCATTATATTTTACTGTTATTTCAACAGGAGAGAGAGTCTCGTGAACACCTGCGCCTTGGACTCATGGCCCTTCCTGCTCCAAAGAACGACTTTGAGATTGTTTTACCTGAAAATGCAGAAAAAGAACTTGAGGAACATGAAGTAGATGAAGCCTTTGTAGAAGATACTGCTGATATAGATGCCCGCAAGCAGGTAGGTGTGTGTGATGTGGATAGTGCCTTTTGTTTAAAATAAAATACATTCCTTGTATGGTTCCCATAGTTTCATACCTGTTTAGTTGAAGTGGTACAGCTTCTAAAGGATAACGAAGTAAAACGTGCCTGTTTTCTATGCTGCCATCAGAGTGTACACACACGGAGCCTAAATCAGTTTTCTCTCTGAATTCTTTTCTTCATTTGTTAATGTTACGTATCATGTGTCATTTTCTGTGATGAAATCTCTTTAAGAGTGTGTATGTCCTACCTCCTGCGTTTGTCCTCCAAAAGATAAAAATATATTTAAAAGCATTTTTCTAGAGAGGTACACGCTTCATTTTAAGCACGTGAGAATTGTGCTCTTCCCCCTTGCCCCCCCAGTTTGAGGTTATTCTCTCAAGGTTAAAAGTTACTGTTTGTGAAATATGACAGATATATACAAATTCAGGCACGCTGGTAGCACACAGATAGAAATCTGCCATGCAGTGAATTGGTCCCTTTTGTATGACTTGTACCACAGGATTACCCAGACAGCCAAGTTGTGTATGTGTCCTTGGTTTGGTTTGTTTTGTTTCAGAATCAAGGAAGGCTGGGTAAAGTGCTAGCTTAAATTTTAGTGGTTAAGTAGCTGTACTGTCCAGTAGTTAGAGACACTTTAAATTTTTCTGTTTATAAAAACAGTCTCTTTTCCATTTATTGCTTATCCTAATTTTTGTGATGCAAGTCTGTTTTTTCTTATATACCTTCAAATAAATGTTTTTTTGAGTTCAGAGGAGTTTTTACCAATGACTATGCTTTGACAGGTGAACAAAATGTTCAAAAAATTCCTGTGCTCTGGTATCTTCTACTATGATAAGCATTTCCCAGGATTTGATTCCTAGCACGTCTCATTTAGAGAGGAACACATTATATACATATATATGCATGTCTTTTGCATACACACCCTAATAAAAAGTCTGAATAAATACAGATAATTCATGTGTGTAGAATAGAGAAAAGAATTTGCGTTTTAATATCATACGAGAGAATATCATCCTGCCTTTCAAATGAAGGCGTGACATGGCTGGGATTAGAACATGGAAGATCTTGGTCATTGTTGAAGTTTTAGACAGCACTGCCTTTTCGTGTTACTTATTGCCTAAAAGTGGAATGTAAGGAGAAATCTCATGTTTTTATACTTTCACAAGTATTGTTTTAGTGAGGTAGTTACTTTATGTCATTGAAGAGGACAAATAGATTCCTGGCTGCAAGTTTAAGAGTCTTTCTTTTCCTGGTAGTTTTCGTGTTTGGAGAGCTAGAGCAGTTGTCAAACTTGATGTGGAGAGATTTGTAAAGAATGAAGTCTGCTGGGGTTGAGGCTGAAGGAGAATTTGATGGCTGGAAATGACTTTTTTAGGATGTCTTTCCTCTTAGAGTTAGCCTGCTGTGCTCTTCCTGTTTACTTTAGAGGCAGTAAATTATGTCATGAGAGTATTTGGCTCTGTCTTCATCACATACAGTCTTTATACTTTAAGGAATCTTTGCTGCAATAATCAATTAGTTTTTATATCACATACATTTCTGGGAAGGATCTGATTGTGTTACAGTAACTGGAGTAACGCTTAGCTTGTTTGTCTAGGCTCTCCGAGAAGCAGAGCGTGCAAAGGAACTGAAGAGAATGCACAAAGCTGTTCAGAAGAATCTACCACGGCCCTCAGAAGTAAGTGGAAACAAAATTCACTTTTAAGGAAAAAAATAGAAATAATGATTTTAACCATTATAGGAGGAAATACAGTCTAAGTAGATCGTGAAAGAATGAAATCTTTATTTGAGTGTGCTGATTTCAGCGTTATACGAAACTTTCACAGCAAAATTGTCATGAGGTATTTCATAGGCACAAATGAAAGCACAATTGGTGTTCGGGTTGCTGTATGTGTGTCACACCTCAAGGGATTTTGGCATCTGTTCTTCATGGTTTAGCTGATATATAAAATTCATATTCGGGTGGAGGTGTATGCATTTAATGTGATATTTGGTGTATATGTTGTTTATGAACTTTTTTTAATTCCTGGGCAGGTTAATGAAACAATACTGAGACCCTTAAATGTGGAACCACCTCTAACAGACTTGCAGAAAAGTGAAGAGCTAATAAAGAAAGAGATGATTACTATGCTTCATTTTGATCTTTTACACCACCCATTTGGAGAACAGCCTAGTGGTAAGAAGGGGAAAGGCCCAGGATTTGGAAGCAACAATGCAGAACATATGGCTTACCTGGAACAAAGTCCTTATGAGAAGTTCTCCAAAGAGGAACTCAAGAAGGTGAGAATTGTATGGCCTAATTACCAGTGACCTAGTGTCTCCTTATGTCATGGTCCTGTAATCTTGCAAAAAAAAGGTGGATTCAAGCCTGCACAGAACTTAGTTGGGAGATCTGCAGAGGGTTGTATGAAGAGCTGTAAGGATAATTTAAGTGCACATTCTCTTTTTTGTGAGCTAATGTTAATCTAGGCACTCAGCAGAAGGATGAGGATGCTGTATTTGTCCAGAGACATTGTCTTTTAGATACAATTTTGAATGTGTTGTGATTCCTTATCTTTTTAAGTAAGGGTAGGAGCTATGATACCCCAACAGGTAACAGATTTTACTTTACTGTTTCTGGAAATTGATGTTAAATCATTGAGACTTTAAGTAGGTTGATATCCACCTTCTGCTGCCTGTTCATAGCAGTACAGACTAAATATGACAGTGGTAGCCAGCTTATAACTTGGAGCAGCAAATCAAGTTGTTTAAATATGCTTGTCAAGCTCGATCCAACAGAGCTGTGCTAATGCAGAGCCTGCTGGGCTATGGCAATTGATCTTAAAGCATACCTGGTTAAAAAGTGTTGGATAGGCAGAATGGGTTGTTGCTGGATGAAATGAGTAGGCTGTCTGGGCACTCTGTCCTGTTTTGCATTGTAATCCCAAGTTCAATAGCAGTCCTGTATCAAGGGTTCTGGTTCGGGTTGTTCGTTTATTTAAGCAGCTACAGATGTTGCCTTTTGCTGCCAAGTGACAGTTCAGACACACAGTGCTGTGGTTAGCTGTTTCAAAGAGTTTCACCTGTGAAGTTGTGCCAGTAATCTTTGACCAAATGCTTACAGGAATAAAAATGAGTGAAAAGGACAAAATCACCTGCTACCAAGTCATCTATTTTATGCAGACTCCTGATATCCGAGACTTGTGTTCTGACAATAGCTGTGGTATCTCTACACCCAAATCCAATATTACTTTAAAGTGACTCTGAAGATACACAAGCAGATTTTAAATCCGTCTCCTTGACCATATCTGACCAATGAATCAAGAGCCTAAAATGAGAAATACTGAACAGTATGTACTTCCAACTTGCTGTTAAATGAAAAATTATACTTGAAGATTTCTGAGCAGGAGAAGTTAAAGATGGAAAATACAGTTAGATCATGAATTTTACTGCCCTGCCAGTGTCAGATTGTTCCCTTAGGAACACTCTCTGAGTGCTTTCTCTGGTTGTTTTGAAGTGCAACGAGAATTGGGTTTTCTATCACTTCCCTTAGAGACTATTACACAGTCCAGTAGTTTTTGTCTGGAAACTTTCTTTAGAGTCCCTGGAAATTTTGTCTGCTAACTGATGGGCAGAAGTTTTTTGCATCCTTGCTCCTGCTTGCTCTCTAACATTCAACATAATATTTTCTCTTTGTCTAAAATCACATTCAAACCAGGAAGTTGTCCTGTCTCTGCGCTCTCATCTGGGGCTTGTTTATTTTACTTTTTTTCATTTGCTTTAGAACATCTTCCTACTAAAATCCTTTCATAAAATGCTCCTTTCTTTTCCTGATGTTTAGTGCTCATTTGGGAAGGATTAGCAGTGGTGCTAAGCACAGCTTAAAGCTGTGGAGCTGTTTCAGTGCCACAACTAAATAGCCTTAAGTATTTCCTCACAGTGTTCAAATAGAGGCTAATTGAAGGTGAACCTTTATAAGATTTAGCTTTGCTAGGTGTGGTTAGAGTACTATTTTATCTGTCTTGATTATGGAGGACAAGTAATTAATTTTCCTTTCTCCGTTGTCCCTGGAATCACCTAATCTGGTGATACCTGAATTACTTCCTGGGCAATACGCTGTTATAAATCTGCTTGTAGTGACATATCTACTGCTGATATGGAAATTTGTGGTGCACATATAAATCCTCTTGAAAGGGAAGACATGCACTTACAACCATTGAAGTCCATATCAGCAAAGATATTTTAGTTTTTTATTTACAAATAAAATTGGAAGGACCTGGGTACCTATGTAGTCTTGTGGGCCAGGCTCTTTGTCAGAAATGTTAAGATTTGTGAGAACAACATGAGTTTTCAGTTCACTGTGAGTTACTTTGTAAACTAAACAGGAAACAGGGGAATGCTTATATCTCACTAGTAGTTTTCTAGCAACAGAATGTGTGTTAGTTAAAGTCCAAGTAGTATTTCGTGCAATGGAGCTTACACAGCTCACCCGTTAATATTTAGAGTTGACTTTCCAGGTTGTGTGGAGAAGGGCAAGCTAAAGGAAATGAAAAGTGTGTTTTGTTTCATGGAACAGCTGCTTCTGTCTGTACAGTTCTCCCTCCCCTCAAGGTCCTTGCTTTTATCTCTTCTGCAGCAAGATGAAGTATCTAGCTGTGCCACAGCTTTCATTAGCTACAGCAGAGTGATGTCAGGTTTGGCCAAATTGTATAAAATGAGGGATAGTTGTGCTGTGAGTAGCCTTCTAGCCTAGGTTTCATTTATAATGCACAGCGTCTGTGTTAGATTTCATAGTTAGCTTAACCTGATGGTGAGCTTTTAGTATGAAAAGAAAAACTGCCCCTGTGAATTGCACACTGAAGGTTTGAAAACAAGGCATTTTCTGGTATCCTGTATATTGTAACTGCAATTTATTTCTCATTTCCAACAGGCACAGGATCTACTGGCACAAGAGATGGAAGTGGTAAAGCAAGGAATGGGGCATGGAGAGCTCTCAAGTGAAGCTTATAACCAGGTGTGGGAAGAATGTTACAGCCAAGTGTTATACCTGCCTGGACAGAACCGCTACACAAGAGCTAACTTGGCCAGCAAAAAAGACAGGATAGAGTCACTTGAAAAGAGGCTTGAGGTCAGTGTTGCTTTTTTCCACTTTTTGCAGCTGCTTTTTTTTTTTTTTTTTTTAAGTTTCTCCCTGTGTGTTTTGTTTCTTTTTTCTGTGTAAGATACAGGTTATTTGATAAATCATTCAGGTCTTTTGGTGGGATTCCTTTGAAGAGGTTGTTGAGGAATTCTCCTCGGGAGTGCATAGGTGTTCTTGAGGTGTTTAAATAGCCTTCTCTTCTCCTCCTCCTTTTCTTAAAATATCCCTAGAGTATTCCCACACACAGTTTCTCTTTGCATTATTAGCTGTAAGACTCTTCATCTCACCCACTTTATTCTTGTAGGTCAGGTTCTGCTCTCTCCCAACTCTGTGTGGATTTTTTTGATCATTCTAGTTTAGCATTTTGTGCCTGATAGTGGCCAGTATGAGATACTTCAGAGAAAGATGCTTAAAAAACATCTCTGTCCCAAAACTCCTCTCAAGTTCTCTTACCAACTTAAGATTTGGTTTCTGGTTGACTATTCCATACGTGAAGGTCCAGATAGTCCTGAATTCTTGCCAGACTGGTATCCTTTGCCAATTCCAGCAATTCCCTTCAAAAAAGAGACCAATGGATGTTTGTGATCCCGTTCCGCTTTCTCAGGAAATAGTAGGCTTCCTTACGTGTGCTTTTTAAACTCAGATCTCCAGTTTGCTGTTGTGTGTTTGTGTAACTAATATTTTCTGCAGGTACAGAATGGCAGAGTTCAGATAGCAGCGTCTCACCAATGTGTCTGCGTGCAGTTTGAGTATTATGGCAGGGCACTGGTACTATAAGGGACCAAGAATTGAAACTACCTCTTTTTCTGAGGAGTTGTAGAGTACGGCATTCTCCAGTGTCAACATGCCTGCATTGGTTTATTCAAAATGCAAAGTCTTTAAATGGTTTCTTCCCACAGAACATGTGTTTGTTCAGACTTGCAGTAAGTCATTAACTGTTTTTCAGAATACCATTTTAGCCTAAAAGTCTCTCTAAATTATGCAGGCATCAGATTATTTTTTTCCATGGTAAAAGGAAACCTTAAAAAAAAAAATTCTTCTTTATTTGACATCAACATAGCTACTGTTGCTAGAAGTAAACCTCCTCAAACAGCTACTGCCACAGAAATAACATGAGGGAGAGGCCAGAAAGGCTGAATTGTCACTTGATTCATACACATGAAATACAGCATGAATGTGTATTTTGTAAAGTCTGTCAGTCAAGAACGTTGTCCAGGTATAGATTCCATGGTTGTTAGTCAACCAACTTGGGCCAGGAGCAGTTCACCTGCACGTAGCCCAGTAGCCGAGTGGTTTAGCATTAATGCCAGAGCGCTTGTCGTGCGGCTCCTTACCCAGCAGAGAGCACCATTGCCCTGCCCAACGCTGCCTGCGCGCTCGCACGCTCTGCTCTGCTGTATATTTTGACAAAACCAGTATCTGAGCACAGCAGCAGCCAGCTTGTATGGCGGCAGGGGCTGCGCTGGCATCACGCCAGCGATCTGAGGGCTGTACCTAATTTGTGGACAAATGCTTTTGAAATTTAAATATCTTACGCCCAAAACTACATTAGAAGTGCATTATTAAAGTTGCAACGTCAAACAGTCGTTAGGGACTGCACAAACAGCCTTACTCTGGCAGCCTTAATTTGCCTATGCATATGCATTATGAGACAGTCTTTAATTTCCTGATTATAGCGTAGTTTTTCCACAGACTCATTTACTGCACAGGGTGGATGGTACTTGCTTAATGAGTAACTACTGAATATTTTGTTTTCTCTTTATTGTTCTGTGTGTGGCCCTATGCCTTTACACTGCACACGATTTCTGAAGTCTAAATTGGTTACTTTTGTGGGGGTTTTCTTCTGCTATTGATTTCTCTTCATCTCCTCCCAAAATTTGATGGAGTAGTTGGTGGTGGTATGGTTATTAAGGATACTGAAGCAAAGAAAGTAAGGTCAAGTCATCCATTCACCAAACTCCTGTTGTATTTGTTCATTCTGTAAGTGCTCATTGCTCTGTAGTCACAAGACAGTTACCCAGGAAGCAAAATACAAATCAGAGGTCATGCCAAGAAAGAAAAAAATGAGTTTCACTTGCTGCCAATTTTGCTTGGGACTCAATGGAAGACAGTTAACAAAATCCACCTAGCTGTGTCTACAATCAGTTGCTGTGATCATGAGACTCCATGTCCTGCTAACGTAGCTGCCCAGGGAGGTGGTGGAGTCACCATCTCTGGATGTGTTTAAGAAAAGACTGGACATGGCACTTAGTGCCATGGTCTAGTTGACAGGGTGGTGTCAGGGCAGTGGTTGGACTCGATGATCCCAGAGGTCTCTTCCAACCTGGTTGATTCTGTGATTCTGTACATCTCTGCAGATTAACTGGGAGCGTGGAGTGTTGCTAGGCAAGACTAATTGCTTGGTGCACTTAAAGTGAGAGAGCAAGCTTGTGTACGTGTTCAAAACACCACACACCCCAATTCAGTCAGGCGCCCAGGGTCAGCGGAGCTTGCTGTGCCCCACAGCTGCAGGTGCAGTGAAAGTACTGCGCTGCCTTTCACTGTTTGTTGAGTGCAGGTGGACTCTTTGCAAGTTAAGTTTGAGCTGAAAATCTCTCACAAGTGTGTGCAAAATGCAGTTTACTGCAGCTCTGTTGCCTGACCTATTTAAAAGGCCCTTCTTAAAAGCAAGATACACAGTTTCCTAAGAATAGGTCACCAGCTGAATAATTTTTTAAATAGTAAATAAAAAGCGTAGCAGTTTAATGAACAAACGAATATACAATGAAAAAAAGCACTTTTTTTTTTTCCCTAACCCATTCTCAGCAATGGCAAAACCCACCTTCATTTTAATGTTTTTCCAATGAAAATTGTCTGAAAGCAATATCAGTTGAAATAGATATTTTAATGGGAAATATCAGACAACCTTAATGAAAAGCAGGAATATTAGCTCAGCTTTCAATACCCCAAGATACTTGCTTGTAGTCTTTAACTTCCTTTTGAGAGAAGAGTAGAAACTGTAAAATAGAGCTTGCCAGCAACAGAAACTGATGTTGGTCAGCTTTTGGGGCTGCTTCTTTCCCTTTGGATTGCACTAAGATCATTAGGGAAAAAACCATGAGAGTTTAGTGATGTTTGCTGGAGACAGCTGCACATCGGGTAGTCACTGTCTAATACTTCCATATGGGACTGCTAACACCCTGCAGATCTTGTGCAAAAAAGCCAGCTCTTTCTAGTGCTGTCTTCGTTGCTCGGAGATTACTGGGTGGATTGATGGTGTGGACAAACAGTCGTCTCTCTCTAATTGGCCTGTTTTCACTGCCTGAGTGATTTAGTGGTGGCAGCCTTGTATATGTTGACATGACATTAATCTTTCTGAAATTGATGGTGATATCACAAACAGATTTGTGCTGTTATTGATGGACTTGAGGAGGCAAAGTGGAGCGGTTGTGGAGAGCTTCTGTTTGGCTAGCTATCCTGTCCAGTCATCATTAGTGTAATGCACAACTTAGCAATAGTTTTAGTATTGGAATGTACTGCTATGTATTAGTAGTACTTTTCACTTCTTTATTTTGAGGGTTTTGGACTCTTTGAGTGTGTTACTTACTGTGGTTTAACAGCGTTACAAGGTTAGTATATGAACTTTTTTGCATTACAGATGGGGAGTTTCAGGTCCATGCAAGTGAATCCCTGTGACTCTACTAATGTGTCTGTGGTACAGCTTAGATTTGCTTGAATCCTGGTGGAATTTTCTGATCTTCCCAGTAGCTCCTAGAAGTCTAGCATGTTTGTTCAAGGCTAGGCTATACTGTAGAGCTAGCCGTTTCAGGAATGGGAGTTTTCTGTTGCTCACAGTTGCATTTAGTAACTGCTTCAGTTCTCTTCAGTACGTTGTACTCCCGTCTCTTCCAAGCAATGTATTTATAAAGAAAAGCATTCTTACCTAAGGTGTATGTTAAATTAGGAACCTTATCAGATGAAATAGTAGAGGCATCTATTTAACAAGCTAGTTTGCTTCTCTTCGTAGTTCATAACATAGAAGCTTCCTGCCAGCATTACTTTTCCTTTGAAGGTGGTTCATAATGTTGGCTTGCAGCATACAAATATTTTTATTAAAACTGTGGTAGTTAACGTTATCATTTCAGTTGATTGCTGAATTATAAACACTGTTAAAAGTCCACAGGGGGAGAAGCTTTAGTTACACTGTATAAGCAAATCATAGTAAGTTATTTATTCTTTGCAATATCCAAGATACACCAAGATGGTAATTTAGCAGACCAAAGTGTCCATTTTTGCTTTTGGTTTCAGCCCAAATCCTCTGAATTAATTTACGTTGAAAACCAGTTGCTTAGCTGGAGTTTTATGGGTTTACATGGTACACTCTGCTGCAAGGTGTATCACTTACTAGTTTGTGTTTTAATTTCTCTCTGGTTCACATGCTTCTAAAGCTTGTAGTTTCTTTTGGATTTTCAGGTGTGCTGTTACTGAGAAAACACCTGGAGAAAATAAGAGAATTTATAAGGCTAGGAATAGAGAAATTACTCATAAAATTAAAATATGGTGAAATCCTGAGTAGTCTGCTTTTATCTGCATTTTTATATGCTTCACATATATTCATTTGTACTACTCTGTTGCCTTTGTGGAATACGCTTTTTTTGATAAGGTCTGTTGGGAATGTAGTTGGCACCAGAGGATCACATCTGAGGGTTACCAGTGGTCTTCACTGTCATGCTGCTCAGAACCTGGTAGAGCTGAGTGTTTATGCAAGACCACTGTTGCAGTGTCTGATCTCTGCTTGATGTGCAAATTGATCATCAGAGTACATGTATTTAATGTAGCAATTTTGGGAGGTATATACTTCTCCTGGGTGACGCAGATATATGGCAGATCCCTTAGGAGTTTTGTTTACCTGTGTGTGAAAACGCTTTTGCTGTTTACCAGAGCAGTTACCATGCAGTTTGTGCTATAGCTAGGATGCTTTAATATCTTAGCTTGTGCCAAAAAGGATCAGTGCCACTTATTTTTCTCCAGCTACTGCCTGCCGTTACCTCTGACCTTGTACCAGTGCTCTTGTAACTCTGTGGTAATCTGGATCAATTAGTTGAATTGGCAGGAAATTAATTATTTTTAGATTAAGCAGCAGACCCCTTTCCTCAGTAGCCAGGTATTAGATTGGCTTAGCTATAAGTCATCACGTCTTTGCTTGCAGAATGTGAGATCCACAATGCAGGTAACCCATAACCTATAATGAGGAAAGCAATAAATAAGTTTTTGTATTGCAGAGGATAATTTATGTCTATCACAGGTGAGTATTCATTGCCTGTTTTTGAGCAAGTCCCATGAGTTCACACCTTATTTTAGCCTCCTAACCAAAATAAAGCTGCAATTGCCTTAGGCTCCCTTTGTTTTTGGTAGAGATGAGGCACCTCCTGAGAGCAGCTTGGCCCATTTAAGGGTTGAATTTCCCTCTCCAGTTTCCTGTTTTTCTCTTTTTATTACAGAGGCACCTAGAGCACCTCAGATCAGTGAAACAAAACTAGGTCTTAATGTCTCCCTTGGTTCCTCTGTCACTGGAAAAGCAGTAATGTCTGCCTTATGGGGCTCTGTAGTTTTGTTTGCAAAGCACGTGTAGACCTGTGACTGAAAATCACTATCTAAAACTGCTAAATCTTTAAGTATACTTATACTACCTGGAAAGTAGTTGCCTTTTCCATTTACAGCTTGTTGAGTTGAGCTGGACCTTTGCATCTCTGTGTGTTAGAAGTCGGGGGGTGGGGGGTGGGGGAGAAACATTGTTCACTGTCCTTTAGGTATATTGACTTACGTCCTTGGTTTTCCCCATGAACTACATTTGCAGTTAGCAGCTACTGCCCCAAAATCTTCATCACCATGAGCAGGAAGGAAGAAAGCAGATCTAGTTTTATTCAAATGTAACTGCCGATTGAACAACTTTGGGAAACAGAACTATACTTTTGCTGTTAAACAGTTATTTTCAGAGGAAAATGCCTGGTCAACAATAAAGTTGATTTTATACCAGTTCTTTTACTATTGGCTTACTTTGGGACCTTTGGTTATTAGACATTGGAATGGGCTGCGCAGGGAGGTGGTGGAGTCACCATCTCTGGATGTGTTTAAGAAAAGACTGGACATGGCACTTAGTGCCATGGTCTAGTTGACATGGTGGTGTCAGGGCAATGGTTGGACTCGATGATCCCAGAGGTCTCTTCCAACCTGATTGATTCTGTGATTCTTTGGAAGGAAGCAGAAGAACGCCAGTAAGAGGGTTCTTGTTCTTATTTCTGTGATCTTACCTATGAGTCTGAAATTGTCTTCAAATCGGACTGTTGTGCTAGTCTTTCTTCTAAGGTAATAATTTTTGAGGGGCTGGATAACTCTTTCTGTATAGAAAAAGGTCTTTTCTTCATGTCCTCAGTCCAGGGTGTGCTAAAACATTGGAAATGAGCAGTGAAAAAGTTTTTTAAAAATAAGCTTAGACTGCATAGCAGTTACTTTTTGTTTGGCCAGTTGCTCATAGTATGGTGGGAGGTTTTTTCCCTCCATGTCTAAAACCACTGATTTCCTCTGTGGTGGTTGGTGAAATCAGGTTTCACATTTGGAAATGTAGTTCATAATGGGAACTTACGTGCTTAGAAATAAAGTTCAGCACTGACAAAGCTCTTCATTGCAAAAGCCTTTGCATGCTATCACTGCTGAAAATTGTGTCGGGATAGAGAAAAGTATAAATTGATACAGTCTTTTCCTGGAAGCCACCTCATCTGCAGACCTGTTGCTCCTTAAAGCCTGTCCTAATGTGAAGCAGTGTCAGAACCGGTGAATGTTAGGCCAGTGTGAGTTGCTGCTCACAAAGTAACTTGCTTCATTTATACTTGTGCAATAGTAGCTGCTGGAATAGCGTACTAGTGACTGCTGCAAGGTCATCATGGGGCTTCTGCTATGTATTGAGAGGGAACCAGGCTGTTTGCCAACTTGTTTATTGCATGAGTTTCCACAAGATTGTTAGCCTCTTCTCTGGAAGAGACCAGTCCAAGAACTCTGGGTTTGCAGTGATAGTTTTTGAAGATAATTATGCTGTGCTCACTGCCATATTATCTCATCAGACACAGCAGTAACCCATGTTTGCTTACAGTTAATCAAAGCTGTTAGCCTGAGGTAGTTGTTGCTGTCTGTGATCTTACTGTAATTTTTTTTTCCAGGGAGAGGTAGAGAATTTTCAGAAAAGCTTAGTAAAAATAAATTATTTGTTTTTCTTCTTAAACTGTGCTCTTCTAGACATGTTTCTGCTGTGATTGTGAAATACGAGTATCAGTGATAATACTGCTAGTCTTAGAAGCAATTCCCAAATAAAAATATTCAAAGTGGGCTTTAATGTCATTGTTGTAGATCAGCAGTGATTGCGAACTTATCCAGTAACTTTCTGGATTATTCTAGATCTAGATAGTTGGATGCTATGAAATTCTGTGGGAACACTTGCTCTTGATGTACCCTGTACTGTCTCTTTACTCAGCAGTCCTACCAACTCGTGTTATGATGTTTGAAGGCAAGTCGTCATAATTTCTGAAACATAGTTCACATGGAGATTGCTCTTGGGTTATTAATTTTGTCTATGAATAGAGAGAATAGCCTTCTGCAAGTGTCAGTAAGTCACTTGAGCAAGGAGTTGGACTAGATGATCTCCAGAGGTCCCTTCCAACCTTAACCACTCTTTGATTCTGTAATGATATATGATCTGTATAACAAAGTACAATATAGGAGTTTATGTTGAGGCTTCCCTGTTAAATTGGGAAAGGTCTCTTTATATTCCCATGCAAGCTTTGAACATTTGGTCTAGTTTCAGTGGTGAAGTTGCATACCAGCAGTGCCTTAATTTGAGGATCACCTATGACTGAATCTTACCATGAAAAACTTTGTGTTATCCTAGTCAATTAGAATTAAATCTTACTTTGCCGTCTCTTGAAAGTTACACATTCTGTCCCTTTTTGACTTCTTTGATACTGGTCAGAACCTTTTCTTAGTGATCCTCGTACTCCCTCGTACGTTAAGTAAACATCATCTTCAGTGTTAGAGCAGAGGGCTGAAATTTTGTCAAGCCATGGAGTGGTTTCAGTTGATTACCTGAGCTAAAGCTAGTGTTGATGTCAGTTTGATAGATTGAGCCCATATTGTTCTACAATGGAAATGCAATTTTTTGATAGTAACCCCAAGCCTCAGTTTCCAGCAGGGTTGACTGTTACCTTTTACTAACTCAGAGGTAAGAGGCAGACTCTACAGAGAGTTTTGCCTGGTTAAACCGTAGACAGATGAAATGGTGTTTCAAGCCAAAAAATGGAGAATTCTGTCCAAGAGCAATTTTAAGTAGATCAGTTAATGAATTTTTGTTTAAAAATGTGCTGTTGTAGAGTGCACCATCAAGCTTGTAAAGGCAGATCATCTAAACATGCACAGAGGATGAGGCTGCTGCACTAGTGTTATGATCATTGTTGTCCCTGGGGTGATATGAAATGCTGGTGAAGCCTGTTCGGCGTAAGCTGGCGTTAAGCAGAAGGCTGTTGTCTTAATGTGCATTGTCTCATTCCAGCTATGCTGACTGACTGAGCCAATACAAGACAAGTTTAGAAACCCTGCTATATAAATTAAGTTAATCCAGCTCCTGCCAGCAGAATTGAGTATGGGAGGGCTGCTTGCGGGTCTGAGGTGAGGAAGGAAGTTATAGTAATGTTTGGAGTAGTCCTATATAGGTTCCAAGAGTAACCTACTCAGCCGGCGTAGCTGAAGCTGGCAGAGGATTTCTCTGCACAAGCTAAGCAGCCTAATGATGATATGTTGATTCTCCAAGGTCATGGAACGAGTTGGTTTACTTTTGACTATGGCTTTGGTAAGAACATGCAGCAGTTTTTCTTCCATGTCTTTTATCCATCAGGAATGATTAAGAAGATCAATTAGAAGACAAGAGAGCTTAATGCTGTTCAGGGATTACCAGAAGCTCCACATTTAATGGAAGGAAAACAAAACAGTCAGTACAGGGAAAAACAGCCCTTTGAACTGAGGAGGGGTGTCCTCAGTAGACTTAGTGACATGAGGAATTGTGAAAATGCAGTTCTGAAGGCACTTGAGCCCTTCCTTCCTCAGGGTCAGTGTTTCTTAAATCTTTCCCAGTGGATGTTTGTTCTCATAAGCAGTCTTTCCCTGTTCTTTGTTGTCCTTAGTTAAACTGTACAACTAACCTCCTATCTAAAATTTCCTTGCCAAATTTAAATCCCTCTTCCTTTCTTAGTGGACATAAGAACAGACTAATTTTTCACAACGATCTTTGGGATGTTTAAAACATGTTGTTTTGTCTTTCTTCATTTTCTCTGTTTTTGTTAGATGGAGGAAAAACAAACAAAAAAACCCTCTGTATTTTCAGTCAGTCTCCCTGTTCTACATGATGTTTTGTAAACCTCTGATTACGTCGGTTGCTCTGTTTTGGTTTCTCTTCTTTTGATCTCTAGTGCGGTATTGAAAACTGAACACAAGCGTACTAGGCATGAGGGAAGGCTTTTACATAAGAGATTTGGGATGGGATGAAGCTCTGACACTTGCCCTAACGTCATGTATCATTTTACCCCATGTCTGTACATGCTGTTCTTGTTTTGCTGTAGCTGGTACAAAAGTCAGCGGAACCAAAGCCGGCCAAGGAGCAGAACAAAATAAATAACTAAGTGTAGAAATCTTTCAAATATCTTTACGTTTTTCTGCTAGGTTCAGGGGGGAAATGGTTGTCAGATTTTACTGAAATCTATTTCTTAGCTTTAAGCAAATAATGTAGACTACTGTTTAAACACACCTCTTCATAACATCTTGGAATTTTTAGCTTGGTATCTGAGCCTTTAAATTTTACGAAGCTTGAACTAAAATTATATGCAGTTGTTGGCATTAATGCAGGAGTCAGCAATTTTTAATAAATAGTATTTGTTACAAAAGCTGAGACCTCCTTTTGACCTTTTCATAGTAGGTCCTAAAATCATGTAGCTGGGAGGGAGGAGGAAAGGTGGTGAGTGTTCACATTTCTCTCTATAAGCAGAGAAGGAAGAAAGGTCTGTTATTTCTGGGTTTAGATACTTGGGAGGCTTTTTTCTTTTTTTTTTTTCCCTTCCTTTTTTTTTTTTTCTCTTTTCTTATTTTTCTTTTCACAGCAGTGAGGCCTATGATAATCCAAGACAGACAAGCAACTGAGTAGAAAAGCAAGGGCTGAATAGCAGTATACAACCTAAGGAGCTCTAGTAGTTAAAAGTAAGAATCTATATCCAGAACAACTTGGAAATATTAAATCCTGTTCTTATTGTCTGAAAATTTCAAGAGTGCTTAAATGACCAGGGTCTGAGACTATAATAAGCATTAGATTTGAACTGGCTTTGTTTTTCCTTGGAGAAAAAGAAATGCTTTATTGTATCTCATACATTTAAACAGTGCACACTTAGGGTGGGATTGATCCACCTGACCTTAGGTAACTATGTCTGAGCAAGCAGTCTGTGCTCCCATCTTAGTCAATGGAGAGCACTTCAGTGATGTGCTTAGTCCCGTTCTGAGGTCCTGGATCAGATGAACCATGCCCTAGAGTTGCCAGTTTCTCTCCTGTTGATGTCTAAAGCCAAGCAAAGTGGATCCCAACTGAAGTGTGTAAAAGTGCGAGACCAACCCAGTACTGCCACTGCTTCTGGTGATACTTAGAGCATGCAGATAGTTCAGGACTTCTGACCTCAGTGCCCTGATCCAGTCTATGCTCTGTGTGGTGGAGATAGCGCCTATAACTGTATTTCATGTTCTCAGATACTCTGTGTTTAACATTTTATTAAAAAATTAGGTTGTTGGCAGATCTTCACTCGGGACGACAGAATAGTGGAACTTTTCTAAATGGTCTTTTTTAACCTGTTCTACAAAGGTGAAATTCTGATTGAAGTTTCATTTCACACCAAGCATACTCTGCGTTGTCTGTAATGCTGTGAGACAAGACAGGACAACTGATCTTTGTTACATTAGACCTCTGTTGGAAACAAAATTCTGTTTGCCTGTGCATCCATCTATTCCACGATCTCTAAATGTCAGTGGCTCTCAACACACGTTTTTCATCCAAGAAACAGTAATTGGAAAATAGTTCATTTACCGCACAGCTGTATTTGTTGTTGCAGTAATAGCATATTATTTACCAGTGAAGACATTTAAAGCTTTCATACTTTTCCATCAGAGAGTATCCTCACAAATCTCTAATCTATTTATTTAATTTTCTCTAGATTTATATAAATATTGAAAAAGAGGCGCCTTTCTGTATGCTTAAAGCACCTTGGGCATAGCTTAAGTCTACATTGCAAACAGAATCTGAAAAGCACAGCAGTCTGCATCTCTCCCCGGGAGCAAACTAGACAGCTCAGAAAGTCAGATTTCTCTTTCACTCCCCCATTAACAGTTTTCTCCCTTGACCATTTACTTTGTTTATCTCTGCACCACCTACTAAAACTGTTTTAAATGAGTGAATAAGTTGTTAAGGAGTAGGGCGTTTTACAGAGACATGCAGCTGTGTAATAGAGTGTACTTTAAAAAGCTGGACGGTTGAAAGGTTGATGAAATGCACTTTGCAATAGGTTGGTGCCTAAGGCTCAGATGGCTGCACTAGTCCTAGTGGCAGGGGTTGTCTGGCTGGCTGTAGTTACCACTGTGAAGGACAGATCAGAAAGTTGTTCCTTCCCAATGGAGTGTAGTTTCATTGGTAAAAGATGATATCTCAAGTAATTGTAGGGTTCAAAGCAGTGAAAAGCTTCTGCTTTTTGGTTGATCAGTGGTAATTTATGTAAGAACGTTCACCAGCAAAGCTTTGATTTTTAAAGAAATGAGGCAAGGACAGGCGATTTAGCCACTGTGGTTCTGAGTTAGGCTTTTATATTTTAACACTTGAGAAACTTACACATTTTCTTCATCTCCTGGACTAATATATCTTTAACTGTGGGAAAAAAAACCCAAAACAAACAAACAAACAAACAAACAAAAAAACCAAAACCAAACCAAAATCTGAGAGCCCTGATTCCTTTTTCGTTCGATTTGGCATCTTTCACACAATGCTTTCTGAAAAAAAGGGTATTATTTTATTTTTTTTTTTAAAGGAAGTAGCATAAAAAAAAACAACAAGGAACTTTCTGTCCGTATTTAGAGATGTGAAATGCTACCCCTCTCCACAGTTTTGCTCAGTGGTATAGTCCTGTGTTATTTGTTGGTTTGTGATTCAGTGTTAAAGATTTCTTTGATGCCATCTATCAGGCTTTAAAAATGCTGATGGTTGTTTCGTGCTTTTGTTGCCCATTTAATTTTACTCCACTGAATACATGTATAAAAATATGCAAAGCCTTCTGTTACCTTTGCTATTTATAAATGTTATATGAAACATTTATAGCACGTTAACATGAATATGCTTGTTTATTTGCGTTGTGTCCCAGTTGGCAGAATTTTGTAATTTGTATCACTTGTGCATTTATGGATTATGTCTGGATTATGGTTTTAGAGGACTGACCTGGACAACTTTGGGGAAACTACAACTTCTAAATCCAGGGCACACCGGGTAGCACTTACCAGAATGGTACAGGAAGGAGAGCTTCATGTCTAATGTGCCAATTGCTTTGTGGTTTTGGTACCACATTTTAATCTCATCACTTTGTCACATCTGATGTGTACGTTATTGGATTGTAAATCGTAGGGGTTTGCTTCTGGCTTTTACCACTGACCTTAGGCAGCTGATTCATTGTGCTATCTCAGTATTTGTCTGTTAGCTAAAGATAATCTTACCTTCTTGCTGTGAAATCCATGAGGGAAAAGGCCTGTGCGAAAGCAGTGTTACTAGAGAGGCCGCTGGGGAGCTCCAGGTTTTTGGTATGGCGCAGGAGGGAATAATGTTCCAGCGTTATAGCGATGTAGTAAAGCTGAATGGGAGATCTTACAGATAGGTGAGGTTACTTTAAGACAAAACCAGTTTCACTTATTTGCAGCCTCATACTCGCATGCTTACAAACACTAAGACACATAAACATGGAAAGGTGTGGGTCAGAAGGGATCTTTAAAGATCTTCTAGTCCAACCCCCCTGCCGTGGGCAGGGACACTTTTCACTAGATCAGGTTGCTCAGAGCTCCATCCAACCTGACTTTTAACACTTAATCAAGTAATCTGTCCAGCATTCAGATACCGAGACATTTGAATCCAAGCGGTCTTTCTGAGATGCTTTATGACGACACCACCTCTTGAGTTCTCATCATGGTACCTGAGTTCTTCTCAGGATGGTGACCATGGTTTGTTTTGGTTTTAGATGTTTTTTTCAGGTTTGTCTTCCATACAAGAAGCAGGCAGTAGTTGGTGTCTCCATCCTGTCCCACCTCTGTGAGCTATCAGGATTTAGTCTTAGTCCTTTGTCTCCTGATCTGGCTGTCCTGAGAAAGTGCATGCAGATAGGTGGTAGGATTTAATTGCTATTCTAATAGTCCTTCTGCTGTTGTGTGCAGTGCTACCATGCCCCCACATTGCTATTCACTTGTCAGAGCAGTCTAAATGTTTTCATTATGGTTCTCTGCAACAGAGAGACAGATTCAGAGCTGCCTTAATGTTCCCGATTGCTTTTTTATTTTACAGAATCTGATTTAAATGAATCCTATTGCGGTAGGCAGAAGAATTGCAAGATGTGGCTGCTTTTGCAGAACAAGAATGTAGTTTTAACAAGGAAGAACATAATCTCTCAATTTAGTTTTCCTGAGGTAAAGTTTTACTGAGGCAAAGCATATCTCCTGTGTAAGTGGGAGGTGGTGTAGCAAGCTATCATGCAACTTGGCTGCTTACTTAGCTCAGCAACTATAGTAATTCCTATCTCTAAAGCCGGACTCATATAGTGAGTCATCACCGTATGTTTTGGCTAGTGGACTTCACCCCTGGAATAATGTATTTACATTGTAAAGGTTTTAATCCAGAAATCTAGGTTGCTGTAAAATGTGCAGTATGATTTGTTAATAGAAATCAAATAACTCGATAACTCTATACAGTTCCACAGATATATCTTTACTACTTTTTTTTTTCTCTTGACTTTTGAATTCTGGATAAATAAAACGGTTATTGGGTTCCTTCTGACAGATAAACAGAGGCCACATGACAACTGAAGCAAAGAGGGCTGCCAAGATGGAGAAGAAGCTGAAGATCTTGCTTGGTGGTTATCAGTCTCGAGCAATGGGCCTAATCAAACAGTTGAATGATTTGTGGGACCAAATCGAACAGGCACATCTGGAGCTACGTACTTTTGAGGAACTGAAGAAACACGAAGATGCTGCAATCCCACGGAGACTGGAGGTGAGATTCCTAAATGTAATACCTTAAGTCAAATACAGACATTTTGTGGAAAAGATGTTTTTCCGGTGCGTGGGGTCTGAGGTTCACAGCCTGAGTTTGTATTAAGTTTTTTATGGTTTGTTTAAATTATAATTTTGGCTATTACCAGACTCCTCTGCCATTCACTTCAGTATCAAAGATTCTGTGTTATATATATTAGAAGCTGGGACTAATCTACTAGTGTGTTCTTTAACTTTGTTTTTATTTCCTTGTGTGGTTTATTTTATTAATCTTCTGCAATGCATATGGGCAGAAGTTCCATATTTATTTTAATTTGACTTGGTTTGATTTTAATTACTGTTAGAATTTAGGGTAGATCTGAAACTTGGTGTAAAGCCTCATACTTCCTTAAAACTCAGTGGACCAAATGCCAGTGAATATACAGGAGATTATCCTTTCTTTTCATATGTTGATTGTGTTACTTCCTGAAGCTAATGTTGTTGTCAGACTTGCAGGTGGCTGGATATCAGTACTGCCTTTCAGCATGGCTCTCAGTTTCAGAAGCTGAGCAGTTGTTCTGTAATTATAGTTTTGAGCCATGCACAGAGTTCAGGCCCTTTGCCTGCAGTCCTGTTGCTAGCAAACAACATGTGCATGTGTGATCTGGACCATTGCTCCTGAATAACACCACTTGCCTTACCGGCCTCTAACTGGTTGGCATGGCTTCGAGGAAGATATCTCTTTCTCTTAAGCAGCCTTAACTTTAGCCCAGAACTAGCAGAAACGGGTACACTGAGGTACCTGAAAACAATGCCTCAGAGACACTGTTCTTAGTTTAAGGATCTCCAGGATATTCTTCTCTGCTTTATTCAGCTAACAAGGCAACCCTCAACCAAGACGCAGTCCTAGGCTTGAGCCAGTGCCAGGTTTGCTTTCCAAGAAATAAGTGCTCATCTGAGCACAATGTTTCTTTTAATTTTTTTTTCTTCCAGAAGAGAGGGTTCCATTGAGCCTCAAATCTTCTCAACCACTTGCTATAAAAAAGATAAAATGTATCAGTTCTTAACACTGATTTTGTGAAGACGATTTAGAAATGCTGATAGATGTGTTTACAAACTCAGGAGTGATTAACTGATATAGTGAAAGTTAACAGTAAAAATGTATTAAATAGCTTGATAGCTACTAATAACACCTGTTTTTAGTAAATAGCACTTTACTCGGGGCTAATCCTCAGAATACCTTTGCTGTCTCTACAAGAGTGAAGGGAGATCGAATGAACTAGCAGCTGGCAGTTTTAGAACAAGCAGCAGTTCTCCTTCATGCACTGTGTAGTTAGTGGAACAAGGCCTACGGAAGGCCTTGTTGCAAGATGCAGGGTTAACTAGGAAGGTTACCCAAAGAAAGGTTTTGAACAAATTCATGGAAGAAGAATCCAGGGATAACTGTTAACTACAATGCCCTGCTTGTCTCAAGTTTCCAATTTGAAATCTTTCCTTTTGAAGCATTTGATATTCACTGCTGTCAAAACCAGGATAAGATACCTGATATTTGAAGTAGGATAACTGTGGTTCTTTATATTCTGTATCAACTGCTCTGTTTTGCATTTATATCTAAAATAAACAATTTTCGCAGTCTTCTGTCTCAGTTCCAACCCCCTCATCTGGAGGAACTAAAATATATAACCTTTGGTAAAGATCTTCATGGGTGTGACTATTGGAAAAACTGACTGGTTGCTTAATTATGTTTTCCTTTCAGTGTCTGAAGGAAGATGTGCAGCGACAGCAGGAAAGAGAAAAGGAGCTCCAGCAGAGATTTGCTGACTTCATGTTGGATAAAGAGACTTTTCAAGCAAAGTATTAAAGCACAAAATCCCATTCGTCACTGATGTAACATTTTTGAAGTGTACAGATACTTCTCCAGCAGCTTTTGCAATCAGTTGCAGAAATGAAGTGTAGCCTGCTGTTTGCATCTTGTCAAGTTTTGTTCCTTTAATGGACTATTGCAAATGCTCTAGATATGAATGGCTTTGGCCACCATTAAAAATAGGATTGAAATGTCCAAGGTTTTACTAAAAGAAAAAAAAATAACTCTGGTATGATTTTAGCCATGTCTTCATTTGCTGAGATTATCACATTATTCCTAGTGTTTTATCAGTCTTAAGACCTGTAAGATACATGCCTGCAGAATAATGTCTTTTGAATAAACATGGAATGTTAAAAAATAATTAAGAAATAAAATATCTCTCTTTTAGCTAAATTGGAATCCTCCCCTATCCCAGGCCTCTTTTTTTTTGTTTCTGGTAAATTGTCCGTCTTCCCTTCCCCTGCTGCTGCTTTTATTTTCCAAGACAGTAATTTGTATTAGGCAGGACCTGTGTGGGATAATTGTGATCCATGTAATACTGTGTTCCTGATTCTTCTCTGTGCATGTGACTAAACACTCATTTATATCAAGATGTTCAAATGGTCGTACCAGCAGTAAGCATAACTTCACCATCCTGAAACAGGGTAGGTTTAAGTTTTATAAAAGAACCCAGCATCGCCTAAGTGTTCCCATAGATTTCAGCAGAAAATGTACCCTTAAATTTTCAAAATATTAATGCTTTTAAAATCATCTGTGCATAATGCATCTTCCCTCCATCTGGTTGATGAACCATTTTTCTGCTGACTTTTATACAGTGGGTGGAAGGACTTGGGTAACATCACAGTTCTACCTTGACCTGGACATGGTGGAAGATGATTGTGGAGGCTATGTCCCTATGTCTTACACATCACAAGCACTGGAAATCAGTTGCTTATTTTTAGAATTATCCTTTGCTCTGTTCTGGCTCTGATCAACTGGTGTCTGCATGGTTTGTGAATTAGCGTAGGCCAGGGACACTGGGCATGCTCAGCAGGCAGTGGGGATGTGGCCAGCCCTGGTAGCTTAATTGCATGGATGTGTCCGTGCTGTGCCAGTTAGCCTGAGTGTTGAGGAGCGTGTCCTGGACATGGTTTGGTTTACTACTGCAGACATGAACACATATCTCACAAAGTCACCCTTGCACACCGTCATGTAGGGGTTTATGGAGTACGTCCTGAGCACATAGTACTTTGAGATCCTTGGCACTATTTCCTATTGCTCCTTGAGAGCTGGTTGCTCAGCATGCTTTGTTGTCCCAAGCAGCTGTGGAGTGGGGTAGAGGAAAGCTATTTACTTACTCCTCCTGCTCTCACCACATCTCAACAGGTTTTTGTTTTCTCGCTACTTTGACCGTTCTTCTGAAGGGTAAGGATGGGATTATTGAAAGGGGTGAATGCATTATTTCCTATTCATTGAGGTACTTTTCTAAATCTCATCCAAAATCTTTCTCCGGGTATTGTTTAGTCAGACCACACTGGAGTTCGATGGTACTGTTTAAAATTTTGTCAGCTATTCCCAATGTTTTTAATACATGCATATGCCAGAGTCCAGCATCTCACTAGAGCATTGGTTTCATGTTTTTATTTTTGTGTTCATCGCTTCATCAGGGATACATCTTATTTCTAGCTCTTACACTTCGGGTCTTTTGAGCAATTGTTTGTGGAAATGCATGGGGGAAAAAGGCAAAACTGTATTGTTAACAGCACACAATTCAGCAATTAAATACATCCAGTTGCATGCATCATGCAATTTTGCTTGTGCATATTTGAATTTAAATGAGGACTTTGCTGTTTGCAATTTTACCATGTTACAGAATATCACTTTGTTTAGGCCTTGGGAGCATTACTTGGGGACACTGTCAGGATTGTGGTTGTGTTGCTGTTTAAATGCCATCTGTGCTGATCAATGGTAATGGGAAAGATTGTCTTCAGTGTAAACTGTCTGACTTCTACTGATCACTGGTGGGAGTAGGTACACAGCCAGCCTTGTAATCTCCTTCCCTTTACTCACCAGGACATCATTCTTCTGAAGTATTAATGCAATTATAGACTACATACTTCTGGAAATGTGTTAAATATTTAACTAAACCAGAGCACATCTGGAAAGAAGTATTAAGCATCAATCTTTTAGCATATGGGGTATTTTAGCTTGGATGGTTATACCCAAAAGGAAAAAATCATATAAATGCGTATCATGACAGTTCTTGTGGTTGTGTGGTAGCTGGAGATATTAACAGAAAACCCTTGTAGGTTTACCAATACCACAACTACAATTATTTCCTTTCTTTTCAGGGCTGCAGCAGAGCGTCTTTGATGTTTCCTGTATTTTTGACAGCCTCAAAGATAGACAGGTATACAAACATTCAGTCTTAGCAAATATTTTTAATGGCAAATTCAGGAGGACTGATAAATCACAAGAGACTTTTCTTTCTTGAAATGCATACAATTAACCAATCATTCAGTGTAGCAGATAAGCGTTTGTGGCCTGTAATGCAGCAGACAGGAGGTGGTTATCTTTGAAAGGTACAGCAGCAGGTTTGTTCAGTTTCTCCAGTTCAGTTTGTTTAGACAACGCTTAAGCAAGTTCAGTGTTTTCGCTGTCTCCAGTCAGAGTTTTTGTCCGGAATCACAGAATCTTTTTGTTGAAAAGGATCATGGAGTCCAACCACTAACCTAACTACGAAGTCCACCATTAAACTGGGTCCTTAAGCACCACATCTACTCGTCTTTTAAATACCTCCAGGGATGGTGACACCAGCACTGCCCTGGGCAGCCTGTTCCAATGCTTGACAACCCTTTCAGTGAAGAAATTTTTCCTGATACCCAATCTAAACCTCCCCTGGCACAACTTGAGGCTGTTTCCTCTCATCCTATCGCTTGTTACCTGAGAGAAGAGACTGACCCCTGCCTCGCTACAACCTCCTTTCAGGCAGTTTCAGCAATAAGGTCTCCCCTGAGCCTTCTTTTCTCCAGACTAAACACCCCCAGTTCCCTCAGCCGCTCCTCATCAGACTTGTTCTCTAGACCCTTCACCAGCTTCATTGCCCTTCTCTGGACTCTCTCCAGCACCTCAATGTCTTTCTTGTAGTGAGGGGCCCAAAACTGAACACAGTATTCAAGGTGCAACCTCACCAGTGCTGAGTACAGGGGGACGATCCCTGCCCTAGTCCTGCTGGCCACACTTCCTGATACAAGCCAGGAGGCTGTTGGCCTTCTTGGCCATCTGGGCACACTGCTGGCTCATATTCAGCCGGCTGTCGACCAACACCCCCAGGTCCTTTTATGCCTATCTCAATAACGAAAGAAAACTAATGAAACAGAGTTTCTTGCCTTACTTAAAGCTCACTTGGACCCTGTTTTGGCTTTTTACCCACCCTGAGCTGCCAGGAAATCCTGCTGTGAGCCAGGGAGAGACACTTTTGGTTCAGAAGGTACTCAAGGGCCTGGGGTGCTTCTTGAGGGCAAAAAGAGTGCTGGAGAAGGCTTGATGTCAGGTACTGCTGAGGGTCCTAAACAAGCCCTGCTGTAATCGGGACTCTAGCGACCAGAGGACAGAAAGTGCAAAGGTGATATTAAGCTATAGACACTCCCTCTTCCCCACCTTGTCTTTATCCTAGGTAACTGCTACTAGAGCTTTGGGCTTTTATTTTGCAGACACAAAATATTGACAGAGACTGTGGCACCACTCCTGCCTCCTTTTCCAGAAGTATTTCAATGCCATGGGACAGTAACTTATCACTGGCAGATGCTTAAGATGTCTGAGGTTGTTAGTCCTGGGATCATTCACAGCCTCATTGCCCACTCTAAGGCAGCCAATCGTAGATCTGCTGAAATCTCCCCCAAAACTTCACACTGGATGCTCTGTGTGTGTGTCTGTTGGATCCAGAGGGATGTGAATGGAGCAGCAGAGCCTGGCTGGGACATCTTGAGATCAAGGAATTCAGGTGTGGTAGCCTAAACTGGAGTGCTTAGGAAATTTGTTCAACTGAATTTGGATGCTTGTAGATGTCAATGCTTCCAACAGCAGGTGGTGATGGAGCCTGGGCTTTCTATGTCTCTTTCTTGGGCTTAGGCCCAGTTTATGCCCCAAACATGCTCCCTGAACCTCTTTCTAAAATGCTTTGTAATTGAATACAGATGTTTGGTGGACGCAAGAGTGACCAGCACACCTTGACACCATATTTTTATTTTAAACTTCTGAAGCCAGCCACTAATTTGGTGTTTGTTACCAAAATCAATAGTAAGTATAACCACAAACAGTGCAAACTAGTTAACAGTTTACTGCAGTGGGTAAACCATAACCTGACTGAGTGACAGAGGTGGGACGGGGGTTGTGTTGTGTGTGTTAACAATTATTTTGAGAATTATTTAACATTCTCCCTCAGAAATTCCTTCGTTTCCATTTAGCATGCCAAGATATATCTGCAAGTCTTTAAAGAATTCCGGCTGATGATTTTCCTCCCTTCCTGGAATCAGACTTGACGTTTACATATTGGATCAATCCCGTAGCTGGAGCCTGCTTCAAAGTCCGTGGCGTTGATAAAACTGTCATTTACTTCAATTGAGTTGGATTCAGGTACCTGGGAAAGCTAATAGGGCAGCAGCGTTAAATCATAACAGCTGAGTGTCTCATCCATACCCAGCAGATAACAAAAATCAAGCATGAGCTAGAGCTAAGGGGGAGACTTTTCTAAGGCACAGGAGGTTCCCTGTGAGAAATCCAGCAGAGCTAGAGCCAGCTCTTCAAAATATGGCAGATCTCCAGAGAAATAAGCACTGTTTTAACGTTGTAATTAGTCACTCCTGCCAGCAATGGCCAAGATACACTTATTTCTCTGGCTTCCTTAAGCAGAGACTTACAGTGCCAACAGAAGGAGCATCTTGTCTTTGCCTATTGCTGCTTGTTCTGCTTTTGCACCCCAGTTTGCTGGTGCAAGCATTGGGGCAGACACATTTGGTTTGTTTCAATCCAGCTTTGTTGTCCAATCCCCTGTACAGACATGAGTTGGGCCAACTTTTGAGGTAGGAAGCGCAAGCGAAGGTGGAAGTGGGGCAGAATCGCCTCTTTCAGAGGTTGTCCCTCTTCATTGCTTAAAGAACATGGTCCGCAGTGCTTCAAGGCAAGCAGCTAACATGAGGCAACTACCCACGGTTAGGCACTCTAACCGACTCAACTGGATCTGAGCCCCTGACGATAAACGCTGGAGATTCATTGCTCTTTGCAAACATGGCCTAAACATAGATTTCTAAATAAAATGCATCAAAAACCATGTCTGAACTTTTTGTTTTGGCTGCAAACTAGCTAGTAGTGTCTGAAACTAGTGTGTGAACTTTGGCTTGCCTTCGATATCCCAGGACAGTGATGCTGCTGGAGAAGATGACATTATTGTGGTCTGGAGTTAATCTGCCTCACATTCATCTCAGGAATCCAGCTTGTAGTTATCTTCTATACTGTGTGTTCAAAGCCACACCTGTCTTCCAAGCAGGATTTAAAAGTGAAGTATCAAATAGCATTTCCCCCATTTTCTTAGCTGAGTGAAATGCATGTTGAAAAATAGCCAGATGCTCATCTAACAGCAAAGTGTCCTTATAACTGATTCCAGACTTGTACTTTCTGCCTTTCTAGGACTCCAGCTTGTACCTTTGCTTACGAACAACAGAATACCTGGTTCTGCTGGTCTTGAAGACTTGCACTCACGTTAACTCACATGGGAGCCAGGTCAGACCCTGATTCAGAAAAGAACTTAAAAGACATGCTTAACATATATGCAAGCCAATCCATACCTGTATCTCCACTAAGGACATTGAATTGTCCCACCTCTTCTAAAATTCCACATGGTCTCTAAGTGCTTTGTTGAATCGGGGCCTTAATGACTTCGAAGCAAAGGGGAGTAGCAGTGGATAAAAAGAGGAGCTTCACCTTTTGGTTGCATGCAGGCACTGCTGTTAGGTAAGTCTCTCCTCTCCCCTCCAGCTAGCCTATGGCTCATTAATTTTTTGATGTATTTAAATGAGGTGGCTTTAACCAATTCCTGCTGCCTCAGGCATAACTGTGATCCACACAGTAGGTGAAAAGGTAAAGAAGTGGGTACAAGCAGTGTTTTACAGCATCACTTCTGCTGCCGGTATGATTACTCATAGTGGGTTTGATTGTTTGCCAGTTGTTGGGGGGCGTTTTCTGGATTTTCTTTATAATTTATTAAGAGATGCCTTAGTGTCAGGATTAGAAAAATCTTGCTTTCAAGTCAAAGTCAAAGGTTTTTCACGTATCAGATTAGACAGGGTCTGCCTCACTAGATCACTTTCAGGTTTCCAAGTTACAACCGTGGTTCTGATGTATTTGGATTCCTTAAAAATTCCTCAAAGGAAATGCAAATACATCTTTTAAGATCATTTATGTACATCGAAAGCATTTACGAATTGTGACACGAGGAAACACAGACTATTTTATTATTTATTCAGTTCATTTGTCAGATCTTTTGCCAAGTACAATACCTACAGGTAAATGCCTCATAGGATCAGACAAACATGTGTGTTAGGTTCCCCTCTTCCCACTCCCTCCCCTCCCCCCAAAAAGAAATGTGTGGTCTATTTTGTGTAATTATCATGCCAGTAGCATTTTAAAGCATGTTACGCAGCTTAGGTGAGATTGTGGCCCGAGTGAAACCAATGGGAGATTTGGCTTCAACTTCAAGGAAGCTGAGATTTCCTTTCCTCCTCTCTCCTGTCTGTATTTGATGAGCCTTTCTGTCAGGAGAAGAAAGAGATCATCTTTTGAAAAATAGTCATAGGTGCTTAATAAAGCTGAAGGAGCCAGCCAGGATTACTTTTTTAGCTCCATGGCCAGCAAAATCTATTCCAGAACTAGTTCTGATTAAAAGGACCGAATCCACTGGTTGAACCTCAGACACAAAGGCACCCCTGAAGTAATTCAACTGTATGATTTTTTTTAAAAAAATAATTATTACACTGATCTTTGTAATATCTGGCCCTTGTGTAAAGCATTGGTTTCAAAGCTGTCTCTCTTATCTATTAATGTTCATGAATTATCTTAGGGCTTGGGCAGGACCATCACTGTAGCTGGATCTTAAAAAAAGAGTGAGTTTACTGGCCACATTAATTAATCTGCACGGCAGTCCATAAAATAACTATAAATAGAAGTTAAATTATTCAATGGATTGTGTCCCCCCACTGTTCTTTCTTAATTTAAACTCAACCAAATCAATCTCTAGCACAGCACAGGTTTGCCCCTCCTTGCTCTGTGCTCATACCAAAGCACTCTCAAGGGTTTGGGAAGAGGTGGGGTCTTTCATTAGACCATATAGGTGGAGAACACAGATATTCATGAAGTCCTGAACTCTGAAGCTAGAATCTCACCTCCCTTTTCCAGCTGGTTTATTCAAAAATATTCTCTTTTCAAACCATGCTGCTTCTACGTCCTTAGCTCATTCTGGCTACAACAGTCACCTCAAAGATTTTCATTCCCTTTTTTCCTGGTGCTGTAGTTGAAAAGAGACAATGCTTGTCTTCTTGCTTTAAGTTTAGAGGAAAATAAGACAAAATCTAGGACAAGTAAGTCCTTTGGTGAAAGAGAAGAGAGTTCCTTAAATGCTAGTGTCCCCCAGCTCTCAGACATTGATGGATCCCACGTGCTTCAGAAATCACTCTGTTGACCTGGACTGAAGGAGCTCTGAGCACAGAACCTACCTGGCCATGATCAACCTGCTTATTTTTCATCACTGTTGATAAGCTGAACATTGCTCAAATACCCTGACTGCACCATGGTGATTCGGGAAATGGGAGAGGTAGGTTTGGCAGGTCTCAGCTCTGTGGGCTAAATCCCAAAATTATTGCCTTGTGGTGCATCTTCACACGTCTAAACCCAGCCTTGGGCTTTCTGGTGTTACAGAAACCTGCCTCATTACCATGTAATAGGTCCATGGTTTTTCTTTTGGCCATGTGCACTTCTGACTGGACTCACATGTGCACCACTTGCAGCCTTGGCCAACCTGAGTCCTGAAGGGTCACCAACCTGCATAGCAGTTAATGGGGAAGGGACCCAGGTTACTGGGAGAGCGTAAGGAAAGCCTCGCCATCCCTGGCTCTGGCCTCCTGCCTGATCTCTAGATAGGAAGGTGGGAGTAGCTGACCATCCTCTACCTCACGAAAGGATGTACAGAAAGGAAAGGAGGCTCAAGAATTGTATTTTGTGTATTTCATGCCTGCTGTAACACGTCCTGTGGATTTTATTCTGTCATTCTTAATAACGGCAATGCTACCAAAGTCCAGGCAAAAAAAAGGTCCTTGAATCTACTATCAACATAAAATATCCTATTCTAAATCACATTGAACTGGGGAGAACTTAATCGTGGATAGAGGCTAGAATAGAGTAGTGAAGCCAGTTTCCTAGCAGGTCCTGTAATGTATTGTTAGCAGCAAAACAACCCCTCCAGCACTGTCTTTAACTTCCTTTTATTGCAAATGCCTTTTGGTTAACAGCAAGGATCTGTTTTAATTTTATGGTTACCCAGTGACCACAGGACGCAGATTGTGCATCACCAGAGAATGCACAAACGTCTGCCTGCCTTCCCTTGTTCCAGCAGTAATGAGTGATCGCAGGAGCACAGCCAAGCCGACGTGGCCTCGCGAGGGGCGGTTGTGACGGTAATTGAAGAAACTGCCGAATCAGCCAGAAGAACAAGGGTTCACAGGGAACGCTTGAGCCAGGCAGTCACATGTCTTGGAAACACCAAGCAAAAGATAACCACAGATAATGACAAAGACTTGGCCAGGAGAGGTCAAGAGATGCCATTTGGTTGGGAGGCACTTACCTACCTACTAGGAAGTCCTCTTCAGCAGGGCAGCGGGTTGCCAACCCTTTGGTGTTGTAAGGGACAGATTTTTCTAAAGGACTTCCTTGCCTTTGCATGCAGAGATACTGAGTGGTACCTCCAAAAGTCTTGAAGCATAAGAATGAATATGCTGAAGTCCAAACTGGGGGCTGTGTTACACCATACCTGGCCCTTCTGGGGACACTTTGGCTTGTGCAAATCATGGTGGTGTTTAGATTAGAAAGAAGCCTCCAGTCTAGGCCAGTTCTGGGCATGTTTATGACAAAGAAATGAGGGGGCCTAAGGGCTGCAGAGAGCTTTTTGGGCCGAACTAGCTAAATTCTCCGTAAGTCCCAGTTGCAAACACTTAGGTCTTCCTGTTGATCTCATCCAATATACTTGGGCTATTTCTGGTGTCTTCAGGAACACAAATCCAGCACCTTTGTCTCGTTGGTTTCAAGGAGAAGCAGACACCCAGACTGTCTGGACACTGCTGAGAAGCGCCCTTGGCACAAAAGGAAAGTTGCTTTAGGAAACTGACTGAAATGCTTTCAGGAATTTTAACCTTTCAGACAGAGAAATTTGATCTACAGTGGCCTCAGTATCCAAGGCCATATGACCAAAGCCAGAAAGAGTGCTTTAAGGAGGCTTGAATATCTTTCCTTCAGAGTTTGATGGTATTTGACATCCAACCAGACCAAGTCAGTAACAGACTGAGAAGGTAACCAAATGAAGAGAAAGCACATGCCACAGACAGAGCTGCCTGGGCACAGCACATACAAGATCCTTTTTTGCCAAATTTGCTTCAAGAAAGGGATTCCCCAAGCAGCCATTAGACCCTTCTTGCATTCGTGGTGTGGATGACACCAGATTACTACAACCCACCTTGCTGAACTCTTCCTTTAACTCTTGTAGCCCTGCTCATCAATTTAGCTTGTCAAAAGGGTCCCATGCCTATTGCTCGCAGTGTCCAAAGGCAATCTCCAAACCCAGGCTTGGGTAACTGCTTCTGAAGACAGTCAGCAGTAAGGATCAGCCTTTCCCCACCCATCCTGTTGGTTTAGGGAGCAGAAGCCCAAGAACAGCTGCACAGCGGCTGAGAGCCTGTCACAGCCCACAGCTGGAAGCAGTTTTCTTGCAGAGGCTGAGCACAGCTTCCAAGCCCCAGGGTGGAAGGAGGATACTGCAGGGAAGCAGGGCAAAGCAGAGGAAGGGAGGGAGACAAGGAGCTGTAATGAAGTGCACACATGTGTATGTGTGAAGAAATGACCTGACACACAAGATGTGTGCCAGCGACGTTAAAAAAAACTGCGTTCTGATGCTTTTCTGCTCATGTCACACGTGCAGGGCTGACCTCAAATGCCTTCTGTCTGGCATCACCACACCCCCAGAGACGATGGGACTCAGGTGACGTATTTGGTCTTTGACTATCTCTGGCTCAAGCTCCTCAGCAGACCACTTGGCCCGATAGAAGGCAAGAGGAGGGACAGCCTCAGCTGGAAGAGCCTCATCCCCATAGCTCTCTCTCTGCTGGGGAGCACTGCCTGGACCAGCAGCTGCCCAATTTTGTGTTGTAACACCAAGGCACTCAGCTCCTCTTCCCTCCTCCCCAGACCAGGCAGACAGTAGCACTGCAAGGAAGAGGTCAGGAGACTCTGGTCAGGCTTGTCTTTGTTTATTATATCCATTCACTGTTAAATGAAAAATACCTGAGCAGTCCTTGGACCTGGGTGTAGAGTCCAGAGCTGCTCACTGCTTGCTGCCTGCCCCACTGAGGTTACAGGGTCCTCCTTCCAGTGCATGGCCACATCTGTGCCAGGAAGCTAAACCATGCCTATCCCTGTCCCTAAGGTGGGGCATGGCCATGCCCTTATTAAATTCATTCTCCCAAAATGACAACTGTGTTAAAAATTTGTCCTGGCCCCTGCTAACACCTGAGGAAAGCTTGGGAATCAGTGGTGCAAAGGGAGCATCCTACCAGCCGCACAATACAGACCCCCAGGTCCAGTCCGCTGGTGACACGTGGCCCTGTGCTGTGTCTGTAACTGCTTAATGGAAAGCAGGCAAGGAAGAGCTGCTCTCTCACCCCCAAAAGTGACAAGGTGATAGGAGCCTTTTTTGTGGCTGAACATGCTACTCCATGGGTTGCAGAGCCACGTTACACGTCCCACTGCCATCACTTCCAGCATATACAGACCCAAACCCATCCTCCCTGGGCTGGCTCATGCCTCCTTCATGAGGGAACAGCCATAAACAGTCCTTGACCATCTCAGCAGATGCTGGCACAGGACAGCCTAGTGCTATCAGGTAGGATAGCACTATTAACTCATGATAGACTGATCTCTCTTAAAAGATGGTCTTTTACCATGATAAAACAGCTTCAACTATTGAAGAAAAGCACTGTGGATTATTTTTTCTAGCATGATTTAAGGTTTTAGATGGTTTTAAGCATGTCTAGCTCACATTTTAAAATGTTACTTTTTTTTCTGCCAATATTATCAGCCTATTTGCTCAGTGCTCACTTTACCTGAGAGCTGACTGATTTCTTTCCCCCTGCACTCAAATCTTCATTCATAAAATATTCCAAGATTTGGAGCTGATTAAGCAGGTTCCCCCTCTCCTTCAGGAGGGGAGATGAGGCTCACTTGTGCTACCAGTGCTGGTTTTTGGTGAGCCCACCATTTGACAAAGACCCCGTTGGGGCTAAGCTGCAGGATCACCATTGTGTCTTCCCTTGTTCTGTGTCAGCTTATGGAGACTGTGGCAGAGGGGTGCAGACCCATCAGCTGGTACTTCTGTGGTATTTCAGTGGGCAGCATTGCTGCTGGATGTGAAGCTCTAATTCTGCATGAAAGATGGTGACAACACTCCCTGTGAGACTACAGTGACCTCTTGCCCATTCAGATACTCATCTGTAGCCATGAAAATGCTTCAGAGGTGAAGTCCATCTCCTTGGCCATGCTAGTAATAATACAAGGGCAGGAAACCTCAGAAACACTAAGGTTATACCAGCAAATGGGCAAGAATACTTTTATTCGTGTCCCCTACATGGGAGGACATGTCCCACATGGTAGGATGAAACCCAGCCCTTCAAAGATCACTCTAAGACTGGAGGTCCTCTCTACACAGTGACTAAGCATGTGGTCAAGGCCAAACGACAACATGCTAATAAATGCCAAGCACATGCTGAAGGACTCCGCTTGAGTAAAACTATAGTTTTTCCCCTAATTTCTGAGTCCTGACATGTTTTAAGGTTATGTCTCTGCCCTAATCCGTATCTACTGATGTACACAAACCCTTCCCACCCCATCCAGCAACACTCCACTTCCACAGCCTGCAGCAGGACGCCCTCCTCCCGAGCCACGTCTGCATGTCGTTAAAGGCAATGCCAGACACTGACTTCCCTAGCTGTGTAAACACTGCAGAGGTACTAAAGATAGCATCAGATCATTTCTCAAAATCACATCTTTTCTTCTACACTGGGGCTAGAAAATGGCAAACAGGATGCAAGATTTGGCTCCACAATATTCGCTGTCCTCATGACTCATGAGTTATTTTTATCTTTTTTGTAAAGGAACAAATGGCCGCAGTAATTAATCTCCATCTGTTTTGACAATGGCCTGGCCAAAACACATTATTTTCTTGCATACAGTCAAAGTAAGAAGAGAAGCACAACAACTTCATGTGTACGAGTCAGTATTTTAAATCTTTTCTTTATGTTTGCTTTTTCACATGTCTTTGTACTGTACTTAATGTATTAAATAAAGTCAAAAGGAGCAACAAGTGCTGTTACGCAGCTTAGCTGCACAGATAAAAATCTCTGTTTTGAAGCTCAACCACATGTGAAACGAGAACTAATCAAACCATGGCAAAGGCAAAATTAATTTGAGTCTTTTCAAGAGGATCCAGTGAGGAAGCACCCAATCCCAGTGGAAGATTTAACTCTGCCAAGCTCCTTCCAGCTTTATTGGCTAATAATTATTTCTACAGAAAAAATGTTGCAATCAAACACTCCCCTGACAGTACTTTTGTTTTCTACAGAGCTGGTTGAGCAATGAACAGATTTATTAGTGGAGAATATATTAATGAGGAATTTGAGGAGAAATTACCAAGAAGTCAGTGAGCGGGATTTCCACAAAATACCTCCCGGGTGTGAGCATGCCTTACACACAGCTTGCAGATGTCCAGCACTCCCTATGGGGTAACAATCATACCAAAACTCTGGATACAAGTTTTTTTTGCCACCCAGCATGCCTAAAGGGGAATACCAATTTACAGTAGTAGTCCAGATCGACTGATACCAACTCATCCATGAGCTCAAAGGAGCAAGTACTGAGTTCAGGCAACCCCTAATTGTTGACTTAGCAAAATCCTCCTGCATAGGACTGCTCATCCCATAAGCATAAATTATGGTTTCTTGTCCCTTCCTATGAAGCAGCATGTTCTCATGGTCTAGAGGATATGAGCTAGACAAGCCTGTCTAGTAAACTTGCTGTTGTATGACAGTCTCTCATGGGACTTACACAAGCACATCCTAAAATAAGAAACATCCATTTCTGATACCCACTAGTCACTACTAACATGATCTCCGAACTATCCCATCAACTGTTGCACAATAGGGCATTAGTATAACACCATCATTTTTAAGATCTCAGAAAACATCCTCCAAGTCTGTTGTAGCAGTAAGCGTGATGCTTTTGCTTCCTTCAGGCTTTGTAAAAGTGAGGGGAAAAACTAGTTTATCTCATTGTCTAGGCCTTTCATTTTTGTTTATCAAAACAAAGAATCTATTTTGGAGTTGTCTTTTTTCTCCACCTATGGGAGAAGTTGCAGGCTACATATTCCTATTTCTCCCAGTGCTAAGATACCTGTATTTGTGTTGAATGTGTTGAATTTGTGTTGAAGTGACAAATTTCTCTTATTTCCAATTTACAGAGAATTTGGACTGATATATTTCCTGGAGTTCCATTGAACTGATGTGTTTGATAGAATTCAGAAGATATTTTTAAACCGTTAAAGGAAAATACACAAGTATTTCCTGAATTTGTTTCTTCTTATCCCATAGTTTACATGAACCGTTCAGCAAAGGGAAGCAAAAGCTGAGTTTCAACCAAACCCAGACCAATACAGAGCTTCTGGTGGAAACCATGTTGGGATTAAATGATTTCCTTTGGTTCCCATCCAAAACCAAGCAGAACGTGGATTTCTGGGTTGAGTTTCACTGTGAATTTTTGGTTTTATTTAGTTATGAAGAATTAAGTGAAACTTGGGAGGCTCAAACCCTCATTGAATGATCCTGAAAAACGATCTGTAAACCCCCTTGCTATGGAGTCCTATTTCATACCTTTGATCTCTGCGGATGCTGGGAGCAGCACTCGTGTCTCTTCTAACCTATAAAAAACAGGCCAGTGAAGCCACCTCATTTTTATGTAGAGACTTCACTATCCAAGAGACAACATCCAATCCCAGTCACCACCCTGAGGCCAGCTGGAAAGTAGGAAATCCCAGAGTTCACCCTTCTCCCAAACAAGGTCCATCAAAGCCAGCAGGTACCACACTGAGCACTGCATCAGCCTACTGGGAAATGCAGAAAGAGGCAGACAACTAGGGGTCCTACTGACTTCTTCCTCTAGGAAGAGGAAAGCGTTTACCTTCCGCAGCTCCCGGCTTGTGCTGCAATCACAGGCAGTGCTCTTTGGGCTTCCCATCTCGGTCAGCATGATCCATGAGATCCCAATTACATGGCGTAGCTGTCTCTGAGCAGCCCACCCCAGGTGATAGGAGTGCTAGGGCTGCCTGGCCATCCAAGTACTAGGCATTTTACTTCTGCTTATCTGCCCATCTACAAGCCTGGGTGTAATCCCATGCTGTACTAGCTTTGGTAGGAGAGACGGTGCAAAAAACTCCTGCCCCACCATCTTGGATCTTCATAGCTTGCTTTTTAACTGAGGTCATTTCCATGATCCAACTTTAAGCCTGACCCACACAAAGCGGCATGATGAAATTGGGGAGGGGTTAAATGTATCACAGGTTGAGTAGCTTTTGGATGAGGAGAAGCCTTTGAAGCTACTGTCTGCCCCAAAATACCCTCAGGTACTCCTGTTGGACCCATCTTGTGGGTGTGTGACACGTGTCTCCCAGTTAAGTCATCTTTATGGAGCACGTATTTCCTGCTCCCTCGTGTTTTTATTTTCTTTTCCCTCTTCAAATACTTCCTGCCTTTGGCTGTTTGTAATTGAATTCCCTGGAGCCTTAATAGTCTTGGAATCCCTCCACTTTTATAACTTGATTTTACTATTTAGAATAAAGTTTGGTTCACCCCCGCAAAAAAAGAGAGAGAAGAAAGGGGGAAAAAATCCTATTCACCCATCAACAAAGCAGCAAGATACAAAAAGACAAGCTATTCTCCATCAGCTATTCATAGCATTGGAGTGCATTTCACTTCAGTGTCTGCACAGGCCTTTGTAGCAACCATCTGACTGAACATTACTTATACTGCATATTACATGCGCTAATGAGAAAATGATTCTAAATTGCCCCTAGGGATGGTTATGATTAAACTATTTGCCTTCACTTCCTCTACTAAATTAAAGCAACCGAAAGAAAGAGAGTAAAAAAAAAAAAAAGGAGTCAATCTGGAAAGCAGTCAGAATAACGGTTTGGGAAAGTTTCTGGATTCCTAGGAGCATTTTTACTCCTAAACCTGGTCATGGGCTGTATATTTCATGCTGCAATTTGAAGCTAAAACTGTGACAAACATGTGACATGGAGAAGCATTTTGGAGTGCTGCACTGAGCGTGATTTTCTTTGTTGTCAACCAGTCTGAAGCCCTGATCAGCTTTCATTGCACATGCCTGAAGCTGCTAAAGCCCTCTCTGCCACCAAGGAGCTCCTCCAAGGCGTCAGACGTCTGTCTCTTAAAAAGAGCATTTCAGAGGCTCACATACACGGAGGCTCATTCAGACATTTTATTTAAACTCTTAAATCTTTTGAGCTTTAGAAGAATAAACAAGTCCCTGAAATGCAATCCATTCTTGCTGGTCAGAGTTTGCAAGTGTTTTTCACAGAGGAGAGACAAAATGTCGTTTGTGTTTCCTTTGGCCTTTGTAAACACAGTAGGATTTGGGGAGCGGGGAGCGGCGTTGCATTAAATGTGTGTGTGCCTGTGTGTGCTCACGCACTGGGACGTTAGTGGGAGTTTTGTACATGATTGTCCATGGCTGTTGAATTACCTAATGAATTAATTAAATGTGTGCAAAGTCATGGGGCAAACTGCCAATTCACGCAACTTCTGAAGCACTAGTTAAAAATTATCTCAATTCCACAGTTCTCAAACTGGAGCCCACGTCTCTCTGGTGGTCCCCAAGTCTCTGCAAGGTGGCTCTCATCATCTTCACACTCTCCAACCTGGACACTGTCTTACTCCCATGACCTAACCCAACATGTTGGGATCAATTGCTGCAGCTGGTTTATGGACTCCTCCCACAGTGCAGTGACAGGGAACCACCTGAGATGACCTGTCCACCAACACACCAAAGCACCACAGCTTCTCTGCTACAACCTGAGACATGCACATTCCCAGCACGGAAGTGCACTTACACCCAGGCTGTACAAGAGTTTGGCTCACCAAGCCCTGCAGATGCCTTGGTGGTTCCTCAAAATATAACTAGGCGCAGAGTTTAGAGACCCAACAGAACCACAAAAAGCTCATCGTAGAGTCTTACTATAGAGGTACTAATGATGTTACATCACAGCTTTCAACAATATGTCCCTTGTTTTATTCTTTATATGTCACAAGGATATGAAAAAAGTTTATTATGAGTTTATCATCTGTACAATACCAGAGATCACACGGAGCTTCATGTCGCTTAACTTGGGATGGGAAGAACCTGCTCTTCCTCTCCTTTGGCCATGAAGAAGGGATAACTGAGTAATTCAGATGCAGATGTCTGCACCAGTGACATCTGAAGTTGGGGGAGTTTTGTGGGTAATGCTCCATTTTTCTGGGGTAATGAAGACAACTCTGGGTGGAAAAGATCTCTGAGATGCCAGGAAAGATCTTGTCCCAATGTTTGCGTTAATGCAGACGGACACCAGGGCTTATTCACATGGCTTAATTTGTGGCAGACTATGTTAGGGAGCTGAAGTCCACATCACTGAGGCCTCAGTCTTTGCCAAGACTATAAGTGTCTGAATAATTAGTTCCCCTGAAGGAAGACATTCCTCTCCACATACAGTCAGTGGTGAGAGAAAAAGCATTTGAAGGTCTCGCAGGGAGACCAAAACACATGTACCCAACATACCTACCCACCCAAGGCAGACAGGCTTTTCCCATTAGAGACTCACCATTAACTACCCAAAGAAATGTGTATCTCAGTGACAGAAACATCTACAAATTTGCCATTAGCTGGATGCCTGTAAAGGATTTAGGCTGCCTGTAAAGAAATGAAACCGAATGTCAGGCTGTTGGTTAACAGGGACAAGGTTTAATATCGTGCATTCGACTGGTATGGAGGTATCTACACCACCAGGTCACCTTCGTGGAGTCTGGCCATGCGTGTTTCTGTGCACATGTGCACCCGAGTGTATAGGTGGAAGGAGAGAGGGGGAGGAGGCAGAGTCTTCTGGGCCCCACACTTCAAGAAAGATGTTGACGTGTTGGAGCGAGTCCAGAGGAGGGCAACCAAGCTGGTGAAGGGTCCGGAGGGTATGACCTATGAGGAACGGCTGAGGGAGCTGGGGTTGTTTAGCCTGGAGAAGAGGAGGCTCCGAGGTGACCTTATTGCAGTCTACAACTACCTGAAGGGAGGTTGCAGCAGAGTGTGAGTCGGCCTCTTCTCCCAGGCAACTAGCGATAGGACAAGAGGACATAGCCTCAAGCTTCGCCAGGGAAGGTTCAGGTTGGACATTAGGAAGCATTTCTTCTCAGAAGTGGTCATTAGACATTGGAACGGGCTGCCCAGGGAGGTGGTGGAGTCACCATCTCTGGATGTGTTTAAGAAAAGACTGGACATGGCACTTAGTGCCATGGTCTAGTTGCCATGGTGGTGTCAGGGCAATGGTTGGACTTGATGATCCCAGAGGTCTCTTCCAACCTGATTGATTCTGTGTGGTTCTGTGTGATTCTGTGTGATTCTTCTGGACATACGCATAACAACCGAGAAACTGTCCCTTTAATCTCCTGGCCTCTTGTGCAGAAGGATTCTGTCTTTGGTGGCAGGAATGCATTTTCAGCTGTCCCCATGCTCAAACCTGAAAGCAGAGTCTTCTTTGTTTCCTCCCCACACCGCTCCCCCCTATAACTGGAAGGTTATGTGTTTCTTAGCTACTGGTCAGACTGGTAGTGCCTGCCAAGAAGCTTTCAGGGAATTTCCTCACTATGTAACAAATTTATGAGTCATATGAAAATCTGGGAAATGATTCAACCAGCTGTCTTGCGTTGACTCAAAGATTTTTACAACACCTCGGTGCCTCATCTTTGATTTGAGCCAGCAGAATGGTTTATTGTAACATCAGATGGTCTTATGTTCACTCGAAGGATGCTTCCTACTACCAAAAAAAAAAAAATAAAAGCTGTAAAACTTTTGAAAATGGCCCACTGCTAGGTGAATAATGCACAGAGCTACTATGTTTGTTCACTATGAACTGATGGATGTGGCTGGACTGCTGCTTCTCTCCAGGATGGCTGCGGAGGTGGCTGCCACTGAGCGGTGGGGCTCAGCTGCTGCAGGTACAGCCTTTGCGCATGGCAGGGATCAGGCTTGCAAAAGCTTTTGTTCAGTTTTTGGACACGTTTGGGGTGAAACATCTATTTCAAGGAATTTGAACAGATCCTGGCTGAGCAGCAACTCAGTTAAAGCCAGGGAATGTTGTTAGTTGTTATCTTTCATCTAACAGTCTCAGGCATTACCTTCAAAACCTCGGATTTGACGGAGCAGATAGGGATCCCAGCCAAACGACCACGAGCAGCCTTTGGAGCAAACTTCACAGGGGAAGTCTGCACTCGCACATGGTTTTAGACACCTCGGTCCAGAGAGCACACAGCTCCTGCTCGCAGCCGCAGGGCCCAGGGCTGGGCAGGAGGGGATCCTGCCCTCCCAGCCACACTCCTGAGATAGCCTCTGGCTTACATCCAAGGAGTGCATTTTGTAGTACATTATTTGGTCAGGGAGCAGAGCCTTAGGGTGCCTCTGTCCCAGCTGAGGGTGCAAAAAAACCCCACTTTCTCTTACCTGTTTTCCTCCTGTCCCCAAGTATCTTGCAGTCTGCCTGCAGAGAAGTTAAGATAATAAAAAAGGGTCTTATTCTGTAGCTTGCCCAGGTGGGAGAGAGACATCGCATCTCCTCAAACAGAAGCAGAAACTGGACCAGGACCTTCCATCACCATGGAAAATGCTCACTGTAGGAGACAGTCATAAAGAACGTTGTTTCCATCATCCTTTTTGAGCAAAACCATCCAGAGCTGCTCTCTGCTGTGCTGGAATCACTGGCAGCCCTATGCAGAAGCGATGCTCACAGATTGGGTTGTGTGAGAGGCAATGGGGAGCCCAGTTTACGGGTACCTTGGGATGGTCCCAAGCATGTGGAGCACTTGGACAACAGAGCTTCAGCTGGAAGAGAGCTGGACTGAGGAGCAGGCAGATATCTACAGCTGTGGGCACTAGGCTGAGAAGTAAAGTTCATTAACCCTTTAATCAAGGACATTCACTTGTGTGAATGCCTCCCTCTTGGGTGAGACTGTCAGCTTTCACCTCCCCTCTTCTTCCTAAGGGGACTTCAAGCACCAAAAAAATCCATCTGTAAGTTATTGCAGGTGGGGGGATGTCCCCTCAAAGCCTCACTTGGCACCAGGACAGCGTACCAGCCAGGGCTGAACCTCTAGCCAACAGCTAACATATGCCTCAATGGTGGGATACACCATTACAGTCCTGGTGGCACCACATGGGAAAGCATTACCTCGAAAGGTTTTCAATCTTCCCCTCCTCCAATTTCCATCGTTATTCTCCTGACAGAGTAAAAGTTGAATAAAGGTCACTGGATTCAGGCCCAGAGTAATATTCTCGTAGGCACTGAAATTGCTTCCTCAGCATGGAAAAACAGGTCCATCAGGAGCATGCACGCCTTGCCAACAGCCTCCTGTGTAGGGGATGGGGGAAAGGAGGCCTCTAAAATCTCCATCAGGAGACCATGGACAAGGCCCTTACCCCACAACAAGTGTCGTGAGCATGGTCAGTGCTCACACTCAGCAAACACTGTAGCTTTATAGGTCTTGATGAGAAAAAAATAGGGTCCTGCATGCAGCTTGCTGTGGCATGGCACCCAGGAATGGGATACCAGTGCACCCTGAAATGCTTATTGAGGACAGTACCACCAGCAACCAGCCTTTGCTGGAGGCAAAGCAGGACCATGGGTCTTCTGCTGCTCACCCAGGCACTGCAAGCAACCTCCTACAGCCAGGGCTGTGCTCAGCAGACCTCAGTTCTTTGTTACCACGGCTACTGCCAATAATCGTCATTGATGGGAACTGCAGTTTTTGCTCAAGAGTACCAGAATAAGAGCAATGTGATTTTGGCAGAGCTACATGACACCTGAAGAGCCAGCCCACCTAAAGAGCCAGAGCACAACCAGGATGTCATTAAACAACTTCAGCCACAGTTTAATCGCTTAGGATTCATAGATTTGTATTTGCTAATTTGATATACTTACAAATATGGAGAAATCGCTGGGAACCTGTGCTTTTTAAAAACTGCCTAGATGGATAAATCCATTTAATAGATGGCACTAGAGCTAACCAGAGAGTGGGAAGCAGAAGTAGAGCAGAAATGATTCCACCAGTAAGAGTTAAATTGCTGCAAACAGAATAGAAGACAAACAGGAATTTATTATTACAGAACTAAACCAACACTCTCTATTAAATATCCAAATGAATTTAATTATTAGAACCATGTTTCACGCATGAATTTCCGTGTCTATGAAAGCAATCAGCCACACAAAGAATTACCCACAGTAGTCCCAAATCCTTTGTTTTAGCCACTCGATTTCACTGCCAAAATGCTTGTGGCAAGCAGCTCTCAGCATAGCTGAAATTAATGTACCCCTTGTAGCATTCACCCAGCACATCGCAGGTGTAACGTGGCTTGCAAATCTTGAAATGCTTTGTGTCAGCATCTGAGGAATCCACTGTACAACGTGGTAAAGGCAAATACAATATACTTTAAACAGACAGGACAAGTAAGTGTTCAGGTGAGAGCAGTATTATTTCGATTTATTGACGGTCACAGCCCATATTCAGTGAACTGAACCACCCTTCTCTGTCCAGGGACTTAAAGCAGCTGTACTCTTAATACAAGTGTCAGGTAAGCAGTATAAATCCTTGTTGAAGTTTTTATCCATATCACAAATACACGTATACTAGCTTGCATGAAACTGTTGTTTCTATCCGTTTCCAAAGGATACAAAGCTGGGAACGGTGGAGGATGAGCAAATTAGAAACTCAGGGCAAAGAAAAACATTCTAAATGGTGATATTGTCTCATGACTATTTTCTGGTTGAGAATTCCCCTTTCATCCTTCCAACCCCTTCCCATTGAGCAGCGTCATGGCTACCATTTCTAACAGAGAGTGCAAAGATATCTGACTTCAGGGGATTTGGCAAAGATTCTGGGCTTGAACCTAGCAGCAGATACAGAGCACTTGTAACGTTTAAAACAGGCTCCCTCTTTCTTGACCTATGTGATTTTTATTGCTTATCTGGGTATACATAATCATTTTAAGATGTCTCCCCTTACCATAAAATAACCATGAATTATTTTTTAAAAGGTAGATAATAAACTTCAGAATAACTCTTAAATGTACCCAAGCAGTCAAGGGGGAATATGAGGTTACTGTCATGAAGGATAGCTTCTGGCAACTGATCTGAGAGAGCTGCTAATGATTTTAATTAGCTTTTGGAAGCACAATCCACCCATTCTGAAGTCGGTGTCCTGCTGCCAGTGACAACGCTTTGGAAGATCGACAGTATAAAACATTTTCTGTAATGAGACTTTGTACAACTCTGCAAGTCACGCAAGGAGCGATTCATCTCCCACAGAATTGTGGTTGGAAGTCTGTAGCTGGAAGGCTTTCCAGCTGTGGACCTCCAGCAGGTAACGCCCGTGCTCCCCCGGGCAATCATGGATTAATGACCAGGCACCGAGACCAGGCGCCGTCAGGTGCAAATCTGAAAATCAGGTTTTCCTCCTGGCAAATCATTTCACCTCCTTATTTATTTCATCTGTTTAGGTTATAGGCTTTCCAGAGGACCGTTAAATCTCTGACTACATGTTTGTACAGCACCTAGTACATAGTAAGGACTTAATCGCAGTTGGAGCTATCAGCCTACAGTAATAGGAACAGTGAAGTAGCAATAAATTGGGCAAAGCAGCAGTAGATGTTGGTCCCTTGGAGTGGCTGGGATAAGGTCCTCCACTGCAGGACCAAAGCTGGATCACAGTTAGCAGGGAACAGCAAATCTGTTCTAGTGAGGAAAGTGCATAGGAAAAGGTATTTAAACTGTTTTAAAAAAATAAAACTACTTGAAGGACCTTTACCTGCATTCTCCTTTGCAGTCTGGTGAACATGTCAATGTTTTGCATGTTTGTACAGCCATATCTGTGCTGGCCAGAGCTGGGAGCAGTCCTGCTGCCATTCAGGGTCTGGCTGGCCTCAGGGTTAGTGCAGAGAGATAGCTATCACTGCATGTCCCACACTCCATCTCACTGAGGAGCCATCCCTTAGACCTGAGAGCTGAAAGGAGGTGAGAAATGCATGCATACAAGGACGATGGGCAGCTGCCCAGCCAGGCAGCCGGTTTGCAAAAGCAGGAACTTACATCTTCCCGAAAATCGATCTCCAGCTGAAGTGCCTCAAGTCGGGTGATGAAAAGCAAAGGGACCCAAAAGCAATAATATCTTTGGAGGCTTTCAGCATGTCCCAGCAGGACAGTTAGCAGAGCTTGATGGCCCACAGCATATGTAATGGCACAGCTGTGCTATCGTACAGCACCTTCAGCATCTCCATTACAGCTCACTTGGGAAGAGCCAAAAAACCCCGGTGAACCAGGGATAAGACACTTGTAAAGGACTTCAAAAACTGCCTGATGTCCGAACATACTGCATAACACGGAGAACTTCAAAATGCCCTAACACAACACCCCTCTAGGTCTGCAGCTACCCTCTAATGCATGCATTTTGGGAAGCAGGCTTGAAGCAATGGCTGAGACAGGGAACAGTTTGTCCTTCAACACAGGTGACTTTACAGCAGGGGAATGCGGGAGAAAAAAATTGCAAAGAATGTATATTACTGGTGGGGAAAGAAACATTTCGAGAGAGTCCATCACAGAGCCATGAAGGTGATTAAGGGAGTGGAACATCTCTCTTATGAGGAGAGGCTGAGGGAGCTGGGCCTCTTTAGCTTGGAGGAGACTGAGAGGGGCCTCACTAATGTTTATAAATATGTGAAGGGCAAGTGTCATGAGGATGGAGCCAGGCTCTTCTCAGTGACATCCATTGACAGGACAAGGGGCAACGGGTGCAAGCTGGAACACAGGAGGTTCCACATAAATATGAGGAAAAACTTTGTAACTGAACACTGGCACAGGCTGCCCAGAGAGGTTGTGGAGTCTCCTTCTCTGGAGACATTCAAAACCCACCTGGACGCGTTCCTGTGTGATATGGTCTAGGCAATCCTGCTCCGGCAGGGGGATTGGACTAGATGATCTTTCGAGGTCCCTTCCAATCCCTAACATTCTCTGATTCTGTGATTCTGTGATTTAGACTAGGAGACATTGAGACTAAGAGTTAATTAGCTCAAGTGTTTGTGTTGAATTTTTGACCAGGTAGGATGACACTGGACAGAGATGTTCCTGTGCTCAACAGGGAATAGGTGCTGTCCTCTCAGCTTGTGGGGGAATGTGAAGTATTCCAGAAAAGACGAGGAGGAATCAGCGGATGCAGAGGTGAAGTCACCAAAAATTTCAAGTGCAGTGTGACTTCGTGCTGACAGATAGAATCATAGATAGGTAGACATTGAACATGTTATCATTTAAAACAGATCAGATAAAAGATAAGAGGCATTGACCAGAATTTTCACTAAAAATGCAAATAAAAGCTGGACTTAGTATTTTCTACAGCTTAGAAGAATTTTGGGTTACTTTTATACCCTCTATGATAAATCACTGGGCCCAGAGCACATGTTTAAGTACTTTGCTGAATCAGGGCCGTTATGAATAAGAGCCTGGCAATGCTCCTCTGTTAATGAGCTTCCAGGAAATGTACAATTGTTTTTAGAAGAAGTCTAATGAAGACAAATTTGTACGAGATCTCATTTGTTGCAGCCAGAAAACCCAAACTCATCAACCAAACAAAAGCATGGGAGTAATTTTTTTTCGGTGTCTGATTATACTTCCAGGAGTGCTGGTGTGTAATGCTTTCAAACTTTCATTGAACTTTACTCTCTCACTCCAGGCAATTATTTTTCCTTGATGTCTGATGTTGAATGATATACGTGCACCTGCGTGATAATGGCTGGCTAGATATATCTTTACTGAGCTGGGAAAACCCAGAACGTCACCTCTACACTTAACCATTTTATTTCTTTTATGGCTCTGGTATGGTCCCTTCTCTAAAAGCTACCGGTGGAGCTTACATTTGTCAGGGGAAATGTGGGTGTTTTATCATACCAGCTGTTTAAAGTCTCCTACAACTTTGCAAACTGCTTTAAGAGTCCTTGCTTTTATCACTGCTCAAACTTCCAAGCAGTCACCAGAACAAAGGAAAGAACAGCTGGGAAGTTTTAAGAGCAGCAATGTTTGCCATTTCACTCAGGTTTAAGCACAATAATTAATAAAACTTCCCCTCCTCTTCCACTTCATCTCAGTGCACAATCCCTTCAGAACAGGACTTCTTGCTGGCCCCTTCTGCTGGATTTCAACAGTTGTATCCCCCTATTTCAAAATAGCAATTATTATTATTATCATCATTTCACATCCATATTGTGCTCATGTCCCGATGTCAACCTGCTAAGAGGCAGTGTGCTTGGGGCAATTTTTTATTAAGCATAAGCAAATCTTCTGGTATTTTATTCATCTGAAGAAGAAATGCTGTGGAGGAGCAGGAGTACAGCACGCGTAGCCAAGGGAGGAGAGAGACACCTCACTTCACTTCAGCCATCTAGAAGTTGTGTCTCACATAGGCGAATCATACGGGCTCCATCTACAGCCATGAAGAGACAGGCCTCTGAAGGGTGATTTATCTCGGCTGCCTTGGACACCTCTCTCAGCATGGGATGAATCATCCCCTGACCCTCTCCTGCTCTCTCCACTGACTAGAGAAGGATATCTGGCATTAGCCAAACTTGCAGGCAGTTGCAGTTAGGTCAGGCAAATCCTGTCTGGGCACCACGGTGGTCTGTCCAGCCTGGCTTTCCATCCAGCTTTCTGTCAGCAGACGATGACAGATGCTCTGCAAGGATGCAAAACAAAGAGCAGCACCGAGATCTGTAACATACAGGGCTGTCCTGTAATAAAGTGCGAAGAAAATTGCTTCCTTCCCCTCTGTGGTGATTAGTGTATGCTCTGAAGTAGGAGGGCTGGATTAATAGTTGTTGTAATTTTATCCCAACTGAAGCTGCTGGAGTAGATTTGAGAGACGGAAATAGTGCTGTGGACTCCTAGAAGATGATGCTCTTCCAAAAGGACTGAAAGAGGGTTGATTTAGATTAGCTATTAGGAAGAAATTCTTTCCTGTGAGGGTGGTGAGACACTGGAACAGGTTGCCCAGAGAAGTTGTGGTTGCCCCCTCCCTGGCAGTGTTCAAGGCCAGGTTCGATGGGGCTTTGAGCAACGTGGTCTAGAGGAAGGTGTCCCTGCCTGTGGCAGGGGGGTTGGAACTAGATGATCTGTAAGGCCCCTTCCAACCCATGTTTCTATGATTCTATGACCCTGAGGCTCGAAACGGTGCTTGTAGGCAAACCAAATTGTGGGATTTAAAGGGTGATAGCAGTAATTGATTGTGTTTTCACACAGTACATGCTTGGGGACATGTCTGCAGCAGGTACAATTCTGAGTATTTCCTAAAGGCACTTAGGGATCTTAACTCCCACTAAATACAAGTGCAGACATTGAAATAACTGGGTTTTTTTAACTTTCTCTGTCAAGTAATGTCAGGACTGGTGGCTTTGGCCTTTTTGCTCTGCTCAGGGCATCCCCACAGCTGCTCTTCTCCATCCCAGCGGGACACTCTCCATGCCATGAATTGGGTCCTCCCTCCAACAGGTGAGATGGATCCTTTATTCATACAATAACACCGTCCAGCTGTGGTTGCAACAAGGACCTTTCAGGCATGAGGTGCCCTCACTCAGAAATAACCTGGTGAGTTCCCCACGATGTTCTGCTCCCCACGCTCTGGGCTAATGCCATCTACTCCCCATGGTGACTTCCCATATGCCACCAGAGGAAGGGATGGCTGAATCTAGCCTGAGAACTTGGCCGTTCAGCAGAATATCATTTCGCCCTGGCAGCTGTGGCCACACAGACTCATGGCATTAACAGGTATTACTGCAAGGAAAAACACTTGAAGCACGTTAAGTAACACAAGTTACTTGTGTTTCCCAGCCGAGACTTTTCCAAGATAGTGGCAGCGACACTTCCGACAGATGCCGTTTACAAATCGCTATTAACAAAACAAAACACTTTAAAGAGAGTCACCCCAGGGCACTCTGGCCTCTGTTAAAACAGACTTTTCAAAAACATTTATGGACTTAAATAAAACTCATTTCAGAACACCAGCGAAATTGCCTCCAGGTTTCACTCTGGCTTTGCTACCAGTCTAGTCCTTAAAATACTCACCGGGAAAGGGAAAGGTTTTTTTCCCAGCTAAAGGGTTCCCGTGTGTGCTGCTCGACTGTGAGAGTCCTGCCAGAATGCAGCTGGCCAGATGCGGGTGGCTGAGATTTGATGCAGTGTATATACCAGATTGTCATTATTGTTATTACTATTATTATTATTATTATGTGCATTACAGCCTTGCCTGAAAGTTTGCATAGGCAAAGGATAGGAGTTAGAAATGTTATAGCAGAGGGACTGAGGCACAGTGAGATCAAATGATTTGCCCTGGGACACACAGGAGGTGGTGGCAGAGCTGGGAAATGAGCTCAGCTTTTCTGAGACCCAAACTGGCCTCTTTAAAACAGGTCTAACTATATTTTTAAGGTGTCCATCACACTGGCATCCAAGCTCCTGTCCCAAGAGCCCAACCTGCACATAAACCACTGTGCTCTGGAAGCTGTTCTTTATCCTTCTGCCAGTAAATGCAAAAACCTCATTAATAAGAGTGGGAGAAATGGTTGCAGAAATGCATTTGCTGGTAACTTTCACTCTCTAGCTCATATTGTTAACACACCCGGCTCCAAATGCTGGATGGCAGATGGAAATACTCATTGCCCTGATGGATTTATGGATGTCTGAATCCTTGTGGCAGTACATATTGCCTTCAGAACAACATTTTCTTCACAGTGAGCCAAGTCCTGGTGCAGTTGAAGTTATTGGAAGTTTTGCCACTAACTTTAATGGGATCAGGATTTGGATTTGTGTCTGCAGATACAAAATAACCCGCTATTGCAAATTTGGAAAGCAGGAGTTGAATTAAATGGGGTGAGACTGAGGAAAAAGAGAGAAAAAAATCTCTGGTGAGATTTAGGATCGAGTTTTGCCCCATCACTGTGTCTCCTTTTCTGAAAGAGGCAGTCCCACGACCACGCAGATGTTATGAGCAGATCAGCCCAGGAATAAATGCTTTTTCATCTCCAGGCAAGCAGCTGTAACTCCAGCCCTTACCATTGGTGACAGAAAGCTGTTAGTTGTATAGCATTTGCCTGGTGCACTCCGTGAAACCAGGTCTTGTTCTGTGCCTGGTTTCCAGCAGATAATTTTATACACCATGCAAGAAGCTTAAATCCAAGTATAAAATGGACACGTTGCTGTATATAGCACGGGACTGAACAGGAGACTTTGACCTAAGAACAGTCCAAATACCTTCTTTGAAATAAATCTGTAGAAGAGATAAGAGATTTAGGGACAATCAACCAAAGAATTTTAGGTAAGACAAGCACAGGCCCAAACACTCATGTGATGCAGAACCTAGGACATCTCAGAAGTCCTCTTTTTTTTTCTGTTGCCTCCTCACCTGAAAGAGTTGGCCTGGGAGGCATCACTTACTGCAATCATTTCTGGTTGGGCAAATACCAAGAAGCACAGGACACTTCAGAAAACTGACTCTACTGGGGTGATTTCTAGTTTATTTGGTAAAAAAGCATGGTTAGAAAACTCACAACAACCTAAACTGGTACCCTGATAGCAGACAGGGGAAGAAGATGCTGCTTTGGATGGTGCTTACGCTCCTGCAGAATTGCAGCACTAACACACAACAAGCAGAGGCTGGAGATGTCCTACAGGTCCCAGAAGTCTGCGCTCAGTTGTGGTGAGCAACACCATTTCCAGGCTGAGAAGTGAAGGGATGCATGTGGCGAACTGGCCTTTTGTGACATTCAATGTTTCTTTTAACTCTTTTGCTGGTGACAGGGGTTTATGTCACAAGATACTGCAGCATGTGAAGGTCGGTTTTGCAGGCAAAGCAAACCAACAGGAGCTGATATCATCTGAACTCAGCTCCTGACACTGCCTTGGTGATTTTGAGGCTGCTCTGAAACCACCAGGAAAGCTACAGATGCATTTGTTGAGGCAAGGGTGGTGTATCACCTCCTGCAAATCACCTCCATCCCCTCCCAGGCAAGAAGAAAACCTTAACAAAAAAAAACATTTCAGAAGCTGAAGTTAAAGACCATCCGCCAATTTCGCTGAGCATCTTCAGTCCAGCTAGAGAGGAAAACCCGTCAAGCATGAGTCTTTCACTGCTCTGCCTTGAAAGGGGAGATGAAATCCTTCCTCCTGAGCTGCTCGGCTCCGCCAGCTCCAGCTGTGAGCTCGCAGCTGCTCTCCTCACCGGGCAGAGCGAGATAGCAATGTGGAAATCACCTCCCGTGGCTGATTACACAAGGCAGGTGTGATGCCAAGAACATCGTCACCCGCTTCGCCTGCCAAGTACCTGGATGCAGCACGAACAATCGCATCCTGCAGATAGCTCCGTCAGCGATGAGCACATTCCCCTTGGAGATAGGATGACTGAACATGCAAACTAATGTGCTTGTGAGCCTTTCATGTGCAGAGCTGCAACAGATGTTTAAAGATCATCCTCTGGCACTGGGAAGGTGTCTAGGAGGCCCTGGATAGGAGTTTTCTTGGCACACTTTTTTTTCAGATGAGCTGAAGGAGGAAAGTTCCTGTTAGTGATTATTTTCTGTCTGTGAGCAAACGGCTTACGATGTGTGCCCCAGCTCATGTATCAGCAAATGCCAATGAGATAAATGCAGCTTTCCTCTTCCCTGTGGGTCCCTATCTCTCAGCAAGCTTTACGAAGTTCTGTAAGACATCCTTTCTGGTGACACCAGCAATTAAAAACCTGCAGCTGGAAGCACCTCACACTTTCCCTGACAGTGCTCCACACAAACATGGATCACAAGTGATGTCCACAAGAAACTCAGCCAACAATAATAGGGATTTATGGAGAAATTATGCTGAATCCAAGAAAAAATTCTAGTGTGACTGTGTTCTCCAGGGCTGGCCCCAGACCCTAGAGGAAGACACTCCAAATTACAGTGCTGTGGACCCCAGTGCATATGGTGGTCAGTCTCTTCAGTAAGCTTTTTCCAGCTTGGCTGCTCCCTTCTCCTCAATAACTAAGGTGGAGTTATAGCAGACTTGCCTCTGGATGCCTTGATGCAAAGTAAGTCAGCCCTTGTGATAACTAGACCATTGCCAACACCACGCGAGCGTGAAGCTTTGCATCGCCCTGCGATTCCCCCACCAGCAGAGCCCTGGGTGTGTTTTGGGATGCAGCGATGGTGGGCATGGGCACAGGCAGCCTAGCACAGCAATGGTTCTTGGGGTATGACCAGAGGATGCAACTGCTGTCTCAGTGCTGCATTTGGTAAGACCTGTCCTCAGAGCTCATCGGGAGACCGTGACCCCAGCGTGATATGTAAGTGAGGGCAGAGCATGTGAGAATCATCATTATGTGATGCTGGTGGCCAGAGATGGCAACAGCAGGTCATCCAAGCATTAAAAAACGTGGCCACTTATTTGAGCACCTAAAGGCTGAACCTCACTGATAGTGGGTGAGGAGCTCATTGTAAATCTGGCCTGATCTTCCTCTGACTCTGTTCTCCATGTGCAGAGGAGGGAAGCCCGCATGTCCTTCCTTGTCCATCTCCTTGCCTTCTCTCCAGTGTATGGGCTTTCTCCAGCTGTGGGTATGTTTGATTTGCAGGTTGCCGAGACTTTAAAGTTCCTATTTGCTGTTTCTACTGAATAGTCAAATGCCTGGCACAAGCAATCAGGATCACATCTAACCCAAGTCTGTATTCCCTATAGCCATCTTACTGAAGACTACCCATCCCACCATGAACTAGTGCCTGCAGGGCACCACCACATGCTGCAAAACCTACTGGGGCAAGTCCTGTTTAATCAATGAAGGTTGTTTTGGAGGGCAGCTACAATGTCTCTGACTCACTGAACGGATTTGGCTAGCTTACTGTGGAGCTACCTATCCTTAAACAAGAAGGAGCATTTATCCTCAGGGTCTGAGCTAGAGCCACTGCAAAGAAATAGGACCCCTTTTAACTGATTACACAGAGCTGGGAATAGACCCCTACTGACTGCTGCAAAAATTTAGACCTTCTTTTGCATGTTCTTGTTGAGTAGACACAGAGAAGACGCAGACATAGATAAATGGGGCATAAAAGACATTTTTCTAATATCAATTGAAATACCATGAGAAAAAACTCATCTACTCCCTCTTCTTAATTTATCAGTGGTGTGTTTCAAACACCAGCTTTTGGTAAAGAGATATTTCACTATTAAGTTGTAAGGGGAAACATAGCATTGAATGGCCATCAAAGTTAAAGGGAGTTTTGCCCCAGGTGTCAAAAGAAGGACAGAGCCCCAAAACAGGCTTGTTACAACTACTAATAAAAACTGGAAGCAGTTGCTCTCAGCTTGTGTTGGTAAAACAGTAATTTGTCTCCCACTCTTCTAGATTTTGTTTTTAGCAATGGGGCTATAACATTGTAATTTTGTTTGCAGTCTCCTTGAACATGGAGTTTAATTCATTAATGTTTATAAAGTACTCTAAGATCTGCAGCTGGATAAGTGCTAAGTAGACTTATTGCTGTAATACAGATGAATTTGCTTATCTCTCATGTAAATCAGCTTAAAACATTACCCTGAAATTAACAGCTCTGGGGTTAACAATAGGCTCAACCACACACTAAACTGCAGCACTTATCATATCACAACATTACCCTTATTAATTACACGCCCTGCTGTGGTTTTTGGACCGAAATCAGCTACACTTCAGATACGGGCAGCCGGACAGCGCCAGGAGGAAAGCGTTTGTAACTGCACGACACATATGTTAATCATGAAATTAAACAGATGGCCCAGTCACTCATCAGTGAAAGTCCACCAGGGGCTGTAAGAAAGAAGGAGATTTCCTATGTAACATAACAATTTGGACATCAGAAGGTTTTGAGTTACAAGATTTTTCTTTATCCTCCACCTGAAACTTTTAAGGGGTAACGTCAGGGAATTTCGTCCGGACTTCAGATACTAATCTAGTTTTATGCTGGTGTGATCTGTCTGTTGAGAGCTGGCAGCCAGCTCCACCGACTCCACGTAAGCGTACACCGTGCAGCAGATGGACGAGCCCTTTGCAGCCACAGAGATGCATCTGGAGCTTGCAAATCCCCCGTCTCCAGAAACCCTCGCACGTGATGAGCTCGTAAAAGAGCTGGACCCAGCACTCACTGCATCATGCGCCGGCAGGACAGGTTTAGGGGCTGAGATGCAGGGAAGCGGGAGCAAGTATTCACTTGTTGCTCATCCGTGTATCTCCGCTGAAGCCACGAGTGTCAGATCTAACATTAAACCTGGTTTCAGGCCATGTAACCGCTAAGCTCACATCAAACCCACTCTGCAAGTTTTGCTTACTCCAAGTAGCATGCACAAGGAACACTGACTGCAATATTGCCTGGCGTGAAACTGTAAAAAAGGGGATAATGGGCCCAATTAAGATTAAAGTCAATTTATGTCGGAATTCTGCATCCTTCTTCACTTATAGACATGAAAGGGATGATGATCAATATTTTTAAATGCATTTCTGGGAATGGTTAGCAGTTCTAACCAAAGTCAGGTCTCTGATGCACACATGCATCGTAGAGACAGCTTGTACCCCGAATGATTTACAATCTAAGAGGACACTAAAGAAAGACTAGATGAAGGGAAGAAAGGGTTATTATCCTCAGAGCACCTACAGCCAAACTTTCGGTGGTATTTAAATGCCTACTGATGTTTTCAAAACTTGACATCTAATTCCCTTTGAAAACCTGTTCCAGATTTACAGAAGTGGTCAGCTCTCCCAACTGGAGATACATTTTCAAAAGAGCTCAGATCCTAATTAGACAACAGGCGGATTTTCAGAAGTGCCCAGCATGGGGCTTTGAGATGTTTAGGAAAAATGGGAATAAGAATTTAAATGTGCACTGAGAGTATGGAAAGCCAGGTTTACAGGGCTTCTACCAGTTACAGCTTGAAATTGTATGTTTGGACTTGTTTGGACTTAATTAAAAGCATTTCTAAGAAGAAACTATTGATTTTAACTTTGCTTAAGCAAGTGTCTACCATCTTCCTTTCCTGCAACACAGAAAACCATGGATAGCCTTTTCTTCCCATCACATATATTCTCCTACACAGAACACTTTGAGGAAATGAGAGCATTTTTCTCTGTTTAATATTTACAGAAAGAGGATTTTTATTTTATTCCCAGGTCATCTTAATATTTTAATTTTCCTTTTGAATCTTGAAGCTTTTCGTTTACCTATGTTCCTTTTAAAATTGACTGGGATTTGATGGAAGCCTTAAAGTTTCTATTTCAAAAATATCAATAAGTATGAAAAAAATGCTCATTTTACTTATATTTTCCATGTGTGATAAAATGATTTCACAGTGAGCCCAAATTAAAGAGCACTTGAGGAAAACAGAGCTGGGAAATGCAGAAAAAGACATCTGTGTGAACTTTTTTCGCACATCCACTAAAGGATTTGAATTTTTGATATTTTTCTTTCAAGTAGAACAAAAAATTCTGCATCTGCTATTGAAACATAACCTAGCTATTCTTTCACCAAGAAAAGATCACGTAGTAGATTTGCCCAGTAATGATATCAGCTCAAAAACCATAATTGCCAGATCAATGTCTTGTATTGGGCTCTCTGGGTCTTATGTAGGTGCCCCAGTAAGTGGCCCAAGGTTTCAGACTGGGCACCCATGAACCATGAAATGCCAGGGGAGAACATTGCACCTTTCTTAAAGGTTGATTTCTGTGGAGCCTCAAGCTTCACTGGGCAGCATTGTGAGCTCTGCTAGGTTACAGCAGGGAAATTAGGGGGTGGTGTGTCCATCACCATGTCTAACAGGGCTCCTGGCAAGTGCAAGGCATCGGGGCCACATCAGTACTCAGCATCTGGCACAGGCAGCACTCAGGGTGTTGGTACCCCATGCAGAGCAATGAAAGATAAGCCAAAGCTTGGTGAACCAGTCATGCATGATGCACCTTGCACTTTGGCCCAGGTACCTGGGAAACACCCTGAAAGCCACATAGAGGTCTCCCTATAACTGGGACAAGGCTGTGTGTGACCACGTCCAAACATCTGGGAGGGGAGGCCTGAAACCCCACCATCTGCTCAGTTAACTAGCTGGGTGTATTAGGATGGACTGTGCTTACATTTCACTGTGGTTTTGAAGTGGAGGAGGTCAGGGATGTGCAGAGTCATATCGATTTTTGGGTCCAGCTTAACCTGTCAGAGCAATGAGGCATCTCTCTGCTGTCTCACCAAGGCAGCGGGGCACAGGGCAGGATCACAGGAGCATCATCATACAAAGCCCATCTGCAGCTGCCCAGGAGAAAAGCCCACCAATCCATCACCTTGTAACGTGGGAACGCACAGCCACAACCAGTGCAGGTACCCTGCAAACACACAGCTGGCACTGCCCCATCGCCAGAGAGTCCAGAGCTCATGAACAGGCTTTGCTTTGAGGGCTCATCACCTTTTGGCAGTAATATACTACAAGCGGAGAGCAGAAAGACCTTCCTAATGCATAAACAGAAATCAGATTCTCAACCTGAATTTTTCACTAAGAGGATTTGTGCCAGAAGAAATCTCCCCTTTTCAGTTATACCAACACCTAAATGCCAGCAGAAAGGGAATAACAGCAGGATATGCATTGAATGAATAACATTGCAGTTCTTGTTAAACACTTTCTTTTATTTTATTCTTCTCCTTTCCCTCTCCTCCATTTTTTACCTTGTAACACCAAAAGGTGTTGGAACAGGGGCTCCCTGATGCTGTCACATTGCAGAGGGTCAGATAAGATGATCTCACAAGGTCACTTCAACTCCTTTATCCTCCAGTTATGTGATATGTTCAATTTCCTGGGGATTAATGACCAGGTGGGGTTAATGGTGCTCAGCTGCAAAGTAAGCCGTCAGCTCCTCCCAGATGGTCAGTGTTTATCCCTGCATGTCAGTCATGAGTGCTGCTCTCTGGGTCTAAGAGCCCTGAAAAAGCCATCATGTTTTTCCATAGCTTTTTAGGCACAGATCCTCCCCCAGAAAAGGTCTAGGAACAAAGCCCAGAACTGATCACTCAGCTTTGGGGACAAGCACTCCTGCATATGGTGCCTTTAAGTTTTGCCCTGCTAAGCAGGCTGTTAATCAAAAGCTGAAGTGCTTTAGTCGTGGGCACCTTGTAAATAATTTCTTGTTGATTAGAGAAGTCTTCAGACGTTGTTTGTTCCTGGGACACACTGAGACAGCAGGTAGCAAGCAGTCCTTTGTCAGCAACAGAGAACTCTACCCAGCTTCTCACAATCTGCTGAAGTCAGGGCTCAGCTTTCTCTGCCTGCATGACAGCTGCCGTGACCTTCCCATTAGCACAGCCTGGTGCCAGCAGAGGAGTTTTGAAATGCCTGTGCCTGCAGCTCGGTCACTGGATGGGATGCAGGGGGTTGTTATGGCAGAACTGGGACACTGGGATGAGGCATGTGGATAAAATGCCCAGGAAGCAGCAAGGATCCCATGACACAGGGGAAGACAACATACCCCAGCTGTCCTCATCAGTCCAACCAGGAGAAAAAACTTCACTAGATCCAGTGCCAGCTTGACCTGGAGCAAAATAGGTTTACTGTGCCCAGACCCATTATTTACCAGGGACCAGGGTCCTGCCTACAGCCTGGGCAGCTGTGTGCCTGTGTTGTCCATGCCCAACTCCAGCCCTGCAAAGAGCACCCGCCAGCACTAACAGGTCTTCCAGCATCCCACCCACCTCCTGCTCTGGGAGCTGCTCCCAGCAGGAGAGAGGACCTGAGCTGGGAAGGGGTTTTCTTGCAGTGATAGCAGGGCAAGGAAACCAAAGCTCATGCCAGACCCCACAGGCACAATTCTTGATCTTCATGAAATCAACAACCCTCTGTTCTGGGAATACAGACTCAGATAAACTGCCCAGAGGACCTGGATGCCGTCTCTAAGCATGTAGAGGAAAAGAAGGTTATCGGGAGTAGTCAACATGGATTCACCAAGGGGAAATCATGCTTGACCAATCTGATGGCCTTCTATGAGGACATGACCAGCTGGGTTGATGAGGGGAGAGCAGTGGATGTTGTCTACCTTGACGTCAGCAAGGCTTTTGACACTGTCTCCCACAAATCCTCATAGGAAAGCTCAGGAAGTGTGGGATAGATGAGTGGACAGTGAGGTGGATTGAGAACTGGCTGAATGGCAGAGCTCAGAGGGTTGTGGTCAGCAATGCTGAGTCTAGTTGGAGGCCTGTAGCTAGTGGTGTTTCCCAGCGGTCAGTACTGGGTCCAGTCCTGTTTAACTTATTCGTCAATGACCCAGATGAAGGGACTGAGCGTACACTCAGCAAGTTTGCTGATGACACAAAACTGTGAGGAGTGGCCAATACCCCAGAAGGCTGTGCTGCCATTCAGCGAGACCTGGACAGGCTGGAGAGCTGGGCAGAGAGGAACTTAATGAAGTTCAACAAAGGCAAGTGTAGGGTCCTGCACCTAGGGAGGAATAACACCGTGCACCAGTACAGGCTGAGGGTGGACCTGCTGGAAAGCAGCTCTGCAGAGAAGGACCTGGGAGTTCTGGTGGACAAGTTCCCCATGAGCCAACAATGTGCCCTTGTGGCCAAGAAGGCCAATGGTGTCCTGGGATGCATTAGGAAGTGTGTGGCCAGCAGGTCGAGGGAGGTTATCCTCCTTCTCTACACTGCCCTAGTGAGGCCACACCTGGAGTACTGTGTGCAGTTCTGGGCCCCCCAGTTCAAGAAAGACAAGGAACTACTGGAGGGAGTCCAGCAGAGGGATGAAAAGATGATTAGAGGACTGGAGCCTCTTCCTTATGAGGAGAGGCTGAGAGAGCTGGGTCTGTTTAGCCTGGAGAAGAGAAGACCGAGGGGGGATCTTATCAACAATTACAAATACCTTAGGGGGGGGTGTCAAGGGGATGGGGCCAGACTCTTCTCAGTGGTACCCAGTGACAGGACAAGGGGCAAGAGGAACAAACTGAAATATGGGAAGTACCATCTAAATATGAGGAAAAACGTCTTTACTTTGAGGGTGGCAGAGCACTGGAACAGGCTACCCAGGGAGGGTGTGAAATCTCCTTCTCTGGAGATACTCAAAACCTGCCTGGACACAACCCTGTGCAACGTGCTCTAGGGGAATGTGCTTTGGCAGGGGGTTGGACTGGATCATCTCGAGGTCCCTTCCAACCCCAACCTGTCTATGATTCTGTGATTATGTGTGACCTGTTCTGCAAACAGCGGGGAGGGAGGAATTTCTTTCCCTTACCAGGCAAATTATGGACTTAATAAGAAAGATTTTCTACCTAAAGGGCTTTACCCAGTTCAGACCTTGATATCTGGAGCATCTGGGCCATGAAGCCCCATCGCCCTGCATCCAGGCAGGGGGCATGGGCCGAGGCACACCGTCACCAGCTACCATGGCTCCTGCAAGGCAGGACAGCTGCAAATAAATGTGAAACTCATAAAGCCGAAGGGGCTCTGCAAGCTATTAGGTAATTAAGCAAAGTGAGGGCTTGGAGCGCCTGGCTGCTGCTTCCAGCCCATGGCTGTGCTCTCTTTAGAGTCTGATTGGATAAAGGATTTTTATTAACTTCATATTTTTGCTTCTAATTTTCCTCTCTTTGCCTTTCATATTGCAGGCCCTGAGCTCCTCTGGTCTTGTGGTGATGTTTATTGGCACTGGCAGGTTGCAACACCCCTGCAGGCTTCCCACAGACAAACCCCAGTGTGCAGACCACGAACCGAAGCAACTTCATATGCTGCCCTTGCTGTGAAATTACTCAGGTTCTTCCCTCCCGGTTTTCCTCTCGCCCTCCCCACCTTCCCAGCTGGAACCTCCTCCCCCCCACTGCGCCTCTCCTTTTCCAGCAGAAGAGGCAGCAGGCCCAGAAAAGCAGCTGGTTTGTAGGGCATCACCAGATTCATCTTTGCTGCTCCTTGAGGCTGTGGTTCGAGGTAGGAAACAAGCTCCAGAGGGCTGCAGCAGCCGCCACTTCTGTGTAGTGCACAACAGACTCCAGACAAGGGGAAGGATGGAGGGAGGATGGCTTCGAAGCAGGAGCAAAAGGCTTGTGCATCTGCTTTTTGCTCCGCCATAGACCTGCTTCGTCTTCAAGGGCATGTAAGTCATCCCCATCCCACCTGGACGCCTGGGAACTTGCACTTTGACCCCTTAAATACAATCCTATTATCTTCAAAGTGGGTACATAAGAGCTTAAAAATGCAAGAGTGTATTTTTTGTGGCATAGTGCCAGTGTTTGGGCACGTACTATCTGCTCCAGAGAACTCCCCAAACTTTATTTCAGGCAATGAGCACAGAGGAATCCCAAGCACCTTTCTGGAAGCTTTCCACAACTTGCAGAAGTCGTGTCCTGGGATTTATTTAACCTCCTGCAGTTGCTCGTTGTGCCCCATCGAACAATAAGCTCCGGTTTGCGAGCAGGCTGGACTGGCTTGTTCTTCGCGATGCTCACAGACACATCTGTTAGCAACAGCTGGCTGCGAGCCCAGCCTCCCTTTTTCTAATATTGCTTTGGGGTTTTACTGGTAGTGTCTCTGGACAGTAGGAGGCAAAGAAAGAAGCGGCAAACCCCCAGAGTGCCACCAGTGAATCCAAATAAAAGGTGAATGGGGAAGCGCCTGTTTGACTAGCAGCGGTGCCCAGGTCTGGTGGCCCTCCAGCTGCTTGTTATAATAGCAGGGGAGTGGCTGGGTCACTCAATGATTTATTTCAGCCCCTTGTCCTGGTTGGAAGGAAGCATAAAAGATGCTTTGTTTCCACGAACAGGAGATGGGGAGTGCTCCAGTCTCCAAATCTCCTGCTTGCCAACGGAGCCTGATGCACTCCCTCCATGTGGGATCCATTTGAGTCTGAAAACTTGACAAGAAATGTCATAGCAACACCAGGATGTTCCCCCATCCAGCACAGCAGCGGCAGCTTATTGTTCAGTGCTCAGCTGCTGTGCACAATCAATGCAACATGTAGCGTGCAACAGGGTTTAAAGACATATGGGTAATTTCTGGCTGTGTTGAAAAGCTGGTCTGTCTACAGGGAGTGCTTTTTGAGCCACACTCAGCATTGTTTCAGCTTCTAGGCATCTCGCCTGGCTCTTACAAGCCCTCGTCCCTCCCAAGCACTTGTAAAACTTTTGAGCTGAGCCATTTCCACCCTTTTGGGGCTGCTGCCATGTTCAGTGTGAATGTCCCAACCCAGACTCAGCACCCTTTTTAGGTTTCTACCTTCTTAACAAACTGGATTTAGGACCCAAAAGGTGGTGTTGGATCTGGACCAACACATCTATGATTATCTGCTGATTTTTTTTTTTTTTAAGTCCTTACTGTTTATGGCTGCAAATAAAAGCTGAGGAGCACAGAGAGACATAACTGATGCCTTGTGAGTTTGTGAGCAGCCTGCAGTAGTAGTTCAGAGGAGCAGCGGCTGTTGCCTTCACTGAAATGTGCTGCTGCCCTGAGGGGAAGTAGATAGGTTCTTCTTTGGAGGAGGGCTTATACAGGGCCCCTTTTCAGATGTGCAGGGATGCCTGTGCTGCAACCCTGGCACTTCTCAGAGCAGTCATGTGGTGGGTAAACCTACGTAGTTATCATAAACTTAGTTAAAAAGGACTTTGTCCATATGTAGTGCATCTGCCAGGAGAAATCCAAAGTGTTCAGGGGGCTGTTAGAGGACCTGCACTAGTAGCAGTCTCTTTTATTTTAAATAAATCAGTCTAAAGATTTTAAATAATTTTAAATGCACCAGCTTTAATGGAAATGGCAGAGATCTGTGTATCAGGATCTGGCTGACTGGGGTTCTGCTTCCAGTGTCACTCCTATGGTGTGAAGAGACACGGGGTGAGGTGTGAGATGACTCTGAAATCTGAGATTACCCCAGGTAAGTAATGCATCATTATTTAAAAACATTTCTACACAGTCCTTTGCAATCTCTGAACAATGATACTGTTCTCTCTGATCTGCAAATTACTTCCATGGGGGCATTTTCTGCAATTACTGAGGCTACCTGGCATTATTACCCGTACTTTACAAATGGAAAAGCCCAGACAGGTCAAAAGGCCTGCCCAAGTCATGTAGATGAAGAGTTCAGAATTGAATTTCAGTTTCTGGACTTAGGTGGAAACCAGAAAATGAATAAATACATATTTAAAGACTCAGTGATATGATCAGCTGCATTTTTCTTCTCCTGGCCATTCATCCACTTGTCTCTGCTATACTGAGAGTCTCTGCAGTGAGTTGTTTCTCTTATCTGCTGTAAGAAGCTTTTTTCCTGGTAAAAAAGGTCTTTTCATGTCACATGGCAGCCCCATGTGACAAGGGAAAAGTCAAGAGAATAGTTTGGTGAGCAAAAAGCTCTGCTCAGAAATTACTCGGTCCACACTGGTTAAGCCAACACTGAGCTTGAGTGACTTAACTTTGCCGTTTAATGCTCATTTGTCTTGGGATGTCATTTATCAGCCTGGCCTGAGCCAGCTAAACATGAGCCAGCAGTGTGCCCAGGTGGCCAAGAAGGCCAATGGCATCCTGGCCTCTATTAGGAATAGTGTAGCCAGCGGGTCTAGGGAAGTGATCATCCTTCTGTACTCGGCACTGGTGAGGCCGCATCTTGAATCCTGTGTCCAGTTCTGGGCCCCGCACTTCAAGAAAGATGTTGAGGTGTTGGAGCGAGTCCAGAGGAGGGCGACCAAGCTGGTGAAGGGTCTGGAGGGTCTGACCTACGAGGAACAGCTGAGGGAGCTGGGGTTGTTTAGCCTGGAGAAGAGGAGACTCAGAGGTGACCTTATTGCAGTCTACAACTACCTGAAGGGAGGTTGTAGTGGAGTGGGAGTCGGCCTCTTCTCCCAGGCAACTAGCGATAGGACAAGAGGACATAGCCTCAAGCTTTGCCAGCGGAGGTTCAGGTTGGACATTAGGAAGCATTTCTTCTCAGAAATGGTCATTAGACATTGGAATGGGCTGCCCAGGGAGGTGTTGGAGTCACCATCTCTAGATGTGTTTAAGAAAAGACTGGACATGGCACTTAGTACCATGGTCTAGTTGACAGGGTGGTGTAAGGGCAATGGTTGGACTCGATAAGCCCAGAGGTCTCTTCCAACCTGATTGATTCTGTGATTCTGTGATTCCGTGAAAAAGATCTCAGCCTTTCAGGATTTTTCTTTCTAGTGGGAAAGACGCAGCTCTATTTCCATAGGTTCAGGATCACCAGCCATTACAGATGGTCCCAGCACTATTGCTGTCTCAAAGGGGCAACACTCCCCAACGTGACTTCCTGAGTTGCTACTCGTTACTTTTCTGCTGACCTACTTCTCAGTCACAACCTCTGCCACTGTCACTGAAGCTCTTCACCCAAGCAGTGATTTTTCTTGCCCAGACTATAGCCAAATCGTTGTTGGTTTTGGCACTCACTACACTTGGAGAGGGCCAAGCCCAAGCTCCAACCGACCTCACCATGCCCATCTAGGTCAACCTGAAGATTCCTTCCCCACAGATATTTCCACCTCTGAGAAACTGCCTACCACCATTTGACTAGTAGTGACTCAAGTGAGCTTTAATGCCAGAAAAATCATGAACTTTTAAAACCCCTTTTTATTTTTGCTGTTTCTTTTAGTGTTTGTGTGTTCTTAAGCTACCAGCTCTTGCAGGCCGAGGATGCTGCATGGCTGCCTGGAAAGTGCTTAGCTTTCTGGAAGCACTGCTATTAACAACTAATAAATGTCAAGATAAACTCCATAATCACTGATGGTTTCATCCAGATCTGAAAGCTCCCTGGATTGCTTTACCTTTAAGCAAAACCACCACCTCACTGGACTGACACATTTTTTAGGGCCAGAAGGCACTATTAGATTTTGTAAGTCAGCCTCAAGGGACAGATTTCAGGCAGAGAGCATCTAATATCCACAACAGACTTGCTGAAAAGCAGCTGAGTGCAGGGCTCAAGCATGGGTACAACAGTCCCAATGCCTTACTGTGAGCTGCCCGTGTTCAGCCATGAGCTGATCACCGTCATAAGGTGACCTTGTAATCCTGGTCACCTGCTGGTCCAATTAAATTATGGACATCTGCAAAATATAAGCCAAGAGACTCCCCGTGTCCTTGCGGTGCGTGAGTTGTATTTTATAATGATTCCACAACAGTTCTAAGTGAAAATAAGGCACCCTGCACAAGAGCTAACGCAGGCAGGGTGCAGAGCTGAAAAAGAACTGGAAAAAATTAACTTCTGGTATATATTTCCTATGGTTCCTTTCAGTTAACTCACTGCAATGCTTAAAATACTTCCTTGCCATATGAATCTGCTGCGGTATATTTAACACATTACCGGTATAAAATGATTCAAGCACAAGCAACTTTTATCAGTGAAGTCCAAACTACTTTTCCTCCCTCTAAACCAGTGACGGAGCTAAAGCAAAACCACAGATTTGATCACTCCCTGAACATTTGGGCAAGTTTGGATCTTCAACCTAGCATCATGTACAGTCCTAATTTGTTAATAGGCCCACACCTAAGTCCCAAATCCAAGTGCTGTTGGATTTGGAGGCTGTTCTTTATAACAAAAGTGATCCAAAACTCCATTTCTAGGAGACTTAGCCTTTGAGGAACTTTGGTTCTGACAAAAAGCAACCACTCATGATGTTTCTCTAAACAAAACAGAAAGGAGAAACTGGAATTTTACCCTTCTTGTGTTTGGACAGAAGATTTCATTTTGTTCCAAAATTTCCTGGCAAACACAATGGTTCGGGGCAAAACAGTGAAATTTTACAGGGTGAGGAAATTATATATGTCTTTGAGGATATATCCTAAAGGGATTTGGGATGTTTTTGGTTAAGGAAATTGTACTAGGTCTTTTTCAGGCATGTACAACCATTTCTCTACTAGTTTTGATATCAAGATAGTGAGAACCAATGGACAGAGATGAGCAGTCACAGGACAGTTTGCTCTTTGCCTCGATCTCCTTAAGAACAACTAGTTCCTTGGACAGACCTCGCTGATGGCATCTGTTGTCACATTGCCAGAGTGGTCCTCGCCAGGCTGCCAGGTCTCTCCCAGGGATGGTGCAGGAACAGGCAAGCTCCTGGGACCACTTCCAATAGATGGCTGGATGCGGTCACCCTATTTTAGAGGCTAACAGAGTTTAATAGCATGAATGTAAGCAGACTGTTAGTCTCCAAGCCAAAGAGTGACTCCTGGCAATGTTTGGTTTATTAATACAGACGTAGCCATTGAGGTCAATGAGACAAACTGGAGCGACAGACACATTTAAGTACTCTGAGAGATGAAGGCTGAAAGAAGATAAGAGTCTCGTCTGTAAATCCTCTGCTTTTTCACTAGATGGGAATAACACAGGCCGCAGCACTTAATGCTATACCACTAACCCAAAATCACAATTCTGAGCAAGATGTTGAACTCTCCCTCTGAGGCCATCTTCACCCTCCCAGGCTCAGTCATTAGCTCTTTTTCCCAGTGCTGTCAATAAAACTTATCCAATGCTCTGGAAACCCCTAAACTCTGAAGTGGACCTAGTCAAACACATGCCATTGAGTACCAAAAAAGACACGGATCCTTTCTGTGTCTGCTGTGCCCTGTCATGGTAATCATCGGCAATAATTTAAAGAACCCATGCTCTGGCTTGTTGTGCCCTATTGTGAATGATTTACCAGCAGAAAGATCAAAGAGGAAATCCTAAGACCACTCTGTCTTTTAAGTGTTCTTCAGAGGATGACATGGTCTTAATGACCCCATGCCCCAAATGCCCTTGGTCTTCCAGCATGTGTCACACAGGGCAGTACCACAGAGACATTATCACTACACATTGAAATCACATTTCTGAGCCTCTTCACAGCTTCATGGTCTGACTTTCTATACCACAGACAAATGCCATGCCAAACTCTCACCACTCATGGGACCATTGTCAAAGTCAGATTGCTTCACCATCAAAACAATGCCTGGACAGCCCATGTATGCACACTCGTGGTCTTGCCTCTTTATCCCTTTTCAAAGTCCTTGCTCCACCTGTTCCCACATAGCCAGGTGGACTTGTTTGGGGAAGTTTTGCTTGGGTGCTTTCACACTCTATCACCCCGATTCTCCTGTACCACAGCAGGGGAGACAGAGGAAACATTTACCTACTCAGTCTGGCATACTATCTTATATTGCTAATGAAAGTCAGTTTGCACTAACTCACCAAACTCTGAGCTGCCTGAGGAGGAGGACGGGCAGCTGAGAGAGCAATATTTTAAACCTCCTTGCATAGCTCCTGAGAACAGCCTTGTAAGAATCCCAAGTCTTTGAGTTTAATCTCAGAGGAACTACTTCACATCAGGAGACCTTCTGCATATGGTTGCTGTGCTCTGAATCATTGTGGGTCTCCAACAGGTTCCACAGAAGATCTAAAGAGCAGCTTTTTTCCATGGCAGTTTAGTTTTGTGCATCTATTTAGCAGAAAGGACACAATCCTACCAGCAACCTAATTTGTGCTTGGGAATCATGGTTTTGTAGACCTTCTGGCTTCAAGCCCATGGGAGATGTGTGCACCTACAGCCCATTGGGAGTGGCTGCTCAGCCAGACCTCAGATGGGCACTGTGACTCAGTTTCAGAGCTCCTTCTCATCTGTTCCATCTCAGATATGCATGAATTAGGAGGAAGAGGCACAAACAGGGAGGAGGCTTTAAAAACAATCCTTAGTAAGACAGCACTTCTGTGTTTCAGGTTCCTTAGTGTGATCTTTGGTGGCAAATGTCTCTGTGTGTACAAAATGCCACCAGCCTCCCCAGGGTCTGTACAAACAGAGGCATCTCAATACAAGAAGGTCACCAAGGCATTCCTGCCAATATTTTTCGTGTTTTTTTTTTTGTTGTTTCTTTTTTTTCACTCCAAGTTTCCCTCTTATTTTAGACCACTTTTATCTCCCTCTGTCTCTTGAGCACTGTCTCATTGTGCATCTGTTTCCCCTTTGCATGTTCTCCCTTCCCCCTATGTTTACTTTTGTAAGCAGACTGTTGTTTTTATTCAATTCCCCTCGGTTTTCTTTGTTTTTTTCAGTTCTTCTAATCTTCTCTGCATCTCTCCCATTCTCTCCACTTACCTTCCATCCCAGAGTGCCACTGGGGCCCTGTTTCCAATTAGGTCTGTTTTGTCTTGTTTACTGGACTGTTGCTCTCCCCTGTGTTGCACAGCAGCCACCATTTTTTTTCTTTTTCTTTTCTTTTTCCCTTGCTGGACAGAAGCCAGGAAGCTACTTCTTCACTGCTGTTGGTTTTATTTATTTACATATTTTATTTCCCCAAGAAATAGAGGAGATGGCTGTTTAAAAATGTTTACCCTCTAACTGTAGCAACTGCTGTGGAAATTACTTTCACAGAATCACAGAATCACAGAATGTTAGGGATTGGAAGGGACCTCGAAAGATCATCTAGTCCAATCCCCCTGCCAGAGCAGGATTACCTAGATCATATCACACAGGAACGCGTCCAGGCGGGTTTTGAATGTCTTCAGAGAAGGAGACTCCACAACCTCTCTGGGCAGCCTGTTCCAGTGTTCGGTCACCCTCACTGTAAAGAAGCTTTTCCTCAAATTTAAGTGGAACCTCCTGTGTTCCAGCTTGCACCCATTGCCCCTTGTCCTGTCAAGGGATGTCACTGAGAAGAGCCTGGCTCCATCCTCTTGACACTTGCCCCTTACATATTTATAAACATTAATGAGGTCACCCCTCAGTCTCCTCTTCTCTAAGCTAAAGAGACCCAGCTCCCTCAGCCTCTCCTCATAAGGGAGATGTTCCACTCCCCTAATCATCTTCGTGGCTCTGCGCTGGACTCTCTCTAGCAGCTGCCTGTCCTTCTTGAACTGAGGGGCCCAGAACTGAACACGATATTCCAGATGCGGCCTCACCAGGGCAGAGTAGAGGGGGAGGAGAACCTCTCTTGACCTGCTAACCACACCCCTTCTAATACACCCCAGGATGCCATTGGCCTTCTTGGCCACAAGGTCACATTGCTGGCTCATGGTCATCCTGCTGTCCACTAGGACCCCCAGGTCCCTTTCCCCTCCGCTGCTCTCCAACAGGTCTGTCCCCAACTTGTACTCATACATGGGGTTGTTCTTGCCCAGATGCAGGACTCTACACTTGCCCTTGTTATATTTCATTAAATTTCTCCCCGCCCAACTCTCCAGCCTGTCTAAGTCCCTCTGAATGGCTGCGCAGCCTTCCGGTGTGTCAGCCACTCCTCCCAGTTTGGTGTCATCAGCGAACTTGCTGACAGTGCACTCTATTCCCTCATCCAAGTCATTAATGAATATATTGAATAGAACTGGTCCCAGTAGCGACCCTTGAGGGACTTTGCTAGACACAGGCCTCCAACTGGACTCTGTCCCATTGACCACCACTCTCTGGCTTCTTTCCTTCAGCCAGTTGACAATCCACCTCACTACCCGATCATCATGCATATTAAATTGTAGTAAAAACGTTCATCTTAATATCCTCTCTTTTTCTTTTTTACCTCAAAGCACCTCATCAAATATAGACCCAATCCTACTTGCTACCAAATTTCCTAATGGAAAGACCCACAGACCCTGGTCGCTGAGCACCCAGGTCCTCATCAAGCCTTCTTAATGACTGCTGCTGAGAAGTCAGAAGCACCCTTCTGAGCTGACAGAAAATAACACAAATTTCCAGTGCAACCTCTTGCTTAGATCTCCTGCAAGATTTGCCAAAACCGAACCACCTCCAAGAAGCATTCACATAGTAGCAAACATGCCTTTCCTGGCAGGAAAACAATCTGAAGGGAAAATTTCTCACTGGATCTGGATCCTATTCAGTGTTACCTTGTCCTGGTTTGTACAGTGGGGATAAGGTAGCATCACAAGGGAAGGCAAATTTTATTAACAAGAAAAGAAGATTAGAGAGCAACGTGGGTTTCATCTGCTCATTTCTTTTTTTTTTTTTTTTTTTTAAGAAAAAGGCAACAAAATAAATGTTAGCATTTGGCAGTCTTCTGTCCCCTCAAAGCCTAAGGGTTCTTCTTTTCAACCTCTGGGGGAAAAAGTGGGGCTGATCAAGATGTGTATGGGTAGCAGAATCAGATTCTACAGTAATAAAATTTGTGGGGAAAATTATCCACCAGCTTTGAGAATTCCAGCAGTGCTCAAAGCCGTAAATGTTTGGCACAACAAGGCATTCAAGAAATCTGAACGGGTGATGTAGGGTTTGGTTCTTTGAAAGCTTTCCTTCTCATTCCCCTTTGTTATGTTTTTTTCATACTCGATTCTTATGAGCAGAAGTGGTTAACTCAGGAGTTTATGAAACAAGAAACTTGGCTTCAGTTCCTGGCTCTTGCACTCACTTTCTGCCTAGTCCTGGAAAAGTCACTTAAAACTAGTTCTATAAGCAGATTCGGGTTGTTGCAGGCATCAGGCACTCAGGATCTCTGTAAGCCGATTAGATGAGTGAATAGGATTACCCAAGCCAGAAAGCAGACCTTAAAAATACCTGGGGCAACCTGTAGAAAATAGGAGGATGGGCAAGATCCAGGGCTTCTAGATGCCTGGTGCTGGGTGAAGGAAGACATGGCTATCTGGGGGTCTTTAGCTGGGATTTTAATCTCTGAATCTTTTTCTAGATTAGGTACCTAAATTGCATTAGCTCAATTTTATGGAAACCTGCAGGAAGGTGCATTGTTCTTTGACAGTGAAAGAGGAAATTGGGGAGTTATCTTCGCAGATATCCCCTAGAATTGTTTGAGGCACCTTTAACCCACATGTTAACTTTTGGGGTATTTTTTTGGGCATCGCCTTGGTAGCGTAGGCAAACTAACAGGAAAGCAGTCAAGTTCAGTCACTGGGGTGTGGGATACGATGGGACACACATGCAACATCAGAAAGTTTCATTGCCACTTCTCGTTGGTGCAAAGCCAGTGTAATAACTATACTCAAAGAATGACATGCCCTGAAGCAGATCCTAGAGGAAGGACCACAGACCAAATAGGCAGTCTGAGAGCTCTGCTTTGCCTCTGATGTGACACAGGGATCTGAGTGGGGTGACAGTTTCAAGACTAGTGTAATTTCTCTGGTGGAGACTCAAGGCCCATGGGGCTTTGCTAGTAGTAATGTGAATGTGCATAGCTCTCAGCCACAGGAATTTGAAGGATCCCTGTAAAATTCCAAGTTGGAAGTATCACTTAGGTCCATTTGCAGCTTTAGCTCAGAAGCCCTATTCTGTGATCTGTCTGCACCCATGAGTGCTGGATTTCTTTGTGAAAGATGTGAATATTCATACAATCCAGTTGTGTTGAAGAGGTGAGCTGGAGTCAGCCAATTGTATAGTGTGTGTGTGTGTTTAAATATTACATTAGAAGTGTGTTTTGGAAAACCAAAAAAGAGTGGTACAATTTTAATAAACAATCCTATCAAATGTTTACAATGCCAAAGCCATAATATAAATCAATATGTTCAGATTTGAGTATGACAAATATACCTTAAAACAAATGATTTGAAAATAATTTCCTTATTCACTTACTGCCAATTTTTCTGTACAAAGGCTTTTGTTTCTCCAGCTACTCCTGATAATATCACAGCCACCTGAAACAGCTCTTGGAGCAAACCTCAAAAGCAATCCAAAACTCATGAATCATGTAGACATGCATGCACAATGAGAATGGGACCTTCTAAAAATGCTCGCTAATAAAAATCGTTATTGTTCATAACAAGTTAGCGAACAGGGACATGCATGTAATCCACAGGTTGGGTGATGAGCACAAAATCTTGGCAACATGCAGTGCATGAGTGTGTTTATTCTGCTTGATCCCCTACAATGATGTGAGGAGGATAGAAAGAACAGAAGCAGCAAGTGTTTTCCAGTGATCAGTAAAACAATTAAAGGCTTCAGTCAAAATAAAATGGAGCTTTACATCAACAGTAAGGACTATGCATGGTGCTTGGTGTTTGCTTTACTACTCTCTTAGATGTTTAACTTTTGTTTCTGGATACAGAATCATGGCTACTTGGCATCCACAGCCAAAACTGCCCCCAGGGTCAACACTGGCTGCTCTTGCATCCACCTGGGGCCTTCTGGGCAGCAGAGGGGAGCCGGTAGAAGGCACGAACTGCAGACCTCAATTTTGTGAGGAAACCTTTGATAATTGCATTTTTTGGAATTCACACCCCAATCCTGCTACATAATGTCAATGACAGGGTTTCTTCTGGTCATTCTTGTCATATGGTCTTTGATTGGCTGGACCAGAGAGCTGTGCCTTCTTGTCTGAAAGCAGTCATCCCACTGCTAGACTAGAAGGACTTCTACTTTTCCAGGATGAGAAGCAGATGAGGTCTATGTCCTAAAGCTATGATTTTTGTTTTGTTTTGTTTTGTTTTAGAAACATCCAAAAGGCATATATTTTGCTCACTGTATATTTTAGCTACTGGCAAATGTTTCTAGCCATGCTAGAGAGCTGATTATATCCCTCCCAAGCTTCCACTTTGGATGAAAAAATTCTTAGTAACAGTTGCTAGCAAAAACATTCTGGAATGGATTTGTTGATAGAAGATGACTGCTGTGCTTTCAGAAGGAAAATTAAACTGAAGAACAAGTATATTTAAGCATAATTGCTTTAAAAACAGAACACATGCTATATTATAATCTGCAGTTCACTGGAAAATAGAATAATCCAGAAAGTTGAATTCAGTGCAGTGCACTAGAAGAGTTATGTTAATTTGCAATGAGTCCTGCTTGAAGCTTTCTATCAGACTATGTGTAAAATGCCTCAGCACCACTGGAGAACAACTCAGCTTGGATCATGGTAGGACAGTGCAGTAAGCTTCAGATGCAATTTTCAGGAAGGTCAAATTTGCAGATCAAAGGAATCTTACCTAAACCTGTTTTTTAAACAGGATCCAGTTCTCTCTGGTGGCCGGGTAACCCCAATGCGACTGAGCCACGGGGCCCATCTATGCTCCAGACTCACTGCATAATGACCTTGTCTCTGGTGTTACATAGCATCTTCTCATCGGGCTCTGTTAACCATGACACACTATTAGCATGTTGTAATAAATGCTAATAGTAATTCTTCCCTGGTGTAGGTTCTTGGTTGCCATCTGATGCAAGTTCGTCTTTAAGTCACTATCAATTCTCTTAAATTCTGATACTCAAAAGGAGATGATACTAGCACCTGATTTTAATTTTGGAAAACTGGAGCTTCCCCAGTTTGTACATGAAATAGAAGCAGACTCAGACAAGTCAATTTGTCCAGCGGGCCTGAACCCTGAAGATCTGACTCATGGCTCAGACACCCATCAGCCTAAATATTATTTCAAACCCCCAAATGATCACTGATGATTGCATATCTCAGAATATTTTTTTTTTGGTGAAAAAAAAGTAAACCATGTCAAACCACTCAACAGTTTTTTGCTTGCCTTTTCTACTTACTTTTTTTACCCTTTCCTCTTACTTTGTATTCTGCATCCTATGCTTCTTGTGGAGAATGAGACCATCTCACAGGAATGTACTTTAAAGCAACTCTTCTAATCAGTGCTGTTGTAGGTCAAAATGAGCACTTTCTAAACAGCAAAACCAGACGTAAGGCATGACAGCAACAACAAATCCCATTATAGACCGGAGCGCTGGAGATGCCAGCAGGTAAATGGGCCTGTGTTGGTCAGACTTTGCCACACTGTGTTAGAAAGTAAGCTTTTTCAACGAAATGTCAAAAGATACCTAATCATGAGCAACACCAGCCTTCTTGTAGCTCTGAAGGAAGGAAATAATCTATCTCAAGATGTGTTGAGCCTGTTCCTGTATGTCAAGTTTCCTCTATGTCAAGTTTCTTTGGAGCTTGTAAACCAAGCAAGAATAATAAACAAGTGAAAGCTGAAAGGGTTTAGAAGGAGCCTGGTGTATATAACAGGAATTCAGCTTTGCTGCCACCAGGATTTCAGCAGGTCTTTCTATGACAGCCTTGTACTAGTCTCTTCTCAGTTCAGCCAGGTTTAATCATTTTTCCACAATTCTTAAAGGCCTGTTTTTTGAAAGACGTTTCAACACAACTTAGCACACACCCTTCTGATCCTACAAAGAACTGCATAGTTTTTTAATTTTTTATTTTTTTCCCATCTATGAAAGCATCCTGAGCAATTCAGGATGCTCCATCAAGTCGGTGCACTAGTTCTCTCAGGCACAACTGTCACTGAAGTGGAGACTGCTTGCTGGAGAATGGAGGTCCCAAGCTCTGCTTAGGGGCAGTGTTGTTAAGTTGGCATTAGATGACCTATGCTCCGTTGCGCCCATGGTGGCTGGAGGATGGCACTGAGCCATGGCCTGTGGACATATTTGCTTCACAGCTTTCCCCAGTGTTAGATGTAAATGTGAGCCATGTATTCATATTGGCCGAAACTCCACCAGCATTTCGTACACACTCAGGGATGACTCGCCCAAGATGTTCATTATGATCAGTAGCTGTGTTCTGATTGTCTGCTAAATGGTGTTGAAGACAATGAGGAAATACAGGAGCTGAAATGCTTAGACATGTATTAACACATTAATTAAATCCTTTCAATACAAAACTGGGAAGCTGTATTGGCTGTATGTATTAACATCACATTAGAGTGATGGGTAAACCAAGGCACAAAACAGTGACTTGGCTTGCTGGTGCCACTCAAGAGGTTGGACCTGCACCACAATCCCCTTTGCAGTTGATCATTGCTGCCTGGCCCTAGATGCTATAGTAAGGAAGATACATATTGTCAGCAGTAGATATCCCAAGAGTGATGAGATTATTAGTGTCAGACATCTCTTACACTCTGTGTGTATAGAACCACTGTCCAGTAAGACCAAGGATTATTTTGATAAGCAGTTGGTCTCAGGTAATATTAATTTGTGGGAAAGTTTCTTGGATGTAGCAAGTCTTCTCTACAAGGCTCATTAAATTGCATTTTGCTACATTTACTGCACGTGGCCAGTTACCCTCATATGGATTGACTGTTTATGCTCATTTCTCAGCTGTGTTTATTGGTAAAGTTTCATAGCCTTAATCACAAATGCATAACAGCCCTAACCAATATAGAGCATCCACCATTTCTAATAACATATGGTCTGACCACTCAATAGTTTAGATGCCATGCTTCATTAATTCTCCACAGGAGTAGTAAGCATTTGGTATTGTCTTATATTTTAAGCCAATTTATTGTTCCAAAGGGATAAAAAAAAAGGACCTTCTATAATGTGAGTTTAAACAGTCTCTTGCATAGTTTTTCCAGAGCTGTGCTGCTGTGTGACAACAAAATCAAAGCCACAGGACTTCTGCCTTGGTTAAATAAATGTCACTCCCAATTGAATGAAAGCCTTCAGAGGCAAAACTCTAGTTAAAATTAATCTCTAAGGTCATTCTGATGTGCTTCTTTCCCTCAGCCTGTTTTGGAGAACACCCGTCCTTAGCATGAGGACATGAGAAAGAAAGAGTGGTAAATTTAACAACAAGGAAATTTAGAACAAATAAGTTGCTGCACCACAACAAAAGCCTAGGAAACTCCCACTTGAAATCAGAAATTCAGAAGGGTTGAAACTGAACTCATGAGCCTCACCAGACTCCTAGGGATATGGAAAGGTTTCTAATGAAGAGAAGCACAGCCTCAATTTGCCTAAATTCTTTACGGTGTTGATGCCTGGATAATTTTATGGCTAATACCACAGTATATTATCAGTCTAGTCAGGCTCCACCAAGGAATCAGTTGATTTTGGCAGGTTTGAGGAGGTATTACATGGCACAGCAATTGTGGCATAGCCAATAAGGTGTAAGAGGGAGGATTATATCTTCCTCTGAAACTTGAACCACCACCTGAGAAACTGAATAGCCAACCTGATCAACCAGCCATGGGATTGGTGCAGTTATCTGCCAGGTTGTTTGGTACTTTGGGCCATTTGACTGGTTCATTGTTGACTTTCTGCAGTTGCTTCTCATCCTCCCAGGACACCTCCTACCATAAACCCAGCAGCACAGTCTCTTTCCAAATGTTTTCATGTGGGGAAATTGATTCACTCACAGATCAGGAGGATGAGACGTTATGTGGGCTGTGGATCATGCTTTCAGGTCAACCCACAAGATATGCAGGACTGCAGCCAACTTATCCTTAAAGAGAGGGAATATTCTTGTTTGGGTTTTCTAAATTAATTCGTGAAATGTAAGGTACCAATAGAAGTGTAGTGATGGAGCATGACACCTCGTGGCTCCAGTCCACTAGAGTCTTTAATTGACTTCAGTTTGTAGTTTTTCTGTGGTAGGTTTTGTCTGTTAGAATACAAACTTGTACCACCACTGGTGGTAGCAGTGGTGTGAGCTCTAGTAACCTGTTAGCTACTAGCTACATTAGCTTCAAACAAGTTACTCATAACCACCAGAATTTTTAGATTTGATAGGGGTAAGGTTAGCTAGGAAGGGAACTAAAAGGGTGGTAGCAGGTTCATAACAATGCTCAGATCTTTGTTGTCCCCAATGCAACTTGAACATTTCTTTCAAGTTATTTGTAGCAATTGTTAGGGGCAGGCAATGGCAAGGGCTGTTGACTGTAGATCTACCGGTTATGGAGGTATGTGATCTTTCCCATTATCACTTTTCCAACTATTTTTTTTCTTAACTTGTGAGGAAGAAGATAGTAAAATTGAAGCCTGTTTGCTCCTCAGCCTTCTACTGGCATTGCTGACCAGAATGAAAATCACCCAAATGACAGCAAATCAGAACTGAAAAGAATCAAATGTAAAGGAAAGGCGAGGAGAATAAATTCTTACTTCAAAACCTGTTGCCCAGGCCTAGTCCATACTTCTGAATAAGTCATTTCTCTGTCTTGACAACTGTTAATAGCTCTCAGCTGAAAGTCAAATTTGTTCGCTTAATTTCTCTAAAGTTCTGTTCCATCTGGCCGGAAAAAGAGCTACTTTCTTCCCTTGAGAGGTGTGAATCAGATGAGACGTTTGTGGCTGTGTCTGCACTGCAGGATTTGAGTGAGTGCCCTAGCCCCATCTGAACCTTTTGTCTGCACAAGATCCCTCATCAAAGCAAGACTCCAAATCCTCTCATTTCCCCTCTTATGTCAAGGTTGCAATGGAGAGGGAACCTGGGCACATGGTCAAAGGGCATGAGACTCTGCATCCAAACCCTGAGCCCACTGTGCCCCATTTCTCCTACTGAATGAGGTGGATGGGAATACCCCCCAGACATGAACGCCAACAGGCACGGTGTGATCTGAGTGTATCATGATCTCTCAGTCTTCAGAATAGGATGGCTGGGTGCAACCTGCCTATTGGGCATGGTGTCTGCAAGGAAAATCCTACTTTGAGGAAAGGGAGTTTTCCATGAGGGATGCGTTCCTTTTAAATGCATAATGTATAGGAGCTCTGCTGGAGATAAAGCAGAGGAGGCAATTTTCGGGGGATGTGTGCTCAGCGCTTGAAAGTTGAATGTCTGTTTTGGCCTCCATAAACTGAAACACTCAAGATCACCCATGAAAACCCTAGCTACAGATGGCATATAACAAGGCATGCCTCCAAACTTTTCAAATACAAAATGAGCGTCTAGCCTAGTGATAAAACAATTGCATGGTACTGCGTGTTAGGCTAGGAAGGTATTCCACACAGAAAGGGAGAGAAAAAGAGGGGAAAACTGTTATTGTTTTGTAACAAAACGCTAAAGCAAGTGAGAAAAGTTAAGGTTAAAGCTCTAAGAAAATAGTTTGATGCTACAAATCCTAACACACTAACTGTATGGTAGTATCACTGTATCACTCTAGACCTTGTTGATCCCCAAAATGTGTGTTTTCTGCTATTAATGTGCTTTGATTTGGCTTATGGTTCTTTTTTAACTGGTGCATAGTAAAACATACTGTGGAAATGGCTACCTTTCTACCCTAAATCACTGATTTATGTCCATAGTTTTTACATGGTGGGCATATATTTTGAATCCCTGTAATATTTGACCCATCCTCTTGGCCAGTGAGAAGTACATAATGTGTGTTGCTTGTTCACGTAAACATTCAAGACTTTAAAAATATCTCTCTGACCTTCTTCAACTCTGCCTCAATGATTTCCTGTGGCAGGGAATTCCTTAGGGTGATTATATGCTTTGAACAGAAGTATTTCCTTGCATCCATTTTAACTTTTTTGCCTGTGAAATCGACCCAGCAACCCCTTTTGTTTCTTGCTTTATGGAGTTGGATACAGAGAAACTTCCGGATGGTTTTTCTACAAACTAGTAATTATTTTGTATTCCAGCATTAGCTATATATAAATATATATACAAAAAAGAAACACACAACAACAACCCACTTATGTAAACAGGAAAAATCTAAAAGTTTTTCCAGAATCTTTAGTCACTTACATGCAAGAAAGAAAGAAAACTCAAGAAAATGACCTTGAAAGGTTAGCTGCACCCAGTATACACAGTAAATGGAAAAAACAAGATGGCCTTTCCCTCTTTTTCTTTCCTTCAGACTGAAAATATATTTGTCTGGGCATCCATCTCTTACACTAAAAGAACTGGCCCTCTTGTCCCTCTTGTCCACTGTGGGCCTCTCCCAGACCCTGCCACCATCAGCACTAAGGTTGCTGTTGGAGTAACAGACTCAGGGATCAGCTACAGCCTCCCAGCTCTGCACAGTGCCCTCCATCCCTGCAGTGGGGACACACATGCCAGGAGGAAGGGTAACTTACCAGAGCCATCCCCAGGGTGGGGACAATGGCCGGCGCTGGAAGACACCAAGACATACAGCTTCTTGATGATTCTGGGTAGCTTTTCCATCCCAGCAGTATTTCTGCTTCCGTTTACTCCCAACACACTTCCTGCTGGTTGGCAATGATAGAATACAGGCCACAGTATTTTCATGTCAAGATGGGCAAACAGGTTAATAAATTTACATAATATTATTGTGATCTCAGCAGTGGAGTCACAGACAGAGCTGAAGACCTTCACCTCTCAGTCTGCTTTGTAACTCTGGTTACTAATGGCCTGCGTGATTAATTTTACATCTACAGGTACTGTAGAAGTCAGTAAATGTGTGGGAGAAAGTGGGATGGGTGGGAGATGGCTCAGGAGATGGATGGGAGAAGACCTGTGTGAAATGAGTCCTGCTTTAGCTTTACTGAAGCTTTTTGCTTTTGCCTAGACCATAGGGTCTCCCTGAAGGAAATACTGGAATCCACTGAGGAAACAGAAATTATGAAGCAGGAACATCTGACTTCCTCATCAAGAAACATAAAATCACATCCCTCCCTGGGGCCACTCTGGAAGATCCATGAAGTTATGCTGGAGAGGACTGGCCCGTTGTGCCAAACACAAACAGTAAACACACATTTATACGATTAGAATGAGCTCTTATGTTGCCTGTTTTTAGTAAAGAACTTCTATCTCCCAAGTCACCTTTCTTGAAGAAAAACATCTGTCATCCCAAATCAGGGATCTCAACAGGCTTAGCGACTGTAAAGTCTTTCTTTACAGTCTCTTCCAAGCTAGTCCTAAAGGTTTTGTGTTTGAAAAACAGAGCCTTTACAGAAAAAGTAGTATTTTTAGCCCCATTCAGTAGCTCAGCCGAACAAGAACCCATCGGTTCTCTGAAGACCTCAGAGCTTCAGGATCAGCCTAGTGTCAACCTTTGGGATGCGTAAGCTTCCCAAAGGCCACCATACCATACTTGCCATCAGCATATATGTGTTTAATCAGGCTCTTGACAGGTAAAGACTGTGAAAAGAGGACAGTTTGTTCTCCCAAGCTGTTCGGTCTCTAAGCCCCCTATTTATTTTGGAAGTGAATGAATAACATTGTGCTGGGAAAGGAAATTAAAAAAGCAGGGTTGTAATTTACAGTACAGAAAAGAACAGATTTAGGGGCCTTTTTTTTTACCCTCCTTCTCCCTCCTCTTTTCCCCCTCTTTTCACTGCTCTGGTTCCAAACATCCAAACGTGCTACAGCTGAAAAAGAGGACCTCCAGCCTTCCTTACTGCTGGCAACAACAAGTGAGTTACAATTGCCAGTCTCTGTATTCTTGCCAAGAGAACAAACTGCTTCAAGGCAAAAGAAAAAAAAAAGGAGGTTTATCAAAACCAAATGCCACTGGAAATCCTAACGCTGCAGAGCCCAATTCAAGATGTACGTTGAAACCTATCCCCAGCCATTTAAGGAAAAAGAAGAAAATGGATTCTTTAATAGAATATTTAAAATATAACAATTGCTTTGGAGTGAGGAATTCTACTCTCTCTGGTTCTTATAAAAGCTCTAATTTTTTTTTTCCTCATCTCTAAGTAAACTCCCAGCAGTTTTCTTTGAAAGTAGATCCTAGGCAGGCACCTCTTTTCCAAAGCGCTCGACATTGTTCTAATGAGATGTGATAGGTGGTTTGGAGTAGGAGCTGGTCCAAGCAGCGGAGGTATCACTTTATTGTGTGTTTGTTTTTCTTTTAAAATTCAGCGATCTGGCTACTCTTCATTTTCACTTTAATGCTTCTTATTATTTTGTTTCTAACCTGTCCCCTGGATCCAAATCAGATCCAGCCTCCTTCCCCCTTCCAAGCATTCACTGCAGAATGGAAAAGGAAGAAATTGAAGGCTTTTATTTTTAGAGCAGTCATAGTTTTGAAGGCCAGAGGGAATGAACTATTTGGACCATCTAGTTTGATTGTTGGACACCACAGACCATAGAATTTCATGCAGTGATTTGTGCATTTTGTGCGGGAGCTGGACAACACTTTCTGGGAAACCACCCAAGCATCAAATCCTGCAGGAGCCATCACAACTTTGGGCATATAGACCTAATGGGTAAGTCTCACACCTACAAGTTGTGCCAAGTTTTTGCCTAGAACGCTTGCAAGTACCAGTTCAAGACATTCAAGCTTGCAATAACTTTAGAAGATATTCTATCACGTGCTGTCTTTGTCCCGAGCTGTACCTGCAGGCCATCGTTAGGGCTGTGGTTCCTAAGTTTCATCTGAGCAAACATGCTGGCTTGCTAACTTAATCATCCACAGTCAAATGTCATCTGAGAGGCAAGTGGCATTGACTCATGGTGATGTAGCAACCATCAGCAGATGTTACCTTTGAGCTGAGAACAGAGTCTGCAGCCAAACCAACTGACAGAAATAGCCCAAAATAGTGGGTGGAGGGAGAAACTGCACAGTCAGGCTCTAATTTCATCTGAGAGACAGGGAAGTTCCTGGTGCCTTTCTACATGAAAGCTTTTCCCACCTTACTCCTGCCCATAGGGAGGAGTACGTAATCACAATCCAGCCTCAGCTAACAGACAGTGCTATTAAGCATGAGGCCAAAACCCAGACCTGACGCTGCTCAGCGTCACAGCCGAGAAGAGGCAATTAAAAGAGGCAAAGCAGTCGAGAGTAACTTCACAAGCTGGTTGTGAACTGGGAAGCCATCACCCATGTTGCACATCAGAGCTCAGGGCAGGAGGCTGAACCATCTCTGCTGAGCTAGTCTCAGAGGGCTTCCCGACTGCAGCTACAGGCACAGAGGTTTAACAGAGTATGCTGGGAGCGATGTATGGCAAAAGATCAGGGTGAGAGCAGGCCAGCTCCACCATGCAGACCCAGTTTAAATTGCTCCCTAATTGCCCCATAGACAAATTAAGCATCTTCGCTATCAGGTGTGTTTTCCAGATCCTGGATCACTTCTTTAAATCTTTTCTGAACCTTTCCCATGTCTTACTTGGTGGAGATGGTTGACGAGAAGCTCAACATGAGCCGACAATGTGCGCTTGCAGCCCAGAAGGCCAACTGTATCCTGGGCTGCATCAAAAGCAGTGTGGCCAGCAGGTCAAGGGAGGTGATTCTGCCCCTTTACTCTGCTCTCCTGAGACCCCACCTGGAGTACTGCGTTCAGCTCTGGGGCCCCCAACATAAGGACGACATGGAGCTGTTGGAGCGAGTCCAGAGGAGGGCCATGAAGAAGATCAGAGGGCTGGAGCACCTCTCCTATGAAGACAGGCTGAGAGAGTTGGGGCTCTTCAGCCTGGAGAAGAGAAGGCTCTGGGGAGACCTTCTAGCAGCCTTCCAGTACCTGAAGGAGCCTACAGGAAAGCGGGAGAGGGGCTTTTTACAAGGGCATGGAGTGACAGAACAAGGGGGAACGTTTTTAAACTGAAAGAGGGTAGATTTAGATTAGATATTAGGAAGAAATTCTTTCCTGTGAAGGTGGTGAGACACTGGAACAAGTTGCCCAGAGAAGTTGTGACTGCCCCCTCCCTGGCAGTGTTCAAGGCCAGGTTGGATGGGGCTTGGAGCAACCTGGTCTAGTGGAAGGTGTCCCTGCCTGTGGCAGGGGGGTTGGAACTAGATGATCTTTAAGGTCCCTTCCAACTCAAACCATTCTATGATTCTTCCTTGAAGTTCGCCAGATGTGCAATGCAGCAACAGTCTCACTAATGCAAATACAGATGCAAGGCCATCTCCTACACGTTATTTGCCTGGTTATTGCTGGCAAACACCCCTGGTAGATGCAATCATACTGTTTTGCTGTGGTTTTTTGTTCATTGCACCAGAGGAATAATCACCATTTCACTGCTTCCAATGATGTCCACTACCCACATGACCTCTTCAATATGTGACCATACTTGCTCTTCTGCTATCCTGTTGTGGTTAATTGAATATCAAATAACCTGTTTCAAAACTCTTTGACTAGTGCTTAAGTCTTATTTACGCCAACCCTTCAGCATGCAAGTGTGCCTCTCCAAAAACACCTCTGCATATGTTTGCCTCTCCAAACTGCGATACAACAAAACTATTGCTTTTTTTTTTTTTTTTCCTCCACCACCCGGACACGTGGCTGTGATGAAGAGAATGCAGTTTAGACCCAGAGTGCCAGAGGAAATAAGAGGTTCTGGATGCAATCTTGGGGCCTTGCAGATTGACTTGATTTCCAAGTTTTGTTTCCTCCAATAAAGTGCCTCTGTAATTGTTACCCTGATATTTATATTTTCACTTATTAAATCTATGTCAAGTAATAAAATGTGCCATAAATTAAAGGCAGTGTAGGAGCCTTTTCATCTGTTCTCTGCTCCGTGTCAGCCTCAGTATGTTGCATTATGGAGCCTTTCCTGGTTCACCAAGCCTCCTGCTCCATTATGTCAAAAGAGAAACTGGTGAAATATTCCCCTGTTATTAACTGCTAATGTCTGAGGTTTTTTACTTTTTTTTTTGTCTTACACACAATGCTATGAAATTGAAATCGAAGCTGCAGCACGTTAGCAGCTGTTAACACATCTCTGTTAGTTTGTCTACCAGCTGTGGAGCACAGATCTCTTCTGCTCCACAGCTGATCGGCCAAACTCTGTTTCAAATGAAAGCACAGCTCAGCTTCAAAGTCTATATCCAGTGCAAAGCTTCCTCAGCATCAAAGGTGAAGACAGGCCCTTACCAAGATGCACATCAGTCTCGACATCCAGGTCCCACTGAGGCTTTCCTAGGAGCTAATCAGGAGTTGCATGAAAGCAAGAAATCAAGCAAAAGGCTTGCCAGGATTTAGATGCTGGATTTGAACCCCACATTATCTGTCAGCTAAGCACAGATTTCTGCTCTCAGGTCCTGACTGTTTTTTCCCAGATTTATGGAGATAAGGGACCAGCAGAAACACTGGCCGTGTCTGTGGGTACCCCTCTCTGTTTCTTTGCTTGCACATGAAGAGTGAGACATGGCTCACATGGAGGTGGTGTAGAAGGGTGGTTGACCTTGGGATGGTGACTGTCTCCTCAGCTTTTCACAGCTGAAGAGGTAGCATGTGCTTTCAGGAACCATCACAGGGAAGGGAGTTGTTGGTATTTGAGTGTTCCTGTATCACCACTAAAATCTCTACAGTGTTTAAACAAAGTGGCAACAGCAGAATTGCCACAAATTTCTCTAAAAGTTGAATAAAGAGGTTCTCAATCACCTGTAGGGAACTCAGGGGACCATGGAAGTAAATAATAAGATAACCTTGATGATATCTCAATGAAGATTTTTTTATACTCAAACAATATGCCTAGCCTGGATCCTAATTCAAGTCTGAGGTCTAATCAGACTGTTAAAGTTTTAAGTCCATGCTGCAATAGAACCCTATCCAAATTGTGAAACCCTCAAGCCCTTGGGCCAGAGCTCAGCAGGGTAAGTTGACTTCTTTCTTGTTTTCAGTTTAAAGAGGAGGTGCAACACAGCTGAGAAGGGCTTGGGAAGCTGCTGTTAATAATTTCTTGGCTGCTGGCCCTCAGCTGATATCAAGGTCCAGGAATGATAGGGAGAGAAAAGAAGGAGGTCTTCTCTCCACTTGAGCTATTCCCAGGGTCCAGCTTTAGGTGATAATGACACCAAGACCTAGAAATACTTCTCTGGTTGCCCAGAGTTGTGGATGTCCCCTCCCTGGCAGTGTTCAAGGCCAGGCTGGATGAGGCTTTGAGCAACCTGGTCTAGTGGAAGTGTGTCCATGCCCATGGCAGGGGGGTTGGAACTAGACGATCTTTAAGGTCCCTTCCAACCCAAACCATTCTATGATTCTATGATTCTATAAAAAACAGGGAAGGAGGATGAGGTCTTCTCCCTTACTGTTCCTCATCTCTCATGTCTTTGAGCTCTGTTCCAGCAGTATCGCTGATACCAGAAGACAAGACTGTGGGGAAGTACCCCCCATAAGGTGTGGGTCTGAGCTGGGCAGCTGGGACCTGTGCCTCACTACAGAGGAAAGATCAATAAATTCATCAACAGCTTAATAGCTTCATAGTGATGTTTAATGTATGAAGAAGCTATGTCCATTCTGCATCGCCTCTGGAGAGGCAGTGATACACACTGGGTAAGTGGCAGCTTTTTTTCATTGTTTTAATTGCTTAGCAAGTGAATATCCAAATTGATCCTCAGAATGAGTACAGTTGTCTGAAGGATAGTGTAGTTCTGTTCCTTCTTCAGTTGCGATTTTTCAATTTATATAAGGGACCCATGATCATCTTCTCCTCCTTTCATATTTTCAGAGAGTTAACAGGACAATTTAGTCTGCAAAGGTATGGAAAAGAGTCCAAACTGTGAATCCAAGTGATTAAATTGGATCTGTGAATTTCTCCCAGGGACCAACCTCCTAAAATAAGAGAAGTTTTCAGTGCAAAACCAACAAAGTCCTTTCATAAAGAGACTCCTGAGCTCTACATATGTCATCTTGCATCTTTACTTTGGGAGTAATAACACCTATATAACTCAGAAAGAGCAAAAACCCATCACCTGAGATGTCTTGGTTACCATCACAAAGTAAGACTGGGAGGTATTAAACAATGACATAAGAGGGAATGGGGGAAGAAGCATCAATATCAGCAGGTGCTGTGCACAGCCTAAGTCCTGGTGACCTGCTAGTCCTTGCAGCCCTGCCACTTCATGGGCAGAGGTCAAACACAGCACTAAAACAGGGCAAAGGAGTCCCTAAGGTAGATGGAATATAGCAGTGATCAGTCTCAGGGAGGAAATTTGTTTCAGCAGTGTCACTTAATGAGGCCTAGCAGAGACACAAACTTTTCTGGTTCTTCTGGTTATCTTGCAGAAAGAAAGGTTTTTCTGTGGCAAAGTCAATAAATACGTGAAAGCAAGGTTCGAAGAAAGAAAGGTTTGCCTGAGGAAACTCATTCACCAAGTACCTGTGATAAGACTACAGCATTATAAACTGTTGATGTTAGAAGTGATACATGGGTGAAAATCAGTGTTTCAGTGATGCCAGTAACAGTGGGACATTTGATTCTGATCTGAAAAGCCACGTAGCAGCAATGAGGTCATGGGACCACATGTTCTTTCAGTTGCAGACTCCTATCAAGTATACACACACTATGCAGAATGATTTTTTTCTTTTCCATCCCTGCAAATGTAGCCTTGGATCTGAGATACAAGGAGTTGTCTCCTTTCCTGTAGCGCTACTTTCAGTGGGGATCCTATAGAATAAATGATGCCCTTGCTTTATATGTACCTTATGGCCACTAAATGAGATATTCAGGGTTATGTGTCCAACTCATTAAACTCCAGTGGATTTTATTTGAAACAACTGAAGGGAAAACAAACAATTTTAATGACTGCACAAGGAGTGAGAGGCAGATGACTGGGTCTTAAACATGCTGTTCTGCAAGCCTAGGAAGACTGAAAACCAGTGGCTCAATATGGATACAGGAGTAGGCATGCAGGCTAAGAAAATGCCATTTCCTATCAGCTTTTCAGTGTAAGAATCAAAGCATGGAACAAAAATAGCTGCTTCTGAATCAGCAGAAAGAATGCAATTGTAGATTCAAGTGAATCTGAGCAAGGGGGTGCTGTGAATCCAGGATGCAGGGTGTGGAGGAAGAACCAGTTACACAAAAATTTACAATAAAGCCAGTTAAATGGACATTGCCACAGCTTCAGAGCTCTGCATCTTCCAGTATCCTGATTCCAGACAGTAATCAGGAACGCGTGGTTTTAAATTTGTGAAAACAATTCAGCAGATACTCCTGTAATCCGTGTCTGATTTTAAGCATCCCTATATTTATGCACAGAAGTGTGATGTTTCCAGGTAAAGCTTAATAATATCTACAAGAACCGGAGACAAAGCTGAGCAAAGTGAGGCAATTAGAGACACTAGCAAAGACGTAGGGAAGTTAAAAGCTTTTTTTTCTGTTCCTTTTGGTGCATTATCCTTCAACCATAAAAAATAATAGGGAAATTCCTGCTCTCAGTGAACTTTTATGGAGAAATCTGAAAGTGGTCTTGAAAGAAACTCCAAGTTTCAAAAAAAAAAAGTTATGGAGAAACCTGAGAAGTTCAAGTGCAGTAAATCAACAGGAGCTGATGATCTTCACCCAAGGGTATGGAAGGAAATGAAGTATGAAATAGCAGAGAACTGAGCTTATGCAATAAGGGGGCATTTCAAGAGCCACTGGAATCAATGGAAAGACTCTCCATACTTCTCTGAAAACTGGATCAGACCTTCCCAGATTAATTCAGAAAAACAATGAGTACTCACAGGAAGGTGTTCATCACCCTTTCAGGTCAGATGTGGGAAGCACAGTGGGGTGAGGAGGGCTGTATCAAGTGGGATCAGCCAGATCAGGAGCAACCCAGACCATACGGAAAGTTCTCTGTAATTATAGAGCTCCATCTCGGCCAGTGCAACGCAGCTCTGCGGGAGTTGGCCCCGTAATATTGGGAATGACATGTGACACTATGAGCATCAAGCCAAATCCTGCCACCCACAAGGCATGGTGAATGCCAGGATCTGGCCCATCTCAGTGGCACCACTGTGTTTGCATGAAAACAGGCTCTTGCAGCTCGGCTTAGCTCCCTGGCTTGCTAGATGTAGTACATCTGAAAGCTGCTCTTTCTTCCCCGAAATCACTGCTGGCAATCATTTGTCACAGCTAAGGACAACATCTCCTGCTGCTTGGCGATAGGGCTTCTGCACAGACGATGCCTTATGGACAACTTCAAGTTTCCAAAACAGCATGGGTGCGGAGCACTGGCCAGGCTTCCCTTTTCAGACACCGAGAAGCAAACACTCCCAGCTGCCAAGGATTTTACTTTATTGTCATTTAAGTTGGCTCTTTCTGCACAAGTCGCTGGCGGTCTCACAGTAGCAGGCGTTGAGTAATAATAGTATTTCCAGCATGCTCACCTCCAAGCAATGCTTTAGTAGAGAGACTGCTGGGAGAACAGGATGAGGATGGTTTGTATTGGCTGTTCCTTCTCGCTTTCTCATCAGACTGTGATTCAAACTAACATCAAACTACAAACTCCATCACTCATGTCCCCCCTACAGATTTTCCATGTTGGCGCCTCAGCAAGTGGGACTAGACTACCATTCATCAGCCCTTGGAGGTGCTGAGAGGGTCCTCTCATCTTGGAAATTCTGAAACAAAGTCATCCACCAGCTTGTCAACAGTGCCATGGCTTTACTACACAGGCACTGGGAACGGATGTATTCTTCCCTGAGAAAATTTCTCTAGGAAGTTTGCAAAACCTAGACTCACCAGGCTTCACTCAATTAAATAAGGGACACTCCCTCTTCCTGAAACTGTCCTCCTACACAGAGAAATGCAAAACAAATCAAAGAAAGTGTCTGGAAGCAGGATAATGTCACAGAGCTCCAAAATCACCCCCAAACTCATCAATGTACCATCTAAAATAACCTCTAAATGCAATGTAAATATAGTCCTTGCCTGCAGAGATCCAGTGCTCATCTCCAGTTGTTTCTTTGAGAATTCAAGGACATCCTCCCCAGCCCCCATCCTCTTCCTTAACATTGGGCTCCATATTTCTGAAATACTCCTTTTTCTAACTTAGAGGCCAAGTCACACTGTTGTGGAGCAGGAGCATCTCTGCTTTCTCGGTCGTCTGAGACAGCGGAGGCTGGAGAATGTGGTGTGTAACAGAGTCCTTTGAAAGCAGATCCCCATTCATGGTGCTTACCTGGCCTTGCTTACTTAGATTCAAAGGAGCACCATGGTTTCTTGCCTGCTCTGTGATCAGTCCTGGCAAAAAGATGCACCAACCACTTCATCTGCAATGCAATGCAATGCGACAGAACAAGAAAGGACCAGCCAAGTAAATGTATGCAAGAAATAAAGCCATAGGGAAAGGGGAGCAAGGGCAGGAGGTGACTGTATTTATATATTGCTCACTGAAGGAAATAAAGACTAACTGTACTGTCCCACCTGGAAGTGACGGGTGTTGTGCGGATTATCAGGGGATGTCTGAGAGAGACCATGATTTGTGAAAGGCTGATCTCAGCTATTCAAAGCTCTAATACTGCATTAAGTGCTGCAATCTGAGAGCTGACAGTGATTTGGTGTTTCCTTTTCTGACTTTCCTGGGAGCCGGGAGACTCTGCTTGGAATTAATGCAAGTTGTCTTGCATTTAATTTCCTAGACTGTTCTGAAAAGTAAAAAGAAAATGAGGTGATTCTTATGGTAAATAATACTTCAGTCAACACCTAGATAGACCTGACTAGGCTTTAACGCTCACGACTTGTTGAAGAGAACTGGGAGAGAAGGAAGGACTTATCATTACTGTCTCCTTTTTTTTTTTTTGTGGCTGAAAATAGTTTTATGAGACAGTGGAATGAAAGATCAGCTATTGCCTTGTTAGTTTGGTGTTGGTTTTCTACCTCATAACAAAAACGGTAATGAAAATTTACACCACTAGACAGGTTTTCTACCTCATAATAAAAAAGGTAATGAAAATTTACACCACTAGACACAGCCTTACAGTTTCCAGGATTTTTTGGACAAAATTGGTGGCCCTGTGTTATGAGAGAGAACCAGAGACTTCATGAAGTCTGTTGGGAATTAGGATGATTTATCTATTTTCCACATAAAATCCCGATCTATTCCCAGCAGTGCCACAGCCAAACTTCTTAGGAACTCAGTCCTGGGACAGGGCTTCACAAAACAGCCAGGAGCTTACATGCTGTAGATGGACAGCCAGGCAGGAATATGAGGCACGTAGCTGGGTTGTGGAGGGGAACCTACCAGTCAGTACAAAATGCTGGAAGATGGCACGGTGTGAAATTATGTCTCCAAAGACTGGGCCCCCAACAGACCCCAGAGTTAAGTACCTCTGTGAAGCTGTAATTCCCAGGCTGAATTCTCCAACTGCCTCCCTGCCTATACTTGGGTTTAGGAGACCTCATCCCAGATGTGTCCTGTTTTTCTTCCCAGAAGCTCTGTCTGGGAGGATGGAGGATTGTGTATATCTTTGCAGGGTATTTCAGAATCTGCAGAAATAGGGGACCTGCCTTACTGTCTGGCTCATAATGGAGAGTGGGGTGCAGTATGCAGTTGGTAGTTTGATGCTTCCCACCTGGGAAGTGGGATACCTGGATTCATCTACCACCTCAGTCTTTACAGCCTCAAACCTACCCATCTCACCTTCCAGAACAAAGCCCCGATCAACAGGCTATCATGTACACCACGCAACAGAGATGGGCCAGAGACAGAGCAAGACGGAGAGACCTGTCCTCTATGCTTCCCTCCGAGAGACAGCCCAAGACTTCATGCACTAGCTCTTCTTGCACTAAAGAGCTATTCAAATTCAGAGAGCTTTCCAGGTGGGACAGCCCCCAGATAGACCCACCAAGAAGATTTCCCCAAAGCCAAGGTCTTCGGCATTAGAGGGTATGTAGCTGTAGGGCAGGGAGTGATGCCAAAACTTCCAGACAGTCCCTCCTGGAGCCAAAAGCCTGGAAGAGTAGATATAATCTGGGCTCAGCTCCCAGGTCCACAGCAGGGAGCCTGGAAGCTCAGAGAAGCCTGGCTAGAGCCAGAGCTCTACAAGCACGCTGGTTCCCTGCTGCAAGGCTGCGACTCAGCCTGGGCAAGGGGGACAGTCTCTAAGGGTGGGGAAACCAAGCCCAAATGCAAGCTGTCATGTTCTGGACCTAGCTGGACCAGTGCATGAATTAGGGAGCGGTATGCCAGCAGGATGATTAGTGTAGTAACAGGGCTTCAGATGGTCTCTCCTCCCAGCACTTACTGGAACAAGGAAAATCTCTGTGTCAAAAGAGCCCACTTCTTTTCAGAGCCATCATGTTTTGGGAGTTCTGCAAGCAGAAATTTATTAGAAATTTAAAATACTTCTTGGTTCATATCCAGCATAGATGGAAATAAAATTTAAAAGATAAAATAAATAAAAAACAAAATTGAAAAAAGAAAAAAAAATCCCTAAAATTTTGAAACATTACCTTTTGCCAGCACAGTATCTGATCTAGGCATGGGTGGAAGGAATTGACTAATTTGAACAAAACACTTTTTTTCCTATGTGTTTCTAAATGAACTAATAGAGCATTCCAAAGACAGAATTGTGGGCTAGGTTCCTTACCGGTACGTGTGAGTGCAGCTCCACTGACTGCTGGCAGGATTTCCCCAAAGCAAGTTATTCAAGAACGAGTGCAAAACCCATCAGTTAAATTATTCACAGCTACAGTCCCTGCTTTATTAGACTGTTTTAAAAAAATAAAGAACAATTTATTTTAACTAATCACAAATTCAAATCACTTCACTGGAAAATGATATGCAAACAGCTCTAGTCAGCCTTAACAAGGCTCGGGAGGAAAGCCAGGCATTGATTTGGCCTCTTAGAGCTCTGATATCATGCTGGCCGCTGTGCAACGCTTATAGGAGTCAGAGATGCAGCGTGCTGTTTTTTTCAGAGATCTCTGCCAGCGGAGGAGACAGATGCCTTTTGGACTAACCCCCCCTGAACTCTAACGCACACACACGCACAGAGGAGTGTTTATTCACTTGTCCGTGGCTCTGTTGCTAAGTGGATGTGTTCACACTCTCTCTGCTTGTTTTATTAAGTCTGACGTATTGTTGTGCAGACACAGCACTCGACATGCTGCAAAAAAGCGGTGTTCAGATAAGGTGAGTCCTTCCCGCTGAGCACTCTGTGGATTTGGTAACTCTTCCATTCACTCAGCAAGGAGGGATTAATAACAGTGACTAATGCAAGACACGGCCATGTGGGCAGTGCAGGCTTCCCTCCGTGTTTTTCTGTTTAGAAGTTTTTCTTTCCCATTCTTTGACAGGTTTTGACTGTGATGAAAAATTACATCTTTAATTGAAACGCAGGCTCCACTAGCAGAAAAGAAAGATCTTGAGGGACAAACACAATGCTAGGAGGCAGGAGATGTTAGTTCAGGTTCTGGCTGTCCTACAGCCTGCCTGTATGATCTCTAACAATTCATCTGATACCTCTGTGCTTCTGTTCTCCTGGTAAATGAGAAAAACAAATTGCAGACTTCCTGCCTCTCTTGAATTCGTTTAGCCTGCAAGACTCTTTGGAGCAGCCAGTGTCTCCTATTACAAGTAGATACAGGGCCTTCCCCAACAGGTTGCAAACTCAGAGAAAATTCCTAAGTGCTACCGTAATAATGAGTCATTTACCCCCAAACTCCCTTAACAAGTTATTGTAGATAATAAATAAGGGCAAGACTGACCTTTACTGAAAGCTGGAAACTTCTTTTGAAGATTTAAAAATCAAAGCATGCCAGGACAAGAATGTCAGTTCAGCTCCCTCCAGAAAGAAAGACAATTATGTCCCCTTTAGAGACTGAAAACTGAACAGGAAGAATAAGTGATAGTTTCCCAGTTCCCAATTCCTTGTGGAGTTTCCGGGAATTAAACATAAATCTCTGTTACACAGCTCTTACTAACTGGTTTCTTCTTTGTATTTCAAAAGAAAAAAAGGCAACATTTCCCCCAGGTTCCCAGCAAAATCAGAATGAGAGTGTGAAGTGTTTTTTCCAGTCCTTCAATTATTTTTTGTTTGAGAAATATTTATAAATTCTAAATTCAGTTACCCCCAGGTCATTTTTGGTTAAGAAAATGCTTATGTATCAACCACTCTTGTCCTATTACTAAATGAGATTGCAATTAAAAGAAACACAGTTTCAAGTCTCTTACCTCATAGTAAAATGTGTGTGTATTTCAATGCATGTGTATACATATGCTGATATATATATTCTCTGACTTTGAACTGCAAATATTTATCAAGCACACTAAATACTGTAAATGACTACACCTCTAGCACTCTTTCCAAAGACATGAATAACCCTTACAGAATAATATACATGAATCTTGCCTGTATGTTTAGATTTCTCCTGTATATTAATTTCCTGAATAGGTCATCATCTCTGTCAGAGCCACAAAGCATCTTTTACCCAGCTAGGTTCCACCACACGTGTTACTATAATGTGGTCAGAAACTATGAATTTTTTAGGTACCATTCAGGGGGCATCTTATATGCATATTTCATGAGAAGAGGGGGTGGGAATAATATTTTTGGCAGACACTTGCCAGGATATGGATGGGATTCAGAAGAAGATGGCTTTTCATATAAGTAGTCAACTCCACTCAATTTAAACCTTGGCTCTTGGGAAGCATTTAAAACACAGAGCTTAAATGGAGCTGCACTGTAAGCAGTACAGAGCAAACTGTCCAGAGTGTGTGTATATATATATATATTTATATATAGCCAGATGCTCAAGGTCAAACGCACAGAGCTAGCCATTTGGGGACTGAAACTATGAAGCAGTTTGCTGAGACAACTCGCTGTTCAGAGCTGCTTGCCCCTGAGAGGCTGCTCGATACTAAAAGTTGTCCTTGGGGTGAACTATGGGATCTAAGTCACTTCAATAGCACCAATGACAAGTTACATCTGAGGAGCTCAGGCAGCAGATGCAGAGAAAATAATAGTGTAAGTTGCTTGGGGATTAAAGTCTAAAGCCAGTTATCCTTGTGCAGCTGCTCAGGACCTATCACACAGAGACATCTTCCTTCCCAATGAGCTACAAAGCTCTGATCCTTACAGATGGTGCACACACAGCTACATGCTCAGGCACAAGTGCAATAATCCGCCTGTGTCTAGAGTCAGCACCTCGTGAGCAAAATTGTGGGGAAAACAACTTCATGAAATAGGCTCAATGCTCAGCATTAGTACCTGGTGCACGGCATCAGGTTGTCAGGGCTTGGGGATGACACCAAGTGCACCAAACCAGAAAGCAAACTTGTCTTCTTAAGGTAGCCAGTGGAAACCAGATAGATGGAGAGGCAGACACATTACTCAGAAAGTCACAGAAGTGGAGGGAATGACTCCTCAGGACACTGCAAGGCTACAGGGATCCTCATAATCAGATCCACCTGAGCTCCATCAGGGTCCTGTCCAGACAACTTCCTATCCTGCCCTAGGCACTTGGGTTTTGGCCTGGCCCTGACTAGACTCATCTGTGCTTTTTTGACCATTTACTATGCAGTCAAAAGATGGAAAGAAATGAAAAGCTTGGCAGTCTGAATCCATTACTAACAGATTTTGGAAATAAGTAATCTGAATATGGTTCCAAAGCCCCATATTTGTCCTGCCTAAATTTAGGCACACAGCGGAGCCACAAAAATTAGTAGCATAATTGCCTTCAGCTCCTTTATAATCAGAGTAAAGACACAAACACTTACAGAGGCAATATGTCTCTTAACCAGACTGGATTTTTTCTCTCTCTTCATTAAGGGTAGTGGAGTATTTCTGTCTTTCTGTGGTCATTGCTGATTTCAGCCTTCTTGAAGTTCCCCAGTCCTGCCAGAAAGTCCATCTTGGATGCTCTGCGCTATTTCTCTTGAGATTTTTCTCTCTCAAACACTTGAATTTATTTTCACCTTTTCTCCAGTCATCACCTTTACTTCATTAATGGTCTGGATCCAACTGAACCCTTTCCTAACTCTGTTTGGCCAAATCCGGTTTAACCCCTGTTATCAAATTCAACTGTAATTTCTGTGTGGGACAGTAATGGCTGAGCAAATCTACTTTGTGTGCTTGATTTCCCAGAAAGAACTGGGAATTTCAAACCTTCTCTTCATATAAGGTCAAATAAACTGCAGGTCAGCCATATATTCTTACTCTGTGGGGCAGTTTTTCACAAATTCACTTTCTAAAGATGGTGAAAACAAGCTTGAGAGCAGAGAACAGCTAAATGTACCATTAAAATGGGCTGCTAAGATTAGTCCTGTACCACTTCAGCTTGCTGGCAAGCCCTCCCAACAGCCCCCTCTGGGAGCAGTCAGAAACCAGAAAGCATCTGCCTTGGGACCAGTCCATCATGCCTGCATCCAATCCTGGCGCCCGTCCTGCTGAGAAAGGGGGCTTGTCTTCACTAATTTCATGATGTCACCATTAGTAGAGTGGGAAACAATATTTCCATGAATAATAAAATACCATGAAGGGCAATCGGTGCTCAAGAACAATATCCTTGATCGCCGGCCAGCCAAGCAACCTAAAGAGCTCTCCTCCTCACTGCACAGGGAAACGAGTTATTGATTAGCACATTGTTACAAAGGGCAGTTCTTAATCATAATTATGCCACTGTGAAAAGTCAAAGCATTCAAATCATGTGAGGGCTTTACCATTGCAATCTGGCATCCATATGTTTAATGGCAACTCAAGCAGACTGCTTTGATTTTTCCATATTTTTTTTCTCTGAAGACTCAATATCATTTACCCCTTAAAATATGTCAGTTCTGTGTTTTTTTGGATATGCAGCCCCGTATTGTCTTTCAGAAGACTAAGTTAAAACACAGCACTTTATTTTGATGCACTATACAATAAAAAATCCTCTCTTTAAGAAAAAGAAGACATGACACTCACCATTGTATTGCGAGATATTTCCACAAACTTGCATGTTTTGATCTGAATATAGGTTGCTTCAGAACCTGACCAAGATTCTTAAGTAAATTCTGAATAAAAGTAAGAGTAACCAAAAATGCTTTTAGCTGATTTCTAATCTAGGGCACTGAATACATCCTTCAGATATTTCCAGACATCACTCAAATATTTCCAGCTGAAAGGTTTAGTGTTTATATTCATCTTGGGTTCATTTAAGAAAATTTCAAAAAAAACTGTCTAGCTAAAGTCTCCACCTGAAAGGAGTCTAAAAGCAGTTGGCTTTTGGCAGTGGAGGTCAGTGCTTATTCCCTCTCATCAAGGAAAAGGAGCTATATGAGTGAAAGAGTCATGGGGGCTCAAGTGCAAATGGGCTTCTGCCGGCCTGGAGTATACTTACTCTAAAAATAAGATGTAGTTTTCAAATTTTCAGATGGCTGAGGTCTGAAACCATCTTACAGTGAGAATGGTAACAAAATACCTTGGTGGTTTTAAGGGGAAAGATAATCATTGTATGAAAAGGTTGAGACTCTTCCTGACAGAAAGGACAGGATTCCTTAAACCCTAAAATGCAGGTGGTGGCTGCCTCCTTTTGTAGGCCCTGGGAATGGAGGGACTCCTCCAGGGCACTGGTCCTCTCAGCCTGAGGTAATGTCTAAAACAGGCTTCAGAAATCATTTCCTAGACATACCAGTTTCTTTTCGCTGTTTATAAAGTGAGCCCAGTGTGACTAGATTAGATGGAGAGAGCTACACCATAGGAGTTAGATGATATTAATCTCATCAATGGGGCAATACTTAATTTCTTTCTATGGGACATATCAACTTTTTATCCAAATCTAAAGTTTGAAAAAAATCACGTTTTGTCTGAGAACTGGAGTACAAACTAGAACTGAAGATGACATCATGTATTACAGGAGAAAATGCATCTTAGCTTGTCTGAAAGTCACTGGAATACATCAAATTAATCAGTTCTGCTTTGGTCCTTTCTGCCCTGAGTTCCTTCAGCTTCCAAATACCTCCCCAGGTATTTGCAGTGCACATACCCCAGGTCCCTTGCTTGCAACGCTAGCCATCTTTTCCTCAGCAGCACATCACTCACTGAATCCAGTAGGATGCAGGAAAACAAATATCATTTCTTGCATACACTTTTGAATCACATCCCAATGAGGATTTTCTATTGCCTCTACGAGCTATATGAGCAAGGCTGAGATAAGGTCATTGAAAGGAAGAAAACAGAGATTATTAATTTATGCCAACCTAAACCCCCCAGTAATTTTATTATGTAAAAACATTAAAATGGGATGAGATCAGGAACATATACTTTCAATACAAGAGATTTCTTTAGTGATCCAGAACCTTGATTAACAATAAAGGGTGGAGCCTTAAAGCATCTCAGACTCCATTTGAATGGGCAAAATATTAAAAACTTGTAACGTACACCATCAGTTCCTTAGAAACTAAGAGTGGGAAGTTTCAGCTATGTGAGAGCTTAGGGCCACTGAAGGATTGAAGAGCCCTGAACTAGTCTTAAAATTCAGTTCCTCTGGTAGGACTCCTAGCAGAGTCTGTTTAGAGAGTTATGCTACATGACATCTCACTAGTATGTCTCCAGCTCTTCATGTTGATGAGCTTCATGACATGACAACCCTCTCTCCCTGACCCTGAAAAAAAGATAGTACTTAACATAACCATGCAAATTTTTATATTTATAGTGATGCCATCTTGGCTTAGATGATGCCTTCACATCTCTTCAGCAGCTGACAGATCATGCGTTTTGCCACAAGAGGCCCTTTACAGCAGTGTATTGGCATGATAGAGGTTTTTTTAACACAAATTGGAAGTGTCATCTCTTTCATAAGGCCTCGGTCTTGCAAATACTGAAAAGATAAAGCTGAAAATGCCTCATTCTCCTGAAATCTCTAAGCATATGGTGTTATGCTCTACTCCAACATGGATAACCAAATTGCATTCCTGATTTCCTCATGTGAAGCCCAAGCAATGCATGGAAATAGAAGAGTCTGTTCCTGTGTTATCATAATGAATTACATTTTTTAAGGCTGCTTTAGCAAATTAATTGATTTGATATGATTTAGAAGGATGAAATTTTCCACTTTCTTTTGGCATTTTATCTCAATGCTGCCACATCCAAAACACCCACAGAGAGCAGAGGAGTTAAAATGAGGGACAGAGGAACTTGCTTCTCCTCTGGCTTTGCATCCCCTGAAAAACCAAGAACTTTTCTGCATGGCAGCGTCCTGTCTCCTACCCCCAGCCCAAAATACTATGAATAAGGACCACAGTTCTCCATTCACTCAGGAATGCCAGATATGAAACCACAATCAAGCTTCGATCTCTTCAGCACAGCATGCTCCACATGCCAATCTACATGTTTGTTGAAAAAAAAGATTCTGCTGGAATAAGTTTCTACTATAAGCTCTCACTGTATACATTTTTTGGAGTTAGTATATAATTCCTGCACCAGAACCCAATATCTTTTCTGTTTTACAACTGCACATAAATACAACTGCCTTCCATCTAAAAAAAATAAATATTCACAATGTCTGTTCAGTTTGCCTTCTCGCAGCATCTCTCTCCCTCTGCCCAAATATAATCACACTTTCTAACCCCAATCACTCGTTGAGGGGGAGAGCCAAACAAATCTCACATTCATAAACTCAGATGACAGCCACCCCGAGCCATAGGAATAGCACTGAATTCATTGGAGCCGTTAGCACAGTACAAAGCAACTGGAGTAAACAGCGACTTCCAAAAGAGGCAAAGTTACTTGGAGCGGCTCCAGCATGCAAATGACAGCGACATTGATAGCTGTAGCAATTACTATTTCCTTTCCCCACACCCTTTTCCTTTTTGCAGTTTGGCCAAATGAGTTTCTCTGCAGATGCTAGAGGTGCTGGAATCTTCTGAAAATGATGGTCCTTTCTATGGCCACCCTCAGGTTTTCAGTACAAGAATGAAAAAATTTCTATCTATCAATCTTCTTACCCATCACCATGAATTCACAGTGGGAATAGGGTTTGGTCCGATAATATGTTCACTGGGTCTTGGTTTCTTCTTGGAACTGGTGAAGGAGGTTGCCTGACCAAGTGACTTGTGAGCTAATCCTTGTCCGTGTGAAGAAATAGGAAAAGAGCCAATTTGTCTGGAATTAATTTTTTTAAAATAACTGAGCTCCCACAAATATGAGCTGACCCCAGAAAGATGACTTCAAGGTTAAAGCACAAAATTGGAAAATAGGATAATTATTACTATTGGTAGTATTGTAACTGCTCTTAGCAGCCTCACACCCAAACCAGAAAGCTGTTATGACAAGAGTTGTGCGAACACCGAACAGAAAAATAGTCCTTGCCCAAATAACTCATAAACTTATGCAAGAGACAGAGAGACTAAAGGGAAAGTACAGGGACACAGTGAGCTGTGGGTAGCCTGAACGAGATGAAACAAGGAACTCCAGAGTCCCCTTCTCTTTCCATGTCTGCTTTCTTTACACTAGCAGACCTTTGGGTCAGGTTGTCTGTCTTTCTATGCATTTATACAGCTCCAAGCATCGTCTCTGTTCTGATGGAAAATTTGGGGAAGCTTTCAGCAAGTTTCTAAGTGAAAGGTATGAAAATGGATAAGACAGTCAGCCTGGCCTTGTTTGTGGTCTTTATTCTTGTGTTAAATTCATATGTACATGGGATTGTGCCATAAGTTTCCAGGGATTGTGCCATATGTTTCCAGTCAGCCCTCGGACATGGGATTTTATACAGGCAGGGAAGACATTATGCTGAGAGGAGCAGGAGGTTTCAATAGCAAAGGGTGCCACAGCTGATCCTTTTGGCTTAACTGCTGAAATTGTTAGGTTGCTTGTGTGCTGGGAAGAGGAGGAAAGATGGCCTAGTGTGACAAGATGAAAAATTATTTGGTTTTATGTTTTGGACACAAATCTGAGCATGAACCAGTGGGCTGAGCACTGAGTCAAGACCTGCATGGCACTGTTTAAGTTTCTAGCCCTTATTGATATCTTCGAGGAGATTTGACAATGCACATGTTGCCATGGTGTTTTGCCCTACATGATACTTCCGCTTATCAAGACTTCGTGGTCTTGCTGCAACCAAGACAGCCCTAACCCAAGATCTGTTGCACAGTTAGATCCTTTCAAAGATTTCTGGGCCAGACACAATTGCTTCATGGATCAAAAAACTAACATGCATTTATTATCCCCTTTGTAGTGCATTACTAATTGACATCCTAAAAATCATGCATAACACCTCAAAATGTTGCACATAACAGTAGTATAAACATCCCATTCCTAAAACCATCATAGAAAACATATGACACCACAAAATCCTATAACACAGTAGCTTAATGCAACGTTAACTCACAGAGTACCTTAATGGAGCACACTGTGGACATAATCAGTAACACCACAGCATGCTTTGGTACCAGCTGTGGTCTTCCATCAAAGTTTTATAAAGAACTGCCTGTTAACTGGTTCCAGGATAAAGGCCAATATTTTGTAATCCAGTACCTAGAGGGGTGATGCAGTTGATGGAGGCAGAACAGAAGATTTCTACATCAAAATGGTCATCACCACCTGAGCAAGTGTTATGCACTCAGATTGTTTTAGACTTTTTCCAGATTCAAATTTTGCATGGGTTATCTGTCAGCAGAGGCATTTCAACAGCAAAATCAAACTGATCTCTCCTGAAGAGGTCAGCTCAGAATCCAGTTCAGCTCACCAGCACTCACTGGTTTTATTCTCATTTTAAAACCAGTTTTAAACATAATCTGGCAGGATTTGTGACTGCAAGGATTTTCTTTCAACATAGGAATCTGCTGTCTCTAATTCGCAAAGCTATTTATCAGCCAGATAAAAGCCAGAAACCTGACCATGAAGTATCATCTGGAGATGTTGCCATCAACACGTTGGCAGTCTTCTGGCACCATCCTCATGAGCTGCAGCAACAGTTGATAGCAAGTCCCACAAAAGATCGCCACCTAACAAGGAGAAAGACTTATGGTGGCTGATGACTAACTTCAGATGAGATATGCCTTTCAAGCACCTATTTTATCTCCCAGGGCTATAATAGGAACTTGGCTCAGATGCCAACATTTACATTGTTGAACTATACAGTCAGATGAAATTAATTCCAGGCTCAGGATCAGGCTGCCTCGCTGCTTGCTGTGAGTAACCCTGAGTGGCCTCTTAAGGCTGAGAGTTATCAGCCATGACAATATGAGCTCATACGTGTAACCATGACACCCTCAGATGGATGCATGGGCCTTGACACCCTAAGCACACTCAGCAGATCCGTATCCTCCATGGCACACCCAAGCCTGCCCTTTTCACATCCCTGATTACTTGCCCCTTATAACTCTTCTAGGTAGTCCCAGTCTCCACTCTCAACAGTTTTTCTCACAGCCTCAAGCCATTCCTATCTTCCTCTCAGGGCTCTTGGTCCCAGTCTCCTGGCAGTCCTCACAGCTGTGTTCCCAGATGTCCTGTTTCCCTTGATCCCTAAATCTTCTCAACCAATGGGGCTCAGAATTTCCCCTCCCAGCTCCTTTACCTGTATGTCTTTTTATTTTTTTTCCTCCTAAAATGTCCATTCCTACCCTGTCTTCATGTCAGATCCCCACTGGATCTCATACTCAATGTTTATCCATATCTAAGATTCTTGTACTAATCCATTCTTCATCTTTTCATTTGGTCCCAGATTATGTTTTCTTTTCAGTTTAATATGGTAGCCTCTTTGCCAAGCCTGAATTTTATACAAACTAAACAACGATTCCCCTCTCTCTTTGCACTTCTTCTCCCTTCTCCCACCCACACCTTTGTTCTTAGAAATACCAGAACTATTTTTGCTAAAGCTTAAAACAGAGATGCCAGAATTTCAGTTCCAAGAGGTGAAGTATGACAGTATTCTAAGAACCAGAAAGCGAGGCCATAAAGGTCAGTCAGCTTAGAAGTAGTGGTATGTATGCTAACTAATGCATCCATAAGCATTGCAAGTACACACACATACACAGAGCCTGGTTTTGTTAAACAGACTTAGAAAAGATGTCTGAAAACAACCTGACTGGCTCTGGACCTGCAGGTGTTCAGGCACTGTTTTAAAGCCACCTTTTACATACTTGCAAGAGGAACTGTTTTAATCAAACCAATACTGCAAGAAATAAACACGTCCTTTAACCACTAAAAGGTGCCTGTGCAGTTTGTAAAAGTCACTAGCACCTTGAAACCATTTGAAATTCTGCCTTCATCATGTTTCCCCTTCAGCAAAGTAGTTGCTGAGTTAATGGGCAAGATTGCAGCCAGTCTGGCTAATATGGTGGGAAATATGAGAAGCTACTTGATCAACATTAGGCAGCTCTTCAAACTACATCTCAGGTGAGATTTCCACTGAAAATTCCACTCTCCATATTTGTAATCCCCATGTGCTGCCACTCCATTCACAAGTATTACATTCTTCACTCATATTTCAAAAAAAATATTGCCTTAACAAACAGCAACATTTTTAACATAACTATATACTGTTTTTATTGCCTAGTTCCTGTCACTAACTAATCCATATACCTTAGAAACCATTAAAATCTGCAAAATATATCAATTTAACCTCACTTCAAGGGAAAACTATTGCAAGCAGGAGTAGAAACGATGAGCAACATGAGCAGCACTTGTTTCCAGGTTCATCTTTACACTGGACTGTTGTTAAGAAACTCTGTTCTGTTGACAACAGACTCTCTCATTCCCCTTTCCTTCCTCATTTCCAAAAGCCTGTGACTCCCAATGATAAAGGACTCCCAACGACAAATGTTTGAGCTCAGTGCAGGAATAACTAAGCAAAGTCCTGAAGATCCCTTTATACAAAAGATCTTTTATGTTGAGGTGTTCTTCAGGATTTCCAGAGGGAAGAGACAATATGGAACAAGTATGTTCCCACCCCTCAGCTTCAATGTGTATTTAGAGCCAAACACTGATGAAACAATAAATTCATTATCCAAACATTTCCTTAGGTTGATTCCATGGGGAAAAAAAAAAACCTATAAAAACTTTACAAGATTTCAGGCTGCAGCAGCCTACTGTGCTGATCATTGTCACAGACTAATGTAGGTTGGAAGGGACCCTTGCTGGAAGGGTATGTCACTGACTCAAATGCAACTTGTCCAGCCTGTTGAGCTCCTACTGAAAGGCAGCCCTACCTTCCCCTATACCAGTCACTTTCCCCAGTTTAATGTTATCCATGATCTTGGTGAGGTGCTCTCTGTCCCATCTTCAAAGTCATTAATGATGGTGTTCAACAGTATCAGTCCCACTATTGACCCCTGAAGAAAACTGCTAGCGACCGGTCACCAATTGATCATCCTGCTGATGATCATTGTTCCGTGAGCCCAGTGGTCCTGTCAGTTTTCCACCTACCTTGCCGTTCATCTATCCAGTTCATATCTCTGAATTTACAGTCATACTGTCACTGTTTCCTTTTGTTCCCCATTTCTCTATCCATCTGTCGTCTCTTCTTCTGTATTTGGATAAGCTTTCTGCAGAAGGCTCTGTCTTTCTGTTCCATGGTTTTACAGTGATACACTAGTATGAAAGTACAGCTCCTGAGGAGCAGAACAACAACAACAAAAAAAGAAACATAAAATTACTGAGTTTGGGCTTTTTTTTTGCATTGCTTTAGGAGAACTGGAAAATGGAGCTTTGAGGTAATACAAACCAGAGAAACAACAGTTAGTTCAGCTCATTTGCAGACTTCTGAAGCACTAGAAGTTATCAGATACTCACCCTGTCTGTTATAAAGATGCTTGGCATCCGAGGAAGTCAGGAGCTGGCTTTAAATGATCTGGGATGTCTTTACCTCTAGAGTTTTCTGTTATGATTCCATATGTTCATCTGATAAGCATTAGCACATATCTTCATACCTGTCAATCTCAAGGCTTGACACTGATTTGTACAAGAAGAAAGTTTGTTCGTGCACTTTTTTTCAGTCCAGTGAGGGGAAATTCCTGAAAGGCTGAGTAGTTGCTTGCTCAGTTACTGGCAGCCCACAATAGGCAAGTGAGAGTTCTGGGTAACATTGAAGGAAGAAGTCATCCCAGGAGTTCTTTAGCCAGGTCAGATGATGCTCATCTGATTCTCCAGGTCCAACATGCAGTTTGGGACAACATCCTTTGCTTAGCCAAATCCAAAGGTCAAAGTCTATGACATTTCCTTGTCGTTCTGCAATAGCAAAAGCCTGGATCCACTTTACCTCCTGCCAAACTAGCAGCACTAAGGGTACATCTATATAACCTAAATACTGCCGGGGCACAGTCTCTGACCCTGAGATTAACTGGCACACGCTGGTCGTACCCATATTATTAAATTCCCTTATCTACAAAACAAGGTGGTTGCATCATCTTGCCAACAGGAAATGGATCACAGATACCGATGTCATGAGTCAAGAGAAGTAAAAAGGCATAAATCCTATTTTATTACATTGTATATATGTATGTGCATATTATATAGGTATAAAAACACCAAAATCAAGAGTCAAGGTTTTGAATGCGCTCAGCATTGCTGATGATGCAGCTGACTTCAGCAGGGGCCATTAACTTAATGCTGAGCACTTTTGCCTCAAATAAAACAGTTCAATACAACTATTTTGGGAGAAAATGCAGGCGTAGGACTCAGGCACTTTGAAAGCCTATTCTAGGCTTCATCTCTCTTCCTGTGAGAAGCAACAAATCAGATCACTATTCGATGATACTACTTTTCTACTTAGCAAGCACTATTAGGGTAATAATCTGCTAAAATATATAAAGAACATGAAAAGCAGAAAGCACCAGCAATGTTATCTGTTGTTATTATTATTTTATTATATAGGTATCATTTTTGGATTTGGTCCCAAGGAAATGAAATTTAGAAGCACAGTTAAAATAGGCAAGACAATTTGTCCAGTTCATTCCAGAAAGTTCAAGTGTGAGGCAACAGCTATTAGGTATTATCTTCAATAACTCCCGAAACATAGGTGAGATTACAGACAACTAGATCAAATTCAGTGCCTATCTTTGAAAAAAGAGGGAAAAAGAAAACTTTGACACTTGTATATCAGTTGGCTCAACATCAATTCCCAGGACAACTCCTAGAATCCGAAATATTTTTTTCTTCATTACAATGAAGCCTAAAAATGTTTGTATCTCAATTTGTAAAATCAAGGAAAATTATAAAACATATTTGAGATTAATTTGGAAGAATAAATCAAGCCAAACCAGTTAAATATCCCTTTATAACAGGCTAAAAATCTGTTTGTCATATCTAGACTTTAATAAGGTTTTTGACATTGTCTTATATGAGCTTCTTGTGAACAACCATGATGTAGATAGGACTACAATAAACTGGGTGTGCTCCTGTTCACGCAAAGCAGTTAGTAATAGTCACAGTCACAGTGGAAAAATAAAAACAGTAGTTTTCCTCAAGTATCTGATCTGTCTCTGTACAATACACTCATTAATAACCTGAATCATGAAACAGGTTTGCAATTGCTAGAAACGTTGTAGTTAATCCTGGTTTTGAGTTTGGGGATGGACAGATGACCAGCTTGCTAATCGTCATTATTCATCTCTTTCCTTTGCTTTACTTTAATTCAACCCAGATGATTATAGCAAGGAAAAAAAAAGTATTTTAAATAAAATATGCAATGCTACCCAAACACAGGGGTTTAGGCTTATTCTGCAAAGTATTTGTACTGTCCATTCATTATATACTGACTAAACACAGCTAGTTTTCTATGCTGCAATATTTTTCCCCTGTGATTTCCAAAGCACTCTTCAAACATAGCTAACCAATTTTGCAAACCCTTCATAGATTTTTAAAGCTGAAAGGAACGATTTTAATCATGTAGCCTTATCTCCAGCCTAATAGATGAAATATATGAATACATGAAAACAGGTTCAAGACATCCTAAATTTTTTAAAAAGAGCAGTAATTATCTGGGATTGATGTATTCATCTTCCTCTCAGGCCACCACCCTAGAATCTTCTTCTGCCATTTCCAATTTACTGAGCTGGGCATGGATTTAAGCCATTGCTGACCCTGGAAGAAAACCACAGCTACATTACAGACTGGTTTAGATTTAGGCCAGGGAGTACAGGCTCCAACTTGAAATGCAGAGGTCAAACTTCAGTAAACAGAAATAATCTTCAGAGCTTTAAAATGGCAGGGATCCAAAGATCCAGCTCTCTCCTTGGTTTGATAAATGCTGCCCAGAAGTAAATCCTAGAGGATTTGTGTGTTTTTCACATATCTGGAGGCATGCAACATCTTTGTCAGCTCTGCAAGGCAGAACATTTCTAGCAAAAGCAAGCCCTCTCCGGCACTGGGGGCCTGAGCTGCCAAGTTGAGGCACCTTTGAAGACGCAGAGATGGGAGCTTGTGCAATGTAACTGTGATGGGCAGATTCAGGAGGTACCAGGGCTCCATTACTCTGATTGCCCCAAGAGATTGTAAGACAGCTATCATGCTATCACGCTTTGCATGTACTGGGAAGTGAGAGGTCCAATGGCTTTCAGCTCTCACTCCCATTTATATTCTCGTAATCACAACTGAGAAGATAGATAACACAGAAGTAGCAAGAGTATTTTACGGGCAGGTTTTGAGTATGAGGGTAGGGAGCAGTATTTTTGGGACATCTGTAAAAGGGGGAAAAAAACTTCCTGATGATTTCTGGCAAAGGACAGCCTATATGAAGAGAAATCTCTGTTCTCCTCCATTCCTCGTCATCCCTACTGCCTTCTCCACAAACTTCCCCCTGATTAAAGTGCTCACTGCAAGCAGGCAGGACCTCAGATTTACATCTCATCTGAGCTGTGGCTCTTCCAAGCACGATAATGCTCAGTTAACACAATAACCATAACACTAGATCAGATATCATCTGAGGAGGAAAATGTGCCACCTCTAGAGGCATAAATATAACTTCCTCAGCACCTGGGTGTTCTTGGAGAGCTCTTACTTAGTAATTTTGTTTTTAATATATACAGCTATTCAACAATGGCAGAGGGGAGCCACTGGGTGTTAGAAGAAAGTAAGAAAACTTAGCTGAGCAGTGACATGGCTTCAAAAAGGATGTCAAAAGTAGCACGTCACACAAGACTCAGAAAACTCAAAAGCCTGCTGGGATTTGTTTTCCTCACTGAGTAAATGGTGTGACATGGAAGGAGAGTCCTGCTGGAAATCTAAGCGGGGGATTCAAACTTCAAGTCAAGGTGACAGCATGGAAAACCAAACCCAGGTATGAGAAACTTCCTCTGTTTTTGACTACAGGTTTGAAGACCGCTTGGCTTTCCCCAGCTATTATTATCACCTCTGACATGAATTGGTTTGGTTTTCTTACTTCCTGTGAAGCTTGATATGCAAAGCCCATATGAAAGACAGTGCCTCTATCCCAAAGGACACAGGCAAGCTCTGCTCCATGTTATTCTTACCTCTCTCAAATCCCCGTGCTGTGTCCATACGCACTGCAGAACAGAAAACCCACTGCAGTAACCCCAGAGTAACTTCTGGGAAGATATTGATTTTTTCCTCTATCCATTTCCATTCCAGACTCAAACAAGGAAGTGAAAAAACAAGGAAAACATAAAAATCAGTCAGCCTTGCTGTGGATACACACTTGGGACTCCTATAGGCTTAAGTGAGACGTGTTTGTGCATATCTGAAGCCATAATAAGATCCTTCACCTATTGTGAGATGAGCTTGGACTACAAAACTTTAATCCAGAGTCAAATTTAAATGAAAACTCTCAAATTATGCAAATCCAAGAGTTTTATTTTGACTTATTTAACAACTAGAAGGTTGATAGAAGGTTTCGAAAGTCTGGAGGTGTTTGAGGCAAGGAGCTGCCTTGTTTTTGAATGCCTTTGTACTTCCCATTTTACCTGTGACTGGAACCAGAAATGCTGTGCTGTGCCACAAAAACGTTCTTCACATTCAATTCTATCTCCAGATGGGATATAGCACCCCCTCAAAACACAGAGAAAAAGGCAACCTAACAGTTTCAACCCCCTAAAGACTTTCAGATTCAGTTCAAGGCTTTGACAAAGACTTTGGGTCACTTCTGATTTTATCCATCTCTATTTGCCCTGCCCTAATTGCAACAGCACATCTGGAAATGCTACAGCTAAGGCCCTGCCAGCACTTTCATTATATCCCTCCTGTTTTCAGGGTTTTGTAACTTTTCCTGAAAAAAAATGCAAGAGCAGAGGGGCTGAAACTTGATATAAAAAGTTCTCAGCTGGGGAGCAATTTTTTGTGTGTGTTGTAATATTTCAAGGAAATCGAATCAAACCATTTTGAAAATGAGAAAAGAATTTGTAGAAAAGGGTGGGAAGGTAGAAGAGCATTTTCTTGAGTTTGTTTTTTTCTTTATTTGAAGCACACAGGGAAAAAATATTGCAGCTATAAACCATTTCTCAACTCTGACCTGTGGCTTGACTTGGATTAAAGGCTTTGAATGACTCTTTCAAAGGAACACAAGGATGGCACAGAAAAAGAACATTTGCCCACAGATGTGCTTGGAAATGTCTCTGAGGGGCAAGAAACATCAGTATGTCCGTGTCCTTTGGTGCAAGGCTGGAAACTCTGGGAGCATCTGGGACCTCTACTGCTTAATAAAGGATGTGGACTTGCTTGGAAGTACTACTTGACAGAGGAATCCCTAGAGTAAGCTCCCTCCAGATATGGAGAGAAGCACAGAGGTCTCTTCCCAGACAATCCTTCCTGGGTTTTATTCCAAAGCCCCTGGCTGACTGTAGGTCTCAATCCCTCACATAAAAGCGGAGGAAGGCGTGCTTGCAATAGACACTGAGTATATCCACGGGGTGAAACTAATTCTGAGGTTAAGATAAATACAAACACCTATGAGTAGGTGTCTAAGATCAGATTTCACAGTGTGAAATGCCTTGACTAACCAAGAGAAACACACGAGGGCTGCTAAACAGGACATGGATCCTGCTGGACCAGGATGGCCAGTACTTTAGGATGGCACTACTGAGATACTTTAGGACACCTCAGGTGGCACTAGGCAGCTGAATCACATAATACATATGTATTTAGTATGAGCTGAAGGGCTTACTGAGCTCCATTGGTTACACTTACTACACCAACTTTGTGTCCTCTAACTACAGTGGGAACTCAGACACCTACGTGTAGGTACCCAGAAGTATCTAGAGTCTCCATCCAGCACACTGCATCAGTAACCACATAGTCAGGGAGCACTTTTCATCACTTGGTCTCAAAGGCAGTAGAAAGGAGCACAGTATTTTGCCTGTAGCCACTACCTAGACACAGCACGTGTTAAAAAATGCTTGAAACAGTTATTACTGCAGCTGACCCTTGATCCGTATATCAGGTTCAACTCCACCAAAAACATGTGACCATATATCTGAATTATTGCACTGTACCAAGTTATGGGGCAGATTCTAACCCAGGTTTCTGAAGACAAGTGGCATAAGATGTTATCTGCAAGTGGCCCTCTCTCACTATTGACTGCCAAGACAGTCCACCTGACTAGTAGCAAGGGTCCAGCTGAATACATTGTCTACTCCATGTCTTCATGATTGACCAGATGCACACTGACTGTAACAGAACCTTGGATACACATGAGCACTAAATTTGGGTGTCTTAGTCTGGAGCTTATTAAAAGTTAGTTGTTTTGTGGAGATCACTTCCAATCCTCATCTGCAGCATCCAACAGCTTGCACCGCATAGCTTCAACCTCTTTCACTGCGAGCTAAACTGTGTTGCATTATATCACATTTGCAACAAATACTATCAACTGTGGCAGCTCAGCTGGCACATGATAGCTTGCAAAAGCGTGGTAACTTGTTTGTGTCTCTGAGACATAACTCTTAAACACTTCAGATGAAAACATGCAATTTGCATTCTAGTCAAATCAAAGACAAAGACACTTACATTCTAATGTAGATTGATGAGAACTTGATGGAAGAGGATAGTTTTTATTACAGTTTTTTAAGCCTGTCTCTCATCTAGATGGAGCTGAAAGCACTGTGGAAACATACTGGGAATTGTTTTCATTACACAAACCAGCCTGGCTAAAATCAGAATCTTTTTGACATGTCTCACTCGGTTGAACCAAATTGGAAACTGTAGGCTTGGTGACTACAATTGGACAGGTGCAAAACTGTTCACTTCTGGAATAGTAGTAACAATTTGGGTCACCCGTGATCAAGAAAGGTGAACTAGAAATAAGGATGGGGCAGAGAAGGGTGCTGGGATCATCTAAGGAATGCGGAACTTCATACATGAGAGGAGAGGTTTAAGTATCAGAACAGAAGCTGAAAGATGATACAACTATTTAAACAACAGGATGATTTTGGCATAAGGACAAATGGGTATTAACTGACCATGAATAAATTTCAGATGGACGTTAGAAGATAGTTTCAAACTGTCAGAAAAGTGAGGTTTTGAAGCAGCCTTCCCATAGGAGCACTTATGGCAAGAAACCTAACCACTTTTATGAAGCAGCACACTAAATTTATGGACAGATTATGTTATGTGGGAGGCTGAAGTAGCATGTGGCTGGATTTGATGATCCACAAGACTCCTTTCAGGCTACTTCAGAGAAAATTTTAGAATTTAGTTTTCAAATGCCATTTATACTTTCTGTGTGTAACCGTGAGGGTACAAATACTCTCACTTTGCAGCTAAGTCTTCTTTTGTATTATTTCCACGCTGAACAAATAAAGGAAGTAATTGGAAAACCACAGGAAAAGCTGATTCTGTGACATTGCAGACACTAAAATGAACAGATAGATAAGGTAAAAGAAATCAGTCCATGTGCCATCCTTTGCAAGACTTTAGTATTAGACCCTCAGGAACACCTATTTCCATTTTGTCTTACTAGAACCTGACCAATGTGTGCCAGACTTACATGCTACATACAGATAATGAGCACAACACGATTCAAAGCATGTCAGTGGTATGCAAAGCAGCACAGAGAAGAAATATCTGGGAAAGAATCAAATGAGCTCATTCCAGAAATGAAGGTATTATAGCTGTATTAGCGCAGAGTTGAGCCCAGGACAGCTGGCTGGCTGAGAGGCAGACCTAGTCATCCTGGAATGAAATCCAGACCACTTAAATCCCACTTTTGTCACAGAGAGCAAACCCGTCCATGTATTTTCCTGGACTGCTCATTATACAGGCCATTAAATGCGCCTTTATTTCGTCAGAAATTTTTCTGGACACTTAAATGTATCAGTCAAACTCTGCTGTGATCAAAGTTCTAGCCTTTCCTAAGCCTACACGACTTTGTCTCTGCCTAAGTCTTCTAGAGAGGCTTTCAAAGTCAGAGGTTGTGAGGACAATAATGTGGCAGTATCCACCTTCCTCCTAAGAGCCTAAAAGCTGTAGAAACTGGAAGATACTGTCTCCAGGGAAAGTGAACTCTCATTTTCCACAACGTTTTGACCAGGACACCACAAAACATTTTTTTTTCTGGTCAATTGTGGAGCAGGAGACAGACACAAAAAAAAAAAAGAAAAAAAAAAAAAGGACAAGAGTCTGGTGGTTAGAGAAAGAGCAGGGATGTCAGATCCTGCTCCTTGTAACATAATGTGACTGGTTGTATTCTAGGACACACAGTAGTTCAGTTCATGGAGGAAAGGGAGACTGCACCATGCCTGGCCTTGGCTTTGTGATTAGGGAACCCTTGAGGGCAATGGGGAGTCAAACATCCTTGAGGCTGTGTAGAGCCCAGGACCAGGGTCTTGGGGAGACTGTCAGACATGATGACGTTATTATATAAAATCTGAGCACATGGCTCCTCTTGAATTTGTGTTTGTCACAAGAACATGGTGGATGCAGTGGATCCCGTAGAGATGTCTTCACCTATAGTTTACATCTACTTCTTTGTACTCTCAGCGGAAGAGATACAGAGTTAAGCAAAATGGGTTGTCCTCTGTAGGTTTTTGGAAGTGGTTATCTCTCTCCATTAGCTATGCAGTGATTCCAGATGGTTATTTTATGCTCACCTCTTGGAGGCAAGTACCTGAATTTTTCATTAGGCAATACACAGACTGAGCTGACTGAATTTTGGGCTCCATACCAACCAGGTCCTACAGGATCCTGGATCTAAGCTATTGTCTTTACATAACTAAGCAGCTCTTTCTCCACAACTTAGCAGCTAGCTGCTGCCTGTGGTGTAAAAAACCTCTCTGAGTCACCAAGAAAAGAATCAGCTTTCGTGCTACTTAGACACCTCAACTCAAAGCAACAGACAGTCCCAGGCCTGAGCAACAAGAGTGTTTATAGCTGCTAGAAATATAAAGGAAAGGACAACAAGCTAATTCAAAAGCATGAATGTACAAAATAGAGTGAAAAAGATCCATGATTTGGCCTCTGATTATTGCTCCTTAGTTTTAGTCTGTTAGCTTTGCTACCTGAGCATTATTCAGGAACAAGATCCAGGATGCAGCTTACTCAAACTAAGTTTTTCTGTAAACTCTTTCTTCTTAATCCGTTACTTTTGCCACTTTAGTCTGCTTTTGATCACTGTGTAACACTTCTGTTTATTTAGTGATATGCACCACCATTCGATACACATAGTTATATCCACTGGCTGGCAAAGTGCTAAGGACCTTCAAGAAGGCACTTACAACTTACCATGTCACTTCTCATCTGCCCTTTGTTTTGCCTCCAAAAATTCCACTAGATTTGTCAGACATGATTTTCTGTTCCAGAAACTATCCCAATTCCTTTATATCAGCTCGTATTTTTCCAGATGTTTTGTGATCTCATCCTCTACTAATGTCTCCAAGACCTTGCCTACTGTCAAAATCAAAGTTTATTGCAAACCTGTAACTCCCTGATTTCACCTTAGTCCTCTTCATATGGAATGGGTTTACATTTGCATTGGTTTTGTCCCTTAGTACTCCTTCCTGTTACAATAAGCTAGTAAGTATTCTTTAGTTGGCCAGTATCTTCTTCCATCATCTCTTTCATGAGATTCAGGTGTGACCAGCTGAGCCCTACAGCTGTCTCCTCTTTCCAGTGATTTTTTTTTTAAGTTTGATCCTCAAATTGCTTTGGCTTTCAGAATCTTTTGTTTTAATTTCTGGCACTGTATTTTGTTTCTTCCTGGAGGCCTACTTATCACTGATGGTAGAGGACTAAGGTTGAAGTAATGATGATACATTAGCTAAGACAATCCACAGACTGACCATTGTTTATAGAGCTTTTTATGTCCAGACAAGACTGGTAGTGATAAAGAATAATGAACATCAGGTGTCTTCTTACTGCTTTACATGCCAGTGAAAAGCTGTTCAATTTATTGAAATATTTATCTGGAATATCAGATCTGGCAAATTGTTCAGAAGTTCAGTGGTCATGGTGTGATGGAGGATGAGATGGTCACAACTAAGGGGTACAATAGCTGCAAATCAGCTAATTTGACCACCATGAACGTGTCCAGACCCACAAGGAAACATAGCATAACAGATTTGGGTTGAGATGTTTCCTCTTTTCATCTCAGAGAAGAGAAGTCCTCGGGCTAGAGGAGTGATTTGACTCCAGGCATCTTGCAGTCCTCTAGCATCCCCAAAAGATGCCACTTACTTTGGAAACATCTTCCAGAATACAGTAATAACTAAACCCATTGAGACTACATAATTGCTTCAAAAACTCTTAGTATTCAATAAATTGTAAGGCCCACTTGTAATCCATCCTGTCAAATTTTGTGGACAAGGTATAGTTCCATCTTAAGGTTATGTGCAATATTAAGACTCATATCTGTAGATATATAAAAATTACACATGTTTTTTTTCCATAGAGAAAAAAATCTCATTTTAAACACAAAATCTGGCAGTCCAGTTGCTGGGAGCTGGCTAGACTGAGGTCCTGCACAAAGCTCTTGTTTGCTCTGTCCCTTTTCTTCGACTGACTGTGGGGTTTAGTTCTTCATGGTCTCAGTTTAGCATCTTTCATATGGTTCCAAAGAGGAGTAAGCTAAAGGTAGGGAGATGGCCTTACAATGAGGGAGCATAAATGTTTCTAATATTCGGGTGCTTAATTTACTTCAGAAAACCTGAATTCCTCCCTACAAACCCTTAGTGACACATGGGTGGTTATCACTGTCATTGCTTTGTTCTCTCAGGAGAAGAGATATCAGGGTCACATGGAGTCTGATAATGCAGAGTCAAGTCTGCTTGGCCACAGACTTGAACAATTCACATGCACTGAGATCCTGCACCAGGGGATTTAGGGATCACAACTTTTAGAGATCTAGGGCTATTCTCGATTCATTACTGCTCTGTTTTGTAGGAAATTTCCACAAGGACTTGCACAAGGGTTTTTTGATTGTTTGTTTGTTTGTTTATATTCCTCTTCTCCTCTCCACTCAACCAGCATGAGGTTCCTAATATAGTTTTGAGATTCCTAATATAGCTTTGACTCTCTCAGCTTCATATTCCATCTGAAAAATGGGGATAATAGTACTGTCCTTCTTTATAGATGTGATTAAAAAAACAATGCACTGAGGGTTGTAAACTGCACCTAACATAATGGAAGATGATGGCAATTTGGTACCAATAGACATAAATAACCAGGAGGACCCCACAGACACTAAGTTTTTAGTAAATTATTTGAACAGTTTAGATTATTCTACCACTCAAATCAGTGACAGTTTCCTCGGTTGGCAGTAGGATAAGAATTGTGTTACAGATAAATGTTTTTGAATAGCACGTGAGCTATACAGAGAGTTGAATCTAGTGATAACTTCCCTTCTTGCTGAGTTTGTGCAAACATTTCCTGAAGCTTTAAATTTTACCACAATAGAAGCCTTTTAAAGCTTAAATAAGGATAACTTGAATTATTAGCGTTGGTCCCCTAGCCCAACCACAAGCATGTCTGAAGCAGCTCTTACTGATAACACACTGCAACAACTACACTTTCCTCACATATATCCACAAAATAAGCTGATACTCATGATTACCACGGAGTAGGAAATCACTGGGTTGCTGGGACTATTGCCCTCAAATACCCTTTCAGTTTCTTTCCTGCATTTTTTGTCCGACGATTTCAACATACAGCTCAAACGATTTCTCAGTGAAACCACAGGTCAGACACTTTGTTAACAGATGTTGATGGCACCCTACTGAAGTCAGTGGCTCTCTGCAATGACTAACAGCAGGAAGTCTGGTCCTTTTGCGACTGGACTTCAGATGTGAGTCTTTTCTCACATACACCCCTGGCATGCAAGAGTGCTTTGCAACTCAACCCATTGGTTTCACCTTCACCTTCAGCACTGCACAGCCAAAGGGACCTCACAAGTACAGAAGCACAGATTATAAAACAAAGACCTTATTTCCTTCCATACGTGAGCAGAGCAGTACACTGTTCCAGCTGAAGCCCAGCAGCATGTTTATAACTCAGTGAACTTTATATTTCTTTATCTGCTACTGGCAACAGTTTCAAAATGCATCTTTAGATCACATCTCCCCTCTTTGATACAACAGAGAGGAGTTGTAGTTCATGGTCCTCAGTCACCCCATGAATGGCTAACAGTGTTGGTCTTCCTTCCTCTTTCCTTCTCCAATGGAAAGTCTGCAGCTTCCAGCAGAGCTCATGTTAGCAGGTGATCTTGCATCTCGTACTGTCACCTATTTTCTGCTGATTTGTGGTTCATATCTGCCTCCACTCTGACAGTTCTTCTGCAGTTTCTGTCAGTCACTAGCTGTGGCATTTTCCTCCCATCTGTGTACAGGCCATTAGGAAATGTTGACTAGTCCTTAAGGCACCTCACTGCTAAACCCACTCCTGCCACCACAGTTCCCTTTTTGGTACTCAGTTATGTCCCTTTCACTTTTCCTGTCCAAATTTCCATCTTCTCCACCTGAGCTTGCATCTGCTCACATGATACAATATGAAAGATGTCAATGAAGACTTGGCAGATTTCTTAGTCTAGGCTTGAGCCAAGCACAGATATCTGATCAAGGAGCCAGACCTGCTTCCTTGAAGGCCACTGTAGATTTATATGTACCTCTATGTCCAGACAGCTGAGGACATCAGAGCCATGTTGTAGCCACATATGTCACCCATGATTAGTCATTCTTTTTCCACAGAGGTTTCCACATATTGTCCTAGATTTGACACAAATTGGACACCAACATCCTGCAATGCACAGCTCTGACCTTGTTAGTCCTATTTTTTATCAGCCTCTTCCATTAACAGTATAGTCAACAAAGCAGCAGTCCTTCAACTCTCACCCATCAGATCTCATTACAGGTTTTATATTTGCAACTGGCTGCCTCCAGTGGCTCTATAATGCACAGGTGAATGTGTGGGATGGATGGCCTTTCCATGATAAATGATGAGGAATGAGGCACTGGGCACCCCCAGTGAAACATCTGTGCGTTCGCTATACAAGCTCAAAGTTAGAAGGTGCCAACTCTGTGCTTAGTGTGTTAGCTGGCACATTCCACTAAACATTTCTCCACCTCCCAAGCCTTTATTTTATCTGGAGGTTACTTCTTTTGCATGCTCGTTTTGCATCATGTAATTTCCTTTATACTTTGCAGCTATGTTGGGCCAATGCAGCTTTACATTTGAAGGGGGAAGACGTTTAAACAATTTTGGCTCACATTTCTAGGAGATTTTAGTGAGAAGTTTTCTCCCCTGGCATCAAATGGAGCTGGTAAGTGTGATTCTTTAACATGTTTTACCAAGCTCAGCTCTTGCTGTGGCAATTAGGCCACTGTGCTAAACCTTTTGCCATCATATGCAAAGGGTAGCTAAAGGACACTGTGGTAAACTAGCTCATTTCAAGCAGATCAAGCCTCATTAAGCAATGAATTGCTGCTCCTGAGGATTCTTAAGTAGCCACTTACATCTTCTAGAGCTTTGAAAGGAGCTGGGATTTCGATAAGCTACTGCATATTTATAGAAATGTCTTATGGAAGGTTGTGCTTTGTCACTTCTAAATTACGTGAGTGGTCCTAACACCCCAAATTCCTTATGTGCTTCAGGACACCTAAGCGGCATTGACTTTTGATGGCTTTAGGACATAATTCAAGTCTTGATAACTAGGTTTTCAAAGGTAAAGTAAATGATCCCATTGTAAAGTCTTATCGTATTCATGTGCTACGGAATGGGACAGCTGTCTTTCATTTCAACTGAGAATAATAAGAGATGGTTTTCATACTTGAATATTTTGCCTTTTCTTTTTTTTATTCTTCTCCAAAGAAACAAAAAAAATAGTATTTTTCAATCAATTAATTTATTCTAAAAAATATTTGCCTTTTTTCACATAGATCCTCTAATAATCATCTCTATTATGAACATTTCCTTTCTTTCCTAAAGAATGATATGTAATGTTGCAATTAAAAAAAATTCTGGAAAACTGCTACGAAAACAGTGGGGCTAACAGGAAGGACTGAATAGGTTTAAGTCTCAGCATGACACAGCATCCATGATGCAAAAAAGTAAGGAAAAAGGTACCTACCACTGTAATACTTAAGAATGGAACAGCTTGAAAATGAAGAGATCAGGTTTTTTTAAGAAATTGAAAGGCACAACTAAAAGGATCAAATGACTGCAGTTGCTATAGAGACTTTTAAAGATGAGATACTACGATGATTTGTGGTATTGATCAACTAAAATTCTCCCTAAAATTTCCCCTGATTTTATCCCCTTTTAAAAGATCAGAAGCTTTTTATAAAGGAAGGAAAAAGAGAAGAGCATACTATGTTATGTTAAATATGAAACATTAATAAAGCAGGTCAAGAAATAATTTGAGGAACCCCATGCCAAAACCATTAAAAAACACCTTAATAAAAATGTTTCAAATACTTTTCTTTGAAAACCAGCCTGCAGAGAGTCCAAAGAAGTAACAGTTGATTCAAAGAAAAGCCAGTTCTTAGGCAAGGTAAGACCACAGCAGAAAAGCTAAATACATTTTTTTTGAGAAGCAGTGAGAGTTTCTTGCAACAAAACTTTCCTCTGTGGTGGATTAAGCTCAAGAACTGTGTCAAGATGAAGTGTTACTAGCAGAAATTTTAGAACAAGCCAATAAAATTTAACAGTAAGAAATGGCCAAGATCAGATGTCATTCACTCACGAGTTCTGAAGAAATTCACTCACAAGGCAGCAAACCTACTAATTGTGGTATGGGACCTATCACTTATATAGGACCCTGTACTAGATGAGAAGAAAATGGCAACTGTAAAGTCATCTTTTTCTTTAAAGCTCCAAACATCATCTTGGGAATGCCAGATAATATTCTAACTTCTATTCAGTGCAAACTGGTAGACATTGTATTAAATAGTAGGTTTAGTAGCTGGAGATAGATCTAAGGAAAACAGCATCATATTTCTTAAAAGTCAGGAGTCATAAATTTATTAGAAACCCTTGAAGGAGGAAAAGGGGTAGTAGAGTATGGGAATCCAGTCAGACTACTTGGACTTTTCAGAAGCTGTCAACAAAATCCCACAGCAAAGTATTTTTGAGAAACTAACCTTTCATGGTGGAAGAGGAAGTATCTTGACCTGGATTAATGGTTGAAAGTTTGGAAACAAATTAAGAACTGAAACAAATGGCTGGCTTTAACAATGATACCCAACAGAGAGATGAGTTAAGAGTCATGCTTTTCAACTTATTTGCAGGTGATCTAGGAAAGGATTGAGGTGACCAAGTAACGGTTTATCCAAGGTCATCAAAACTGAAATGTATTCATGAAAGACAGTGACTAGATAATAAAATGACAAATGAAATGCAATGTCAATAAAAAGAGATTGGGTGAATATAGAAAAATATTATCTAAGTTAGTTCTCTGTAAGTCACGTCTATGCTACGTCATGTCAGATAAAATGTATATTAGGAATTCTTAGGAAAAGAAATTACAAAAAAGCAGAAGAATGATTACACAATTGTATATATTTAAGTTTGGCAACATCTTGAATACAGATTTAGTTGCTTCATTTGCATTTTCTTTTTGAGGGAGATGAGTGGTGATGAATTTTGCTACATTTGGGGCACAGGAGGCTGTCTGACAGGCGCAAAATAGCATTGCTGACCTTTTCTCTATAGATCCCTCTTACTTTGGCAAACCAGGAAATACCAAGGGATGTACCACCTTAGGAGGTGCTCCTTTGCCATCCTGCCAGGTATGAAGGCAGTTATTATTTTATGGGGAAGGAATTTTGTCATTGGTTAAAACAAGAAGCCATCTGAATCTTGCTCCTTGTTTTGCCACTCTCTTAACAACAGATTTTGCTTAAATTTCTCTGGGCCTTAATTTCAGGGTACAAAATGAAGAGAAATTTCTCTCTTTTTCCATGGGGCTCCTGGGATGCTTATCTAATTGCTCCTTGCAAAAGTGTTGGAAGCCTGAATATTAAAAGTGCAAAGAATTAAAGGCCATTAATATTAGCTAATGCTGCCCTTGCCCCATGTAACAATTTAACTTTGGAAAGTCAAGTCTCCATAAAAGAGAAACCCTTCTTTGTACTTGGTGGGGATGGATTATGATCATTCTAGGACTCTAGTTATGTTTGTTGGCATAAACTTAGAAAAGTTCCAAACAGCCAAAGTAAAAATAAATCTTATTATTGTACATTTATACTAAGCGGGGTTCACAGTTTCCTCTTTATTTTTTTTAGATTGCTATTTTGATTTTTTCCCCTGAAAAACAAATACTGGAATATAATGTTGTTTTAACTTTGAAATTTATGGTCTTCCTGACAACAGGTAGTCACAGTTGCATTCTTGCAAAAGAAAACAAAATTAAAAATATAGACACAGGAAATAAAATTAATTTTAAAATATATGAAAACATTTATTCTGTGCATCAGCCCAAGTGAACAGACAAGTCTCTGACTGATACCCACCACAGACTGCAGTTTCTTGAATTGATTGATTAATAGGACAGAAATGAGGAGGTGTGAATTTATTTTGGACTTCAGCGGGGTTGAAAAAGGTTTGGCACAGTTCAGCTGGGCTTAATCTGCATTTTAAAGTCTATGAACAGTGACCACCTACTGGCACCCTTCAATGTGTTAGGTCCCATAGAAAGGAAACATTTTGCACTAGACTTCATTTCAGCTAATGTTCCTGGATTTATAAAGGTACTAAAAAGGCAACAGCAATCTGATTTCAAACTAACAAAATACTACTTTTCCCCTAGTGGGATCAAAACTCAACAGAAGAGTCAAGGAAAGAGGAGGAGGGTAGGTGGGATCGGAGAAACAATTTCTCATTGTTTGGAGGTAGATTGTTCATGAGGGCGACGTTACTCTTAAAATAAAATTAAATTCCTTTGGGGTGTTTTCACCATTAAGCATCGAGGTTTTCATTTAACTGCGTGAAAGGTAGCAAAGAAGTAATAAATAACAGTTCAAATGGGAAAAAGCTGCAGAGGAGAAAAAAAAATGCTGAAATGCCGAGAATTTTATCTGAGCTAAAAAAAATGGAAGCAGAAAGATCTCACTGTATTCTGCAGCGAGGATAATTAAAAACAAAGCCGTCTTTTAAGACAGAGCAAACATTCCCCACCATCTCCTTTTTCTGGCGAAGCCAGGAAACACCCTCTGAAGTAAAATAACCATAACAAGAAAAGACATCTTCTTAAAGAAATTTTGACTCATAGTTTACTGCTTTATAAGCAGTTCAATAGAAAGATGTTCCACGCCAAGGCAACAAGTCAAGAATTCACATTTTTAATGCTAGTTTAGTCTTCTGTGTGATTATTTTTACAACATCTGCAATTAAAGACAGATTTTTCAGCTCCCTGATTGTGACCGGATAGAAAAGGGTTTGATGTGCACACACACACACACAGAGGGAAGGAAAACGCCATCTCTCCCTGTAATGGTCTTCATTAAAACCAGCTTTGCCCAGCTTCTGTTTTATTTGATTTCGATGATTGAAATATTCCTCGGCTAGTAATAGGTGGTGCTTTTTTCTTCCTTACACTTTACTGGTCCAAAGGAAAAATCTGATAGTCCAAACTCCAGCGTTTTCAGTCATTTGGTCAGAAAGCGGGTGTCATGTTTTCAGAGGAAGGATAGGGCTGGAATTGGGGGGAGAAAGGGAAAACTCAAAAAACTCAGAAATCACTGTTCAAACCCCAGGTCACTAACACTCACACAGTTGCTGAGGGAGTTTCATGCAGCTCCCAGACTTGGGCTGGTAAAACCAGTCACCCCTTTGCACCCTGTTGCACCTGCTGGGGAATAACTGGCTCAAGGCACAAGTTTGCCTTTCAGGCTCTCTTAGCTGCCCACAAGATTTTTTTACACTGATCTGCAAACTTGTCTGTGCATTTTTCTTAGCTCTCTAGCATGATTTTTAAAAAGTATGTCACTGACCATTAAACTGCCTACCATGCCCTTCATTGCTCCAGCACTTGAGTTACCAGTAGGTGCATCTGCCTTTGCAAACAAAAATTGCCCTTGTACAAGAAAAACAACAAAAAAAAATATCCAGGAATTATTTTGTCAGTTCATTATAGCACTTTTATAGGCTTTGACTCGGTTCCAGGTAAAATATGACCTTACAAAAAATTATCATTACTATTAAACTATGCTCCAGGTCAAACCTTCTGTGAATCCATCTCTTTCAAGGGAGACTCTGGAGATATATTTGTTTCCCTATGATCTAAAAGAGAGGGACCCATAAAAATCATATAGCGTTGAAGGTAAATGTTCTTTCTTTCATTGCCCTTTCTGGATGAATCTGACTTTATACAAGGGATGTGTTTATCCCAATGCTGAACCAATGTGGACAGGAGCCCGGCTTCAATCCTGTTGGAAACATCCATGACATTTCAAGGTGATTCAAGGTTGGGAAATATGTGGGGGGTCATTTGGGGCTACTATCCCATATGCTTGCTTGGATGGGAATACCCCAGGTGTTCGGCAGCATGTCAGGTGGGAATGAGGATTTTGGGGCTGTGCTGGGTTAGGTGGAGTTGGGACAGGCAGAAAAACTCCAGTTTCAGGCCCCAACATCCCCTGATGATCTTATCAGGGCATTGCATTTTTATCAGCTGGCTCAGGATCTCCCAGTGCCTTTAGCTTGCTGAGGTGGCCCAAACCTCAGTGTTCCACAGTTTAAGGTTTTGTTTTTTTTTTTTAAATAAACCCAAAAGACCAGCTTTCCCCTTGTTCCTTTGATGCCTCAGAGCCGTGGGCAGCATGAAGCAGGAATGCCATGTGGCCCAGACCTTCTTCCTTGGGATGGGTTTGGTTTTATAACTTGCTAAACCATGTCCCGGCAGGGAGACGGGAGGCTCCGCGCCGAAGCCGTCCGTGTCTGTGTGTGTGTGTGTGCACGCACGTACGCTGGGAAGCGCCGGAGCTCGTAGGGCTCTCCAGGACTCTTCGGAGGGAAATACAGACCTGGAGATAAAAAAGAAGGTAGTATTCATGGTCAAACACACAGTGGGGTAAACATATTTTGTCAATGGAAGTTTGTTATTCACATTGTACGACAGGAGTTGCTGTTTACCCACTGCCGGTCGGATGCCGGCATTGCCAGAGGCTGAACGATTCAGCGGTGATCGCTTATAAATAGTGCTCACCAGAAACAGGAACAGTGAGAGTTTTCATTAAAAAAAAAAGGTCTTGAATAAATTTTCTTTTTATTTTGAGGGAAGAGTTAAAGCTTTACATGCTTTTATTGATATTTCCTTTTTTTCTCTCTCCTCTCTACTTTCTTGTATCCCTCTTCTGCTTTATTTCGTTAAGTTTTGAGTTTTAATTTTTTATTTTATTTTAATATTATTTTATTTTGTGGTTTTTTTACCACTCCAAAGACTAGCAAGGAGAGGAGAAAATAGAAGAAAAAAAAAAAATAATGAAATGCAGGAAAATCCTAGCATTTGGGCATATGTTGAAACCCCAAACTCACAGTTTTTAATTAATACAGATTTTAAATGAAAACTCCCATTTTGTCAGAGACAAATTCTTGTTATTAAAAAATATGTCTTTGAGAATCCCTGATAATAACAATTTATCGGTGTTTAGGGCCCACTGGTAGATACAAAACCTGGTGCCCCTTTGCCCTGGCGAGATGGAGGAGCTCAGGAAAGCTAAAACTTGCCAGAAAAAGGTAGAATAATCCCTCCATGCCGTGAACCTCTTCTGAGCACCTCCCTTAAATTCCCCACTCTGCAGGTTAGCCCTGGATGCTACTAACAGAGAGAAAGAGGACAAATATGTCAAGAGTCTGGATTTTGCTTTTCGGCCAGCGTGCACAATGCGGCAGCCGTGCCCAGTGATACTGGTTTGCATCTTCCTGCCGACTGCAGTCAAATCTCTCCGTCATGTAGTTCCAAGCTGAAATTAAATACTGTAAATTCCAGGTCAGGCACTCACTCTTTTTGAAAGCTAAAGTGATCGTTTCCCTGTGCCCAGTTTTGATTTCCTGAGCATAAAAGTAATGTGTGTTCTCCAAAACGTTGGCCCACACAAGATGGGCACGTACCCACAGGTTTTGAAGGTTTCTTTTATGAATCTCACGGAGGAGTGTGGCTTCAGAAACCAGACAAAAGTCTGCCCTAAAGTCAGTGGGAACTTTGCTTGTCTAAGGACTGCAGGACTAAAGCGCATAAAAACTAAGTGATCTCTTTTTGCTTTTTGCAGAACAACAATCCATAGCATTTTACGAAAACGATGGGCTTTATTTGCAAGATAATGGGTGAATCAGCAGTCCCTAGGAAGGAAAGGGGGAAAAAAAACCCACAAGGGGTGCAGAGGATGGGAAATAAAAAGAAGGAAATCAAAGATGATATAGTTAATTTTGAAAATGAGCAATGAAGGAATGTACACTCTGATCACGGCTCCTTCCCAGCCCATCCTCAGCCCTTGGGCTGGGCTGGGTGCTACAAAAGGGCCCCCTCCCTCCCAACGCACAGGACTTTCCTTTCTAATTTGGCACAAAGTACACGGAGTGAAAGGCAATATATTTTTTTTCCCCTCAATTAATAGTGTTGATTCCTGTTCCACAAGGTGGCAACAGAGCTTCAGAACTCGCAGCATCCTGCAAGGCGCAGAGACAGACAGAAACTTCATAATTTTTAAGCTATTTCAAACATGCTCTTTTGGATGATTTAAAATGAAGAGGGGAAAAAAAGCCATTGTTCTCATTTTCACAGTTGTTATGCTTTCTAAATGTTTGATTTAAAATTATATCTACCATCTTTTGTACATTTTACTGTGCGTACTACCTGTATGATCCCATTTGGTGCAGCTCTTTCTGCACAGCTCGGCACAGGGGAAGGTTGGTTTAATAGCCAACAGTTTTGCACTGAGTGGATGCTCACACCTAAAATCAGAGTGGCCAAAATAAAAAATGGTACCAAAGCTGAGCCTTGATCTTCAGGGTTGATCAGAAACCAAATTTTTATTTAGCATTTTTAGCCAGAGCTTAACTTTACTTCTAAATAACTTTTTAGAAGCCAAACTCTCTGCCTTGCAGACTGTCCTTTCATACCTTTGTCCTCTATGTTCCTAACTCCTATTTCTTTCCCTAAACAATTGTGCAGTGGTTCTGCTCTCTTAAACAACACTTCTGCTTTTCACTAATGGCTGCATGGCTATTTCTTCTACGGAAGTTGAAAGGAAATGAAAGTACCTCACCTTCCTAAAAACCTTAACTCAGCCACTCTGCTTGGCCTGCACAGTAATAACGAAATAAAGGTACGACAGATATTAAAAATAAACCACTTCAGAAAAGAATATGGATGTTATGAAGTCAATGGCAAGTGTGAGGCCCTTCATTTCCCACTCTGGATCATGAAGGCTCTGACACTGTAAAGGATGTGAATAATTTGACGTGTGTACCTAACATCCTATTAGCTCCTCTAGATCAGAATGAAAATGCTTCATGGCCATGCTGGGCAATAACAGTGGGCAAAGAGCAAGAGAATCGGTCCAAGGATCCTACCAGCATGAAAGACTTCACCATGTTGCATCTACTTGAGCTATGAATCCAAGGGATGCCCCTGTAACATTACAGCAATGCACACCACCGACTTTATCAGCAGCCCTGTCTTCTGCGAGCTCTTTGATCCCACCAGGTACGTCTGCATTAGAGCAGCTCAGGGGATGTCCCAAGGCCACATTACCCTGCTGTGGATACTCCATTCCTGCAGGGCATCTTCGTGGCCAGCTTTGGGATATCTGTAGAACCAAGTGAATGTGTTTCACAAGCTTAGTGCAAGATGCATTTCTCCCAGCCGCCCTTGCAATGATGGTATCAGGCAGACTTATAAACAGCTTTTCCCCAAAATGACACAATGTCCTATGAAGACAAATGGGATCAATGTGCAAGCAAAACTCAAGTTGCCTTCAGGCTGCCCTTGAGGGCAACACGGTGTATGGTACTGGCTCTCCAAAGCAATGTGCCAAATGTATGCATAATGCATTTGGAGATGAAGTTTATTATGGATACAGGCATCATGTCTGGGAACAACCCTTCCAAAGTACACAGCCAGGTATGTTTCAAAGGTCTGTTGGCAATATCAAGCCTAGTGCTGGTGAAACGTTTTTACCTCTATGTAGATCAGCGCCAGCTGGAGCAGGCTCGCTGCCAATACACTCCTAAGATAAGAGCTGAGTGAAGGCAGTGTCTTTCATTAACCCCTCTACAATCACCGAATCTCCTGCTGCTCAGAAATGCGCTGGGAGCGGGGGCTTTCCATTGGTTTTGTCTATCTCTGCCCAAACCAAGTTTCTCCACTACTCCGTGGGTAACATCCATATGTTTGTCTTTAAATGGGCTGCAGGGCCTAGAGATGCCTTGATAATGGACACTCAGTTGATTTGTGTATAAATGAGTAACTAGAGAGGGTGATTCAGCTCTTCTTTTCTACAGTCCTAACTTCTCCAAGAAAACCTTGAGCATTGCTCTTGGTTAACAGCACAGAGTGAGAGAGAGGAGATTTGAGGTAGGAGAGGCAAACACAAAGCTGCTCCCACGTTAGCAGTTGAGCAGACTTTAACTTTTCCTTTCTTCTCCCCTCCTCCCCCCTATTTTTTCCATTGTAACTCAGAGTGCATTTTTGCAAGATATCCCTGAAATTACTATTACTACATTGCAATATTAGATCAATGCAGTGGTAACACACTCCAGATTGTTATGGCATTCGCATCTTGATGCCTTCCATACTGTCTTGTGGAATCTAACCTAATACCATGATTAAAATGCCTTTTCCATTTCTCTAAAGCACGCTGCCTGCTGCCATTACATAAACGTCTGCCTATCTAGGGTTTTATACTGGCACCCATCACCAGGGTATTTGAGAGTCTAATGAAAAGGACCTCCGCTCATTAAAGGGAGATGAAGATTCTTGCCAAAGCCTGGGATTAAATTAGAGTCCGTTAGGTTTCTCTTCTCACTGACATCATTATGAATCAGGAAAAACACTCCATTCAAGTGAGTTGCATTAGAGCAGTGTAAAGTCAGCGTGAGTTCAGAAACAAGTCCTTTCATTTTAACACCAGCCTACCTCCACTTTCTCTGGCAGCTTTCTCCCACTCTGCAACTCAACTGCTGAAAATAGCAGCCCTCAGTGTAATATATCTTCTTCTCATGGGCAAGCACTAAGCTTCAGAGGGAGGAACCTCTCAGAAGTCACCCTCAGGTGGGATGGGAGAGGGGGAAAAAAAAATACCAAAAGGATGAAAAAAATAAAAGGAGACAGCTAAGCTCCCAGAATCTCTGTCACGGTCTTTGAAAGTGGCAGGAAGAACCTTGGTTACTGACAAAAGAAAAGTGGGGCTTCAGATATTGTGCGACTTCATGGTGGCTGCAAAAGGAGGAGCAGCAGCCCATCTCTTGTTGAGAGCTGCAGCCTGAGTCCTGCCCTCCTTCACACCCCTCTGAGGACTCAGGAAAGCATGACAGATGCACAGGGAGAGGCACCATCCACACCACCAGATTTTCCAAGCCTCCTCTCCAAAGGGCTGTACTCACAGTGAGCTCAGACTTGTCATCCTTGCCCAATCGTGAAGGCAGATGCCAGCAGTTAGCAGAGGAGCCTGGATTTCCCACTGTCACCAGGGCTGAGAATAATCTTGCCATGAGATTAAATATCCAGCGGGACTTGTGCCTCAGTAGTCCAGGCATGGCATGGAGAGACTTGAAGGGCAGTTTGACACTATCTTGCTTAAGAAGCAGGGTGGTTCCCACCACATTCAGAACCAAGGATCGGAGAAGGAAGCCCTTGATGACAGCCCAACAGGTCTTAAATCCGTTTCCCACAAATGTGAAACTACTGGCTTCAGTGGGATCCCACAATACAGTTGGCATCTAACTGTGATGTCTATATGGGAGGTATAATCCCAAGGTTTACTGCATCATTAGTGAAGAAAAATAAATACTTTCAAGGGGCAATTTGGGACTTAGGTGGGAAAAATGGGCTGTTCCAGAGGGATGGGATGAATCTGGGCCAAGGAGAACAAGCCACTTGGTGAACCAAACTGAATTTAAAAGAGTTGTCCATTAAAATACTTTTGTGTTTGTCCACAGATGTTGAAAAAGTCCTTCCAAAGAATCATAATACCATTTCACACAACATCACGACAGCAATCCTGTGCCATTTTCACTTTAAATCTGAAAAGAACACCTGATTTTCAGGTTTTCCTCTAGGATGTCTGCTCTTCTGACATTATTAAACCTAGTCAGTTCTTTTCTCCACTAAGGGTAAATTTATGGGAGAATTTTCAGTTTGAGGGATCTTTGTAAATCTGCTACTTATAGGAGCAGTGCCAGCTTGTGAAAACTCAAATTGCTGATTAAACTTCAGCGTAGTTTTCCAAGTGGTGGTTCGTTCTAGGATATTTGGTAGTATTCTCCGAGTGTAACAAAATGGAGTATGGCACTCCCCTGCTTTATATGTCTGTGAACTATGGAGCAGCACAGAATATGCTTACTCTGTTTTGAAGCAAACTGAAGCACCTGGGCTTACTTGTGCATCGAAGTTACTCCCAGACTGGCCACTAGTGATGAGCTCTGTTCACAGGATTAGCATCCCTGTGATATGGATGTCAGTACCAATCTCTCTTGTAGGCCCACATGAAAAGCCATGAGAACCAGTGTGAAAAACAGGGGACATGAAAAAAATCATTGCAATGATTATAATTATTTATTGCTATTAGCTATAAAGGGAAATTAATACAACTGCATAAAATGAACTGATTTCATGAAACAGGTCTATGAAATCTGTGTGCAAGTGTTGCTATGTCTCTCTTTTTGTGATAAGTAAAATGGTTTTGTTAATTAGTTAGGACACTTAACAAAGTGCTCTCATAATCACAGTAATAATAATAATATCAATGTTGGTAATAAGAATAACAATAATAATTCAATTGCACCTGACATTAAGAAAACCCATAACAAACAACCAGCCCAATTGTCAGCAAATTCTTCTCACTGACAACCCAGAGGGAAAGCTGCTGGGTAACGTCTTAGTGGAATTAAATCCTGGTGCTACCTTGAATCACTATGGGATGTCAATATCTTGTCCTCAGTAATTAAGCATGTAGAAGAGAGAAGCTATTCTTGGCATCACCCACAAGCTGCCTGGAAGCACTTGGACACACCAGTAAGTCAAGGGCAGCACAAGCCTCAGATATGTTGTAAATTCATTAGGCAGAGGAGGAAACTGAGGCAGAGACAAGTTATGCATCATAATCACACTGCAAATCCACAGCACTCAGGCCTGCACGTTCTCCAGTACCAGCCCTTATAACACAAGCATCACTCCTCATGCACAGCAGTATTTCCAAGTAAAAGCGAGAGATCAAAAGCAAAAGACAGCCTTTCAGATATTCCATTTCATCTGTAAAGGCAAGCGTAGGAAGATTGAAATGATTATTTTTTTTCTTCTTGCCCCTTCGATTAACATATGTTTGTCTGGGTTTCACTATTTTACCACATATTTATGTGAAATCCCTCCGCTTGTTTTTTTCTTGGCCTCTCACAGGCTTTCACTCATGCTAGACAACTCCAAGAAACTTGCCCACAGTACACCATCCTCGTCCACGGAACCCTGAACCAGTTCCTACACCTCACTTGGGTAGCATTCGAGTGCACCTTGGTTGTCTCCAAGAGGTGCAGATGTTCCTACTTTAAACAACCCCCAGATAATCCCCAATCTGCTCAATGAGTTCAGAAGTGTTAGAAAACATGTACCACTCAGATCAAAAGTGAGCCCAAATACAACCATGCCACTGCCTTTCTTTCCCTTTGGGAAGGTGGAGTGAGTCACAGCAGACGATGCTCAGTTCTTCTGGCTAGCTCTCAGGATTGCGGTTTCCAGTGATAAATTCAGCCCCTGGGCAATTTACTGAGGAATTACATAGTGTGGTATAGACGTCCTTCCACCAGTATTCAAGCCCCAGGATCTGATGAGGTTCAGTGCAGAGCATTCAGATTTGGTTACTTTTTAATAACACTTACTGAACGTGAACGGCTTTAATAATCCCCAGCAGTCATTAAAAGCTTTTCATCTTCAAAGTGCTCTACATATGCTAATTAATGCTCACAACCATCCTGTGATGGTATTATTATCCCCATGTGGCAGCAAGGGAAATGGAAGCAATGAGGTTAAGTAATTCGCCTGAGGTCAGAGGGAGCTGATGACGAAACTGCAAGCAGAACGCCTCATCCTCTGCTCCACCACGCATCTTCTGCCTGTAGCACTGTCATCTGGTGCCTAAAGTCCTGGCTCTGTTTTGTCTTATATGAGCATGGGACAGGTACCAAGAAAGGGGTGAAAAATGACATTTTGCCTTGTATCCTCAAAGGCTCTGGGTATGCCACCAAGCCTACACGTGTGTCAGCCTGCACGCCACATTACCGATACACAAAATGCAGCTTAGGCCAATTTTCAGGATAAAGTTCCTGCTACAGCTCCCTATGCCAGCACAGGCCCAAGCCCTAGCTTCATGTCCTCCAGACCTAACAGCCACAACCTCAGGCATCCCACAGCTCAACCCACCAGCAAATAACCCAAGGCTGACTCTTTCTAGCCATTCTATGAAGATTTTGGCTACATCAGTTCTAATAACTAAACAGTGCCAGGGCCCATTCCCCACCATTGAGACTAACTAGGACAGTGTGGCCATACCTTTGTTCCAATTCTCAACTCCCTAGGTCTCCCAAACATGGTGACCATATCCAAAATGCCTATGGGGAACAGTCCCTGGCCTTGGCTAACTCCCTGATCATGGCTGGAAATTGCTGACAGCACTTTTGGTCTGGGCCAAAAGTTTGCCAGAGACAATTCCATCAACTTAATGGCACAAACAACAAAGTCGCAGTGCTCAGACCAAGGCTTGATACTATTTGATTTTCTAGTCCAGATTTAGCCCCTGTGGCCAAACTACAGCTAGAGTCAGCAACGTAGATACGTTGTCCTCAAGAATTTTCAAAGACAAGCATCATTATCTCTCAACTGCCACCATATAGAAGAAAACAAGACTGAGAGTCATGATTTACTCGGGATCATGCACTATGTTAGTGACACAAACATGAGCATCACTTTGGTCCTCTGGCTCAAAAGTCAATACCTTATTATATGGTCAGCTTTGCCTTTCCAAAACATAGATACCTGATCATTAATCTAAGCACACTAGCTTGTTTCACAGCCAGCCCCTTTATGGTGGGTTCAGCTGCCAAGGATTGAATTTGAGCCCACATGATTAGGAGCTGATGAACTTCTCCTTCTATTCTTTACCCATTCAAATAAACACTGAGCTGTGTTTTATTTTTAAAATAAACAAAGGCAGGCTGGACTGAAACCGTGGTAGGGATGGCCCTAATTCTGTTCTTGGCTGATCTGCCACTTCGTAGAAGGTTGTACTACGCTTATAGGGAGAAATGACTTATTACTATTAGAATAATAAACTCCTTCCTTTTATGCTTCAAATCAAACTGCAATCCGGTCTGTGCAGAACACATTTCCCACTCCTCCTCCTCATTCTCTTCTTCCTCTACCATGAGCTTCAAACACAGAATCCAGATGCAAGCTATTTTTCCCCCAGCAGAAGGATCTGACTTTTTGGCAAGCTGTGCAAGCTGTTGTGTGGGTGGTTTAAAACTTCCTTCTGGGCTTGTCATGTGGTTAGGGATGTCTGGGTTGCTCTGAACTTCTGGACACCATTTTCCTTTGACTCACCTTTTATTCCAGCGGAAGCTGGGCCCAAGTGTGCCTAGCAAACAGGACTACACAGAATTGCACTTTGGAGCCAGGACTTTGACTCTTTTTTTCACTCATGCTAAGTCCTTTGGCTGGGTTCTCTAGACAATGCTGTCAGAAGGCAATCCCTGAAAATAGCTGTCTCACTGACTTTGCTTTGAGCCACTGCCTACTCGTTTTCTGAGCAGCTATTCCATGAAAATTCATGCTCTGTCATGTGCTACTAGTTAAGTCAGCAGCAAAGTCTATTCTGAGTCTATCAGGAAGGCCTAATCCCAGCTGTCCAGGGTTTCAGCACTGCCTTTCCTCTGCTACCAGGCTGCCTTTCTTTAGATGATGTGCAAGCAGTATTTTGCTTCTGCTTCTTGAAACATACGGAGATACGGCCCCAGTGTCTCCAGGGCACCATGAGTCAGATAGCCATGCCAAAATTTTCCCATTTTCCTTTTTTTTTTTTTTAATTCAAATGAGAATAGTGTTTTGCATCTTCCTGGTTAAGAGAAGATACACCTCTGGTAAAGCAACTACATCTGCCTGAGTCTGCAAGCAGTGTGCTCTGAGTTGAGCAAACCACCTCATTCATCTCATCTGGACTCCATTTAACGTTGGCAAGCCAGGACACTGGGTAGGTCCCCATCAATAACGTTTCATCAAAGACCTCTGAGTGCATGTTGTGTGTGTGGATTCCTTAGTTGCTGCCTTCCCTATCACAGCTTTAGAAAGACAGGCTCTACAAAACAATCTCACTACACTCAGGATCATCTCCTTTTTAAGTCTAACTGCTTCTGAAAGTGGAACAGATTATTTCTCTGTGATAACCTTCGCTATTTCCCAAAGAAAAGCCACTGGATCATGCAGGAGTGCAGTGATAGGATGAATGGTACTGCCCAGGAATGGTACCCTGCACCATGCAACAGGGATGGGAACAGTGATCCGATGCAGGGTTGCAAGTGCTGATGCATTTACTGTATGTAATGGATCACTGACTCAGCAGTGAAAGTATTACAGGCATATGAAAGGCACAGATTGTATTTCATGAAATACCTCTTCCTTACAATGTCCTGCCTCTAGACCCTCACAAACCTCTTCAGAAGTAAGCATAGGCTCTTTCCAGGGAACTTCAAGCCCTCAATTTTTTTTGGTCCAAAATAATCAGAGCTGGTCCTTGTGGTTCTTCCTATGGGGAAAAGACTTGGTTTAAAAACTTGAAATCAGAACCACAAGTATTATGTACCACCGAGGGAGCTACATCTCTACCTGAGCCTGCAAGCAGCATGTTTCGATAGGGTGTCCAATCCTCACATTTGAAATTCATTAAGTATAATCTTGCCTGGCAGCCTCACAAAAGAGCTAAGAGAGTCACCATAAATATGACAATAATGAAATGTTTAATTCCTTGAAATGGATTAGTCCCTTCATACGGAGACAGCTAATTTTCTGAGAGAAGCTGACAACATGCACTACAGAAATGAAAGAAGCAAATTTACCAGATCACACAATCATTATAACATAAAGAAACATTGTAAATACTGGCAAACAGGCCATTACAAGTTATTCCTGCAACATGCAAGAGCAGGAAAAGTTGTTATGCTTTGGAGTATCTCAGAAATCATGAAGGTCAACTCAGGACATGAAACACAGAAACGAGGAGCTTCGACTCCAGTCATGTTCAAGTGAAGTAGATAACTAACCTCAAATCTTTGCCCAGGGCTACTTAACCGGTGCCAAGACCATTTTTCAGAGCTCTGAAAACGTTTTGATTAACTTCCCCTGCTCTTCAGAAAATACACTGATGTCTACTCTGCCTATCCTTGAGCTTTGGGCTTCCAGGAAGAAGGTTCTTCCCAGGGCATTTTTATGCAGTTCAGAAGCAAGGTGGGCTTCCAAGGGGATTTTTATTTCACTAAAGAGGCTCAGATGGTTTGGAGAACATTCAAAAACACACGTGTATATTAGGATTCAACTGCTTGGTGCTTGTTTCCACTGATTGCACAGCTTTGGTATAAAAGCCCAGGCCAAAGTTTTCAGAAATAGGTTGTTCAACAGGGAGCTTGGGTTTGGCTAAGCACACAGCCGTTCCCTTCATATCAGCATGACTTGATAGATTGTGAACGCTTATTTCAATGCCTTGTTTTGGATTTAGAAGCTTAACTGGAGGCATTCAGGTTTGAAATCTGGCCTCAGCTCCCTCAGTACTTCCATTTCATCACCTATAAAATGGAGGATAGCATTTCCCTACAGGTGTTTTATAAGGCTTAACTCATTCATGCGTGCAAAGCGTTGAGATACTTGAATAAGCAGCACCATACCAGAACAATGTCTTATTTTGTGAACGTAACCTCCAAAACTTTTCACACCCTCTTAGGTCTTCCAATACTTCCTGCTTCCCGCCAGGCTGGGACAACTCCTTTCAGGACACTTTTGTGCCCTATCCTAACTGTGGAAACAGCAGGTGGTGAAAGGAACAAAAATGAATAGAGGTGGGAGCAAAAGTTATCCAAATATAGTGGAACCTCGGAAAAAGTTTCAGCCAGGGGTGGAGCAAGATTGCAGAGGGTATTTCTCCACCACTTCCCTCCAAGCTGTTTACCAGTTCCCACCAACAGCAGTGGCATCTCCTTGCCCATTGACCACACCACTTTACAAAGTGCTTTTGAGCAAGACATGCTGCAGGAAGAGTCATCGGGGACTGTCACCACATCTCAGAGCATGGGGGAAGAGGGGCTGCAGAGCTGCTGAGATGATTTTGTGCCTCTGCGCCCTCCTGGAGGCACTGGGGGAAAGAGGGAGGTAGCAGCTGAGGCCCTCCTGCCGCAAGTCTCTCTGGCTGTTTTAAAGCTGTGTTAGCTGGTGGAGGGCTAAAACAGCCGAAGGACAGATGGGGAATTTGAAAGGCACAAATATGTTTTCAATCTGGTTTGTCCTTTCTGCTTGTCTTGCACTGAATGATTCTGGGGCACAACAACAACATCCCCCTAAAGCCTCCCCTCTCCCCGACAACTTCTGCTTCTTCTCCCTGCTCAGACAATGTACAAGCAAGTCCAGAGAAGGAGACAGTGAGTGAATATAAGTACTTTCCCTCACCCCCCCTTCCCAGCCCTGACATAATAACAAACAGCTCTCCAAAAAGCACTTAAATTTACGAACAGTTTATAAATTCACAGACGTTGATTTATAGATGTTGGCTTGACCCAATATTAGACACTTCAGTTTCTTTTCTGTTTTTAAAGTGCTGCTGTTATGGCTTGGCTTCTGAGTGCCGTCACACACCAAAACCAGCCTCCAGGTCCTCCCCGCAGGCTTTGCTTCGCCCGCAAGGATGGGCCAGGGCTGGGGCTGGGCTCCCACTCTTCGAGGGGTGGCTCTTCCCTTTGCTCGGCAGGACGGCTTCCAGCTGGTTAGTGAGCCGTGATGACAGGCTTTCTAGGCAGCTTCATTTCAGCTTCCTTGTCGGCAGGAATGGTGGCTGCAACATGGGGCGTGAGGAGGAGCCCATGCCTGTGTGTGTGGTATTCCCTGCTTACAAGCCCCCAGTAGAAGCACAGAATTAACCAAGGAAAAAAACCCCAAAGAAAAAAAAAAGAAAAAAGAAAAAAAAGAAAAACCCCAAACCCTGCCTGGAGCCAGCGTTAATTGGTAAAAGAAATAAGAATGAGCAAATTTGAACTCCAGGAATGTCAAAATTTCACCCTGAAAAATTGTGGAGCTGATGTGTCCAGGCTTGTCATCCTATGGCCACCCAGCATGAACAGAAAACCCCACATGCACACCATACCAGCAGGTGAGATGAGGGTCAGGGAAAACCACTTTCCACCTCATGGAACTTCATGGTCATGTCTGGCTTGGAAACCCAAAATTCGTGGTAACACAGGGAGCTGTGGGCTTTGATGGGAGCCAGGAAAGCCTGGCTGGGTGATCGCAACATGTTAAAAGGCAACTGCGACCAATTCCTCCACACTCCCTCTACATACACATGCACACACAAATAAAAGATGTGTTATCTACCGACCACTTCCATTTGCTCTTTTCCTGCCTCTGGGCAAGTCACTCAAGTTTCTCCATCTGTGAAAAAAAGTAATGGTGCAGCTTGCATCCTGATGTCAGAGCTACTGAACTAGTAGAGAGAATTGTCCTCTTTGGAGAGAAGGAACTGCACTTGCAGAAATTCCTAATGCTGGATAAACAGTCCGCTAGAGTTAGGCAAAGCAATAGTGGTCTCTCATGTAAATAGATAGTTGCTAAAACAACGTCCCAGTGATGACTGGGTATATGAGACATCAGCCCTTTATGCCTCACACTGCTGATGAGTCTCTTTTTTAAAGCTGCACTAGCAGCCAGCAGAAGATGCGCAGAGTAAGGGCACTAATAGCTTTGCGGACAGGCTTTGTAGGCTTTTGCTTGGGGTCTGCTATTTTACCCCACTCCTTGTAGTACCTCAAGCTGGTCACCTTCATAAGCATCCCTTCATTCACCTACCAACAGACACTTTGCCATCAAGAGGAAAATCTGGTGGAGTCACTTGGAGAGGCAGTGCTGTATCATTTCATGCCTTTGTCTCTGGATATGGGGTCCATATTACTTTGAGTTTTTTTCTCATACAGACCTTCTACAAAAGACTTTTATTAATAATAATTATTCTAAACGTATAAAAGCCTGGGGTTTGCCATCAAAATAAAACTAGAATTAAGAAACCAGTCTAAGTTGCTCTTTGAGAAATGCATGTATTTTTTTTAGAAATGGAAAGAATGAGAGAACTCTTTTTTGTTCTGCTTTTAATGAAACAAAAGACCAGTTCTCACCAGGTCTTATATATCTTAGGGACCTTTCTTCCTTGAGAAAAAAACTACTGGGGAAACTGAACATTTAAGAACACTTGGTGAGTTGGTCCTGCACAGGTATGAGTTGTTTGCAGGCAATTCTGCCTCTGCACAGCCTTTCTCCATTGCTAATCCAGCCCTAGCCATATTGTAAAGACAGTCTGCCATCACGCTGTGGTTTTGTAAACATTAACAAACTAGAGAGTAGGCACCGGCCACCCAATGCATTTTAACTTGTGATTTAATACATGATCTGAACTCCAGGCCACAGTTTCCTCAGGAGTCAACAGTCTTGAAACCTTCACGTTCATGGCCTTTGCCAACCAGAATTTAAATCAAGTATCATCCAACCCACCTCAGGAACAGGATGATATATCCGTGGCCAAGACAACAGACTGGGATCCAAGAGACTTGAAGGTTAAATGCAAATGCGCCGGCTCCTTCAGACTAAATTTTAGACCTGCTTGAGCTCTGAGGAAACCACCCATTGGGAAGCCCAGTCCTGCTTTAACATTTATTCAGTGTGGGGAAGACGATGGTAGATTCACTAAGGGAGCAGCATCCAACTCAGCATTCTCTGGAGGGTGAGCAGACCCACAGGAAAGAGACACAGACACCAACAGGCAGGGGCAGAGGGGCTCACCCCAGCACTTACTCAGGAGGTGTGCACCCATGTGCCTTCCAGAAGGAAAAAAAAATCATTGTGAAAAAGTACATGTAAAATAAATTACAGCAGCCTCTGTTCCTAATTGAAATAACTCAGCTCTTCTTTTCGTGTGTGCCTGTGTTTAAAGAGAAACCTGAAAGGCACAAGTTCACATTATGGACTAATAGCCTGGAAAATTTCAGTTTAAAAAACAAAGCTGGCTTTGAGTTACACAGGAGAGGCCTGAAAAAAGCATCTGAAACCACTAACTTCTATTTTTTCCTGCACTTTTTACAACATAATATGGCTGAACAGATTTTATTTTATTTTATTTTATTTTAAAAACTTGCTTTAAAAAAATAATCAACACAAAAATCCTCTCTCTGGCCTTCATGTGCCAAGTTTCAGCCCAGGGCAAATTTTTTACAGCTGAATTATACACCCTGAAAAATAAGGGGCTTATAATGACAACATTGAGAGTCCCCTAACTATAGTGGTATGAATGGGGAGGGAGGTATAATAAGAATGGTCCATAGTGTGTAGCAGCAGCAATAAGTGAAGGAGCCCTTACTCAGCATGAGGAATTCTATATATCTTGGAAGGCTTTCATGAACCTAAACATTATTGCTAAGAAAGGAATAAACAGTTTGAACTGCTGTTGCCATTCATCCAGTGCTCACACACTGAGGAATACACAGAGTTGTTCTCTTAAAGCTGGAGTGAAATATTCCAGACATAACTCTTTCTTACTTTGGGGCTGGAGAGGATTTTGAGCCGCTGTTTGAAGGCAAGCTGGAGAAACACTCTTGCTCTGGGAGAATTTTTTTTTTAATAGCAATGATGATAATTGACTGCATGCCTACAGCTCTTGGAGGTAAGCTTGCGCTTGCCGACGTGAGTGGCATTGGCTGAAGACACAAAGGACCATTATTGGCTGAGGGTGGTATCTGTAGGTGAACTAGAACCAAAAAAAGCAGGTTAGCAAAATGGCTGCTGGCTCAGGGTGATTCAGTCTTGAAGGTGAACCAAAGCTGGTGGCCCAGAAAAGGGATGGAAAACAGTGCCATTTTTAGGACTGCTACTTCTAAAATCAGATCATCCAGCAAGTTGGAGGCAGAAGGGGGATTTAGGCAGATGTGGAAACCAGGGTGCCTATGCCATCAGAGCCTGGGCATTTCCTTACAAACTGAGATCAAATGTCAAAATTTCCACAGTGAGCAAATCACTTCTCTGCTCTGCCATTCTCACTTCTCTCCTCTAACTACGTCAGGTCAATCAAAGCATTGAGCTTCTGTCATTCCATAAATCTTTCATTTTCATTTCAGCACGTCTGTGTATGAACAGGCACACATAATCACACTTATAAACAGCTGTACCTATGCATATTTATATATTACGCATCTCCTTACTGTATTTTTATTTTCTATTACTTCACATTTGCTATATGAAGAATCACGTCAACATTAATAACAGAAATTTGCCTTTTTCTGAAAGGAAAATTTAGCTGAAAAATTTTCAACCAGCTCAGTGACCCTGATCATATTTGACCAAAGGACATGACTTTAGCACAAGATCCTCATCTGAAAGTGGGTACCTAAAACAGGTTGGAAGAATCATGTCTTAAAAATGTACTTCCATTGCTACTGATTTCCTAAGAGCCTATGTGTTACTAGCTCAGCTGTACATGTCTACTTGTAGCCAGCTAACAGTAAATAAGAAAATTTCCACTCCAAAATGCCTTACTATGGTGTCCATGCCTCAATACTGCTGCTAGCTTTTCCCTCTCCCTGATTAAAAGCCACAATTATCAGTAATTGCTGGATCAAAGGACTGATCTGGATTTCACAACATTTTCATACCAGTATGATACAATTTCAGTTGTCAAGACTGTAATGTAGATTAAACTTGTGTCTGTTAGCACAGAAATTAAGATTACATAAATTTTCAACCTTTCTGCATACTTCGTTCTCTATTAGTTAATGAAACATATCTTTTTTTTTTAATTACTTCTGCTGTAAATCAAACCCATGAGCATAAATTGAACTTGCAAATAAGAATTTTAACAGAGAAAGTAGTTCATAGTCTTAAATTCACACTACTCAAGTAAACTCAGTCTTTAATCTCTGGAACCCATCTTGGACAAATGTTTCTAGAGTAAGTGTCAGGTTTCTGGCAGTAAATTTGGAATAACAAACAAAAACCTCAGGTGAAGAAACTTTCTAATTCCCAAAACTGCATGAGTTACAAAGTTAATGTTATTAAGAAGAATTCCTGAGCATGATATTTTTTCCATACCTGTGAAAGGACTAAAGTCTAATGAGTTTGCAAATAGTTTGGACATGATAATTAGTAAAAATTACACATGTGTATAATCCTAAAAGTTTGGACATGGAAATTAGCAAAAATGACATATGTGAATAGTCCTAAAAGTAATTTCCTTGAAAGAGCAGTGAAAGAGTAGCCAAGTATTTCCTTCGTGATTTTGAGTTTTAACAAGACACTGGAAACCTAAAAAACAATGCATCTCTCTTGAAATTTTGGGGTTTTACTTTGTGCCTTGTATCTCCCTACAAGACTGTTAAAAGAAAACAAGACTGGGTGGGGGGAAAGGACTTCTTACAGATTATCATCAAAGTATTTTCCTTTTTATTTCATATAAGCAAGTACCTTTTTTCATAGAGCAACATGGAGAGGTATACATCTGACATTATAGTCCACTGTAAATTTATTTTGGTATGAATTATTTTGTATTTATATCTGTGCAGTAACCAGAAGCTATGCAGCTATGAAATTATACTATAACACTGAAAGCCTGATCTTGTAAAATTACTCTGTATCACTGATCTTCAAAATACTGGGAACTTTTAGTGGTAGAAGTTTTGGGTTGAAATTTATATTTTTAACCAAAAATATGGGGATTTCCCTTCTAAATGAAGTGGAAGGAGACATACCTGCTATGACAAGATGTTCTAGGTTATATATAAAACAAAAACATTTTCAAAGCTTTTCAGTTAGGCCAAAATATTTTGCCTGAATGTCTGAAAAATCTTAGGAAAAAATTTTGGAGGGGAAGGAAACACTGTGAATGGAATTCTGAAAAATGCTTAGAAAGTTGTGGTGAACAGTACCCTGTCCATGTAAAGTCAAATGTCTTTGTGGAACCTCAAGTGAAGTCCTCCCCTGGCCGCAGGGGCTGCAAAGAGGCTCCATGTCTGCAGGGCAAGAGCTGCCCAAAACCTCTCAGAGCTTTCTCTGTATTACTTTGTATTGCAGTCTAACAAGTCCCTACTGCGATAATTTCTTAAAGCTGGTGCCCAGGTCAAACTGTCCATTTTCCTCAGGCCTCCCTGAGTGACAGGTACCCTCTAACCAGATTCCAGAAAGACAACCAGCAGATCAAAGTCAGTTTTCATTCATCCATAGCAATAGGATGGAAAAGGGAGGTTAAATATGTATAACTGAGTGTGTCAACAATGAAAAGTCATTTTGCTAAAAATTGTCCATCAGGCCTTTGTGTCACAAATGCTGTCATTTTGGTTGTCCACCTTGCTCTGCTTTTCACATAGTGCTGAACATCCAATCCCTAAAAATCAAGTTTTCTCCAAGCTGCCGCAAGCTAAGCACCCAAAGGCACTGATCCTTTTTCACAGACGTGGCCTCAGTTTGTAGCAATGCATGTCCACAGTAGCTGACAGGAGCTACTCAATTTTGTCCAGCTCCTTTTCTTTACATAGAGACTTTGACTAGCCTCCTTCCTCTCCTTCACAAGAAAAGTGATTTTTCCTAACGGCACAGGCTAGACAGATGATAGATTGTCAGGACACACAGCACATGTTTTCTTTAAGTGAGTTTTTATTTGTTATTTTAAGGTTATTTCCAGGTCCCCGACACTTATTCCAAAAACTCAGGTAACCAGGACAGAGCTCAGAAACTGAAGTTATTCTTAGACTAATCAGCCAGTCATCTAAATTCACAACACTAATCTCATAATTTGGCATCACAAAGCTTAATCGGTCACATCTGGATAAGGTACTCCACACTAACAGCCATATTTAGCCTCACTACTTTCAACCTGTTTACTCTGGGAAGTAAAACACTCAGGCTGTTTTATTTCGAGCTCACATTAGTGAGACATACTTGGGTGGAGAGAAGGAGAATAATGACACTCAATGAGACAGGGCTGAAGTCATAGCTGCCCGAAGAACACACAACTCCATACTGTTTTGTAGCTCCATACTATTTTGTAGGATTTTGTAGACTACATTTGTCTCTTACAACCTCTTACATCCTGCAACGAGGTGTTAAAAGACATGACTGGTATCCAACAACCTCTGCTGGGTTCTCAGGTTCAGCAGAGCTGTGCATGACGGTGTCACCAATGGGCTCCCATGGCAGAAGAAATGAAGCTCCTTCCTTTTGACTGTGCCCACCGAAGACCCTAAAAGAAACCCCTTTATACCACCCGCTCCATTCTTTCAACACATCATCTTGAGGGAAAACATTATTACTATTATTGTTACCATTACAGTAGAGCAAGAAGGCTGTGCCAAGACCAGGTCCCAGTTGGGCTAAGCGCCGTGCAAACAAACATGTGGTGCGTCCATGCTCTAGGCAGCACAAGAGACAAAGGTAATATTATTAGCATGCTCATGAACTGAGGCACACTGAGATTATCCAACTTGCCCAAGGTCATGCAGGAAGTAAGTGGCAGAGCTGAAAATTGAACCCAGATTTCTTGAATTGCAGGCCAGGATTTCAACCACAAGGCCATCTTTCGTCTCTCTTTTTTTTTCCCCCTCCGATCTTTCTATTTTAGCAGACTTTTGAAAAAAATTACTCTTAAAAATCCATTCGGCAATACTTTAGGTATGCTGTGGCCCCCACAACCGTATTTAGCACAATTATAGGCTAAAAGGAACTCTTGCAAATTATGTGCAAATAGATATGTCTTTATGTAAATCCAAGTTCTTGGAACATAAATCTACAGTCAAAAAAATACAAAGATTTAAGCCAGGGAGGATTTAAGCTCCAAATTTTTTCCTCTTCGAAGGTTGCTAACTGAGGTACAGCACTCCCCAGCTAAAGAAAGGAGAATACAGACTAGATGCCTGGGGAGTAGTTATGCCATTTCTAATAAACCTGTGATTTTACCTATAAAAATGTGAAGGCAACAGACACTTGGTCATTGTTTTAGAGGATTCTATCACATATATGACTGTTTTTAAATGCATGCATATTTTCTAAATCAGTTACTGTACCATAAGTGCAAGAATACTAAAAGCCAGGCAACTTTCTGATAGTACACAGCCCCACAGCATATATGGGAGCCTGAGCACAGGAGACTAATTTGGTGTTTGGCTAGTGATGTTGTACAAGTTTAATCGCCCAGGGAGATTGTCCATCTCCTGAAATAAATGTGCAGGCAGAGCAAGGATCCTCTCTCCCAGGTGTGCCAAATCCCTGGTCACTCCCAGACCAATATATGGCAGCTTCTTTGCTGCTGTAATCCCAGGCACAGTCCAGGAGACACACTATCATGTTGCTCAGCACAAATGCAAGAAGCAGAGCCAGATCAAGCTTATTTACCAGGATTCACAAATGTGATCTCTGATTCCTATGACAAGGACATGCTAGCTCACGTGAAACATAAGAGAGCTGGGTTTTGTGCTCCTGCTGCCAAGGGGAGAGTGCTCACTCTGAGTGACACACTCGATGCACAGTTGTGCTTGGCTGCAGTCCTGCCTTGGATCTGCAGCTCTGGGTACCACCCCAGTTTTGTGTAGGCAGTTGTTTACGAAGTTAAATTTAGGCACAGCACCCTAATTTTCCTCAAGGAAAGTCTTACAGATTTTTTTCATGAACTTCATCAAATAGTTTTGGTTAAAATGCCGTAACACCTCTTCTTCCCTCCTCCAGAATTCAAAAGGGAATTAACTTCTTTACACAGATACATTGTGCTATCCTACATAATACGGTAAGAGGAATATGAATCCATACAATTTTTCTATAAGAAGAAAAGCTAGGCAAACTGTTCTGGGATGTACACTCTTTCATTTACTGTATAGCTAGATACCCAAACAGTAAATGGATCTGTTCACTAGTCTGGAGTCTAAAGGGCACTGCCTAGGCACATGCATACTATTCAGCTTTTTTAGTCTCTCCAACAGGACAGCCACATCCAAGCTACATATTAGGAACAGTCTTTGGCTTGTGTAAACTTCAGAAGGTGTTCGGCATCACCTACAGATGCCAGGGACAGCACCTGAGTCTCCGTGCCTGAACCTTGTCTTGGCAGTGTTAGATTTACTAGCTAGAAAGGAAACTTCTCCAAGACTATGTTTAAATTCAATGTCTTCTACTCAAAATCCTCAAGCTTTGAGTGCAAAGGCTGGGACCCTTAGTCCAAATGCTGGCCACTCTCCAAGAATGATTTCATTCATTTGTCTAAACAGGGCTGGGTATGGTTGGGGTGGCACCAGGGCCAATGGGGGAAGAGGGAAACCATGAGGTTAAATGGAGTATCTAGTAGGTAGAAGACAAAGATGGAGGGGCCAATAGCTCATCCCCTGCCCATGGCACTGTTAGTGATAGATCTATACTTGAATATACATACTATTTTCTGGAGCATGTTGGAAACTAAAAGAACAGAGGGTCAGTCTGGTTGGGAGCTGGGGGCCAATCTTATTTCAGGACCACTTGTTAGGGCCAACACTGGTGGGAGTGCAGGATCAGCGCCCGCGTATGCCATGGAGTAGATAGATACACAATTAACAGTTTTCCCGGTTACATAGCCAGCATCACGAACCACATTTCTGAAGGGAGAAGCACCTACTATTCTGTGCGTGCTTCACGTGGCACATTGAAAAGGGACCAAGTAAGCAATATCCAGTTCCCTTCACAACAGACATCATTCAGGAATGGCACCAGTGGCTATAGCAGAGCAATCCAGCCCTGAAATGTGGTAACCATTGGCAGTACTTGGCCTTTGTGTGAACACAGGCAAAGGCTGTGGAGTTTAATTTCAGACTAATCCAGCAGCAGGCAGGAGCACCATCAGTGCTGGCTCAGCACTTCTACCAGCACTGATGCAACTTGCTATAACTCATTCCTTCTGGGCTCTTTTTTAAAATGCCACTTGGGACTGTGCTGCTAAGCTGTCCTCCAAACAACACCACTGTTAATAATAATAATATTCAGGTCTTACATAGTATTTTTCACCTTTAGATCTCAAAGTGATTTACTATGGAAGGCTTTGGAGGGCTTTGAGAACAGATTATACAGACATCTGTCAGGAATAAACCAGATTTCCTGACCCTGCCACAAAGCAGGGGAATAGTTCGATGCTCTTTCTAGCCCAGAATTTCTATGATTGCCCCCATTTTGTACAAAGAAGAGTTTGACTCATGGAGTAGCAAGATGACCTCAGTGGATCACACAGCTACTGCTTTGAAGCCCCCATGGCAGCCCAAGACATTATAAATGGTAAAAGAAAAGGATTGAAGCTCTCCCCATCCTAATACTGCAACCAGCAGTCGTGGGTGGTCTCTGTGGAAATGTGCCAGTATACCTCAGATTAGGTAACAATAAAAAGTGTTACATAGATAACATTTCTAATGGTAGGAAACCATATGTTGTGTTGAAGACTTGAATTAGGCCCATGGTAAAGGCAGGATTCATCATTCAAGATGGGGATGAGCAGCCCTCCATCTCCCTCCACTTACAGAGGAGAGCTGGAGCAAGTAACTAGACTAGACATTTTACTTTTTGGTTGCTGATGTTAGATGAAAGAGATTGCAGCCAGCCTGGAAAGAGGGAGCAGGATATTCTCATGGTTTCTTTGCAGAAAGAGAGCTCCCATGAGTACCTACACATCTTAAAGGGCTCATGTCAAAGTCAGGCTTAAATGACTCTGAAACAACACTTTGTCTGCAGCCTCATAAACATGAGGACAGACCAAAACTGCTGTCACAGAAATTAATTATCGAAAGAGAAACTGGAGAAAATGACTGCTCATGGCTTAGATGAGTGTACACTTTGCTACGTAAAAAACTGTCTGGATGGCTGGGCCCAAAAAGTGGTGGTGAACAGAGTTAAATCCAGTTAGCGGTGGGTCACAAGTGGTTTTCTCCAGGGCTCAGTACTGGGGCCAGTTCTGTTCAATATCTTTATCAATGATCTGGACGAGGGGATCGCATGCACCCTCAGTAAGTTCACAGACGACACCAAGTTGGGTGGGAGTGTTGATCTGCTGGAGGGTAGGAAGACTCTGCAGAGGGATCTGGACAGGTTGGATTGATGGGATGAAGCCAACTGTATGAGATCCAACAAGGCCAAGTGTCGGGTCCTGCACTTGGGGCACAACAACCCCATGCAACGCTACAGGCTGGCGGAAGAGCGGCTGGAAAGCTGCCTGGTGGAAAAGGACCTGGGGGTGTTGGTCGACGGCCGTCTGAATCTAAGCCAACAGTGTGCCCAGATGGCCAAGAAGGCCAACAGCATCCTGTCTTGTATCAGCAATAGTGTGGCCAGCAGGACTAGAGCAGTGATCATACCCCTGTACTCAGCACTGGTGAGGCCACACCTCAAATCCTGTGTTCAGTTTTGGGCCCCTCACTACAAGAAAGACATTGAGGTGCTGGAGTGAGTCCAGAGAAGGGCAACAAAGCTGCTGAAGGGTCTAGAGAACAAGTCTGATGAGGAGCAGCTGAGGGAACTGGGGTTGTTTAGTCTGGAGAAACAGAGGCTCAGGGAAGACCTTATCGCTCTCTACAACTACCTGAAAGGAGGGTGTAGCGAGGTGGGTATTGGTCTCTTCTCCCAAGTAACAAGTGATAGGACGAGAGGAAACATCCTCACGTTGCACCAGGGGAGGTTTAGATTGGATATGTGGAAAAATTTCTTCACTGAAAGGGTTATCAAGCATTGGAACAGGCTGCCCAGGGAAGTGGTGGAGTCACCATCACTGGAGGTATTTAAAAGATGTGTAGATGTGGTGCTTATGGACATGGTTTAGAGGTGGACTTGGCAGTGCTGGGTTAACGGTTGGACTTAATGATCTTATAGTTCCTTTCCAACCAAAACAATTTTAAGAGTTTAAAAAATGCACCTATTAATTAAAGGAAATATAAAAACAAGAAACATCAACCTATTCCATTATGCAGACCTTTCTAGTTTTGGAAAAGTTTTGATAAAAATGTTCAGTGCTTAGTAAATACTTGGTTTCGTGCATATTTTTTATTTTTTTCTGGGGAAAATCTTCATTTGTGACAAAATCTCACCTTTTGTGGAAATCTCGTTTTGGTGGAAAATTTTGACCACCTGCAAAAATGAAAGCTGTGAACAGCATGCAATTCAGGAGTCAGATGAAGATAAACTCAATGGACTGATTTTTAGTTTCTCGTGTTTCGGAGTGAGGCAGGGATCCAGGTTCCACCATGCCAGCACAGCCGCAGGGTTGGACGCTTATCAAAGCAGTTGCCTTCGGGGCTCTCACGAGATCAGACTTTTCAGTAAGAGCTCCACGTCTTTGAAGGAAGCAGCAAGGCCACAGGAACAGCCTCATTTCAGCATCGACCCCGAGGAAAACCAGGAATATTGAGGGACCTAAGAATTTTAAGAAACAGCAAACACAAAACTAGTCCCAATTTTCCCCACAGACACAGGAAAAGAGATGTTCAGGCATAGTTTAAAATCTTTACCAGTTTAAAAAAAAAAAAAAATCCACGTGAACTTGTTCACTCATCACCCTGAATAAAAAAGGGCAAACTCTCCCCATTCCATGAAGCTATTCTTGGCCACTGTGAGTTAAAAAGCAGGGAGGGCAGTTTAAAGGGGGCAAATACAATTAATGTTCCCGCTTTTGCCATATTTCTGGGCCCAGGGGACAAATCAGGAAACTTTATGTCAGCAGGAATGTGAACAATAAAGGCAAAGTGGGTTGCATGTTAGAAAACCGTTTCACTCCCTTTTTTATATTTTTTTTATTTTATTTTTTTGCCCAGCAGTATGATGTGTTAACAATTTTGTTGGTTTAACAGTTCACACTTCCAGCACATTTATCCATTGGCTCATGGGGGTTTTATGCATTTAACAGTTTTCTTCATTAAAGTGGGTTCCACTGTGTCTTAAAAATTGTTTTCCTTAGACTGCGTGTTTGTTATTTTATATGGTGTGACTGAAAAGCAGGCCAAAATTTTGGCCTTGGAAAATGCACACTGCGGAGAGGAGCCCAGCGCAGGCAGCAGGATTAGTCTCCCTCAAAGCCCAGCACACTTTCTTTTAAGAACTTCTGATTGCACTTTGAAGCTTTCTCTCCTAATTGCTGGGAGATTCTGAATTTGTCCTGAGCCTGGGAAAATGAATTGCAGATGTACGTGCTGCAATCAAAACCCTCTCTGCACAGGATTTTTGCACGCTGTCATTGAGATGGCCTTCATCTCCTTCTGCAGCATCCTCGAACCACCTGCTTTTTACAAAAAGAGTGCCAGCGTTTTAATTTTCTTTTTTTTTTTTATTTTGAAGGGAGAGCAAGGGCTGGGGGAAGGTAGAGGGCAGCTGTTATTTCTACAGAAGCAGGCCTGGTTCTTAGAGGCGTAAGAGACACCCAGGTGTTTTCACAGCGAGCCCTTTGCAGGGCCCTTTTGGAGCTGAACTCAATTCCTGTTTGCCAAACTACACTTTCAAGAGGTGTCAGATATCGAGAACCTGTTTCAAACGCCAAGCCAAGCAACGGAGGGGAAAAAAAAAAACAAGAGGAGGGAGGAGGGGAGAAGTGGGACGTGGGGAAAAAGGAAAAGGGGAAAATGTTCCTCCTCGAAGAAAAAGGTAGTTGTTCCAACTTGGCTGTTTCTTTTTAAAATAATTAGTTAAGCAGTGCTTAAAAACAGGTAAGTCTGTTCTGCATTGCTCATAGCCTTGGCAGGCCCCCTCCTTCCCCGCGTTAGAGGAATTTCTGTGAACCACTGCTGCACAGGAGAAGGGAGGGGAATTGTATCACTGTGACCTAAGGCAACCCAGCTTGTAAGGTTAACCATAATTTTTTAAACTAACATGACCTCTGTTAACCCCTCCACTCCAATCTTAAAAAAAAAGAAGACGGGAAGAGAGAGAAACATGTTTACAAAGCCACTAGAAGGAGAAAGGGGGGGCAAGAGGATGAGAGTCTCATTCCTTCCCTCTCCCCTCCATCCCTCCATCCATCCCTCACCTGCTCCTTTGTCCCCGTGTGTCCCCACCAGTAGCTGGTGTTTACTGGGTCTTGATGCAGCATGCCTAGGGACTTTGCTTTTTCCAATGAGTCATGGAATCGTAAAATTAAGCCATTCTGGGAATCCAAAAAAGTTCATTTCCATGTGTGCATTTGGGGCTTTGCAGGAATGTTCATGTCTGGATGTCTGAGTCACATGCTGTCACGGTAAACGTGATACATCCTCTTTTTAATGACACCATTGGCTTGCTTTATTTATTTTATTTCCTTCTACTCATCCCTCTTTCCTTATTCTGCAGAAGAACGCAGGCCATTTCCTCCAGCTGGGATGCCAGGTAAACCTACCTCAGGCACCCTTTGCCCTTCCCTCTACTATAGCTGTCTTAAATCAAGTAACCAAAGTCAATGCCAGCACGGCCCTGGGCCAGCTGGAGGTGGCATGGGGCCATGGTATATGGTGTAGTCAGCTTTCGTGTCAACATTTGGATACTGAGTTCATCTTAACCAGAATGTGCCAAGCTCAAAGGAATCTAAGTCTGCCTCAGAAAATACATATGCAATACGCAGCCCACACAAAGGTACTGGCTCAGGGAGGAGACTTACTTATTTCTGGTCTCAAAATTTTCCTTATGGCCTACTCCCACCTACATTCATTTCTGGTCACTCAGAGACAGATGTGGTATGGGCAAAAAGGGTGTAGGTATGATATGTAGAGACCTGACCTCATCTCCCACTAATGCACAGGCTGCAAATACTGCCTAACTGCTCTTGAAGACCCCCCTCCTCTGTGCTCCACTGGCTTACCTGGTAGACACAAGCCTCTGATTTTATGTGGAACTGCAGTTAGGTCATTCTTAAAATGTCCTTTCTTTGAAACGGTTCCTTCCCTGCTTAAACAAGCATAAACAAACACTCCTGCTTATATATTTATAATTATTAAGCATGGAAAATCTACCAATTAAGTGAAGTTAATGTACAAAAAAAGGAGCAAGAGGCCAGATTCTCAAGTGGTATGAGCTGGCAGAGGTTCAGGATTTCATTGGAAAAATAGACCTGAACTACCATTCATCTAATATGTAGTCCAGCCCTCCATCCCAGAATGAGCTCATGTACGATTAATTGTTTATATACATATAAATTTGCAGTCCTGTTTGGGCGCAGTGAGCATGGGAAATACCAGATCTACCACAGACCACTTACCAGCAGATACGCTGAGCTCGGCTTTCCCCAAACCCACTGTTTGGGCAGAATTTATACAGCACAGTGTAAAACGGCTACTGTAGCTGTCTATTCTGGGTGGTTGTTCTTCCTAAAGGGTCCATACAGTCCATGAGAAGACAGACACCCTACTTCCAAGGATGAAGCTGAGATCCAATATCAGCACCTGCCCCAGATAGTGCTTTCTGGAAGTAATTCTGCTTACACTAAGTAACTGTTTTATCCCTGGAAACATTCAAGGTCAGGTTGGACAGGGCTCTGAGCAAGCTGATCTAGTTGAAGGTGTTCCTCTCACTGCAGTGGAGTTGGACCAGATGACTTTTAAAGGTCCCTTCCAACCCAAACCATTCTATGATTCTATGAACAGGGAGTCTTGCATCCTATGAAGGCACTTAAAACAATTTAAATATATTCCCCTCGCCTAGTAATTACAGTCAATGATATAAGAGGGAAGTGCACATCTGAGACCCTGCTTTTCAGCCAAGTGGAAATAAGTCTGTAAGTTCTGCTAGAGGCAGTGATCGTCTCAGAGAAAGGACTGGCTTTTAGGTGTGATCACAATATCTTGAGCTATGAGGACCCACGGGCTTCAAGAAAGGGAGGTGGATTGTGAAGGCCTTGTAAATATCATCACTATGCTGCTTCTGTATGTGCCAAGATGGTCCCATACTGGATGGCTGAATGATCTGAAAGCAACAGTGGCTAGACATAGAGCAGCCAGCTGGGAGAGGGTTTTGGCCTTTGTCAAGTCTTGAGCTGTGTCTTGGAAATTGTCTGGGTGAGTAACAGTTGGCCTAAGCCCTTCTGGGACTCTCCTAACAATTTAGCAGTGTAACCAGTCAAGCCTTACTGAAAAAGACCAGGCCTTAATACAGAAGTAGCATATCAGGTCACAGCTAAAATATGTCAGCAGGTCACACTGGACCACCTTGTAAGACAGTTCCAAGGATGGAGGTCCAGCCTGCTCATCTGTACTTGCATGTCAGCAACTGTTTTCATTGACCCTGTGCTTACGATTTAATTGTCTGTTTTCTGAAAGAAAATAAAACAAAACATTGGAGACTCATATCCTAAACTAAGCAAGGAGGAAGAGAAACCGCTGATGGAGAAGAGCAAACTGTCTCATGCTGAGGACTTCAGTTCCTCTAAAAAAGGCATCACTGGCACATGTACATTTTTGCAATGGGAATCTACACATCTGGAAATCCCACATCCTCTACTACACTGTTGTCTGCCTTCTAACTTTCTCCTAAAATTTCAACTTAATTCACATTCTTGTTCCTTGACATCGTGTCTTGAGGAGGTTTTCTCAGACAGAACGGAGAGCAGTGCATGTATGAGATACATTTGGTCTTAAAATTATTGCTGTAATGAAAAAATATCTTCTTTTCCTCCCTGGCCTTGAACACCTTGAGATTACATCAGAGTTACAAGGGAAATGAGGAAGATCTGGGTCATCTTTCCTCATTCTCCCTTTTTCTACTTTTCTGGCTGATGAGTTGGAGGTCTGATGATTTAGGTGAAACATCCAATATGAATGAGAATATGTTGGGATTCTCATGCTTACTCCTCAGGCTCCAAATGGACGAGCAAAGAGTACTATAATTTGTTCCAGGCCTTGATTTGGATTGGTACTGCATGTGCACATTTTATAATTTATTTATTCATTAAAAGGACATAAAATAAGATTTGGGTAACTTTAAAAGTACCCAAAACATTAACTATACAAAACTTTAAGAGATTTTCTGAAGCTGCTGAAATGATTTTAAATTCCTAATACAATTTCAGTTGGCCTTCTGTAGTCCCTGAAAAAACAGGCCACAGATAGCAGTGGCATCTGAAACGGTGGTCTACTTTGAGGCAGGGTTGTTTTTGCCTCAGTTTCTTCCCTATCTTCATAGGAACATTGTAGTAAAGACCTTAAAGTACTTTAATGTTAATGAAATATTTGGATACCAGTGTGATGGATATCATGGAAGGGACTACAAGAGTGTGAAATATTCACTCTCTGACCTTGAAATAAATAAAACCTGATGTTATACGTCAGAGGAAACCAATCAGTCACAGCAGCCGAAGCACACAGAATAATTTGGGGATAATTATACCCATTATAGAGCTTCGTTTTCCGCTGTAACACCAAGCGTAGAGCCTTCTATTGACCCCATCAGACTTCTTCACCCTGGACACCCCCACCTTTTCTGGTTGCCACTCTTATCTCAAAGCCTGGAGCTCCATCCCACTGTACTTCACACAACTTTTCTCCAAGTTCTGCAAGCCCTCCTTACAGTCTCTTCCTTCATTACGTTGGCAGGACCCTCACCGTCAGATTAAGGTGAATTACTGCAAGGCTGCTTCCTTCCCCTGTGCTCTGTATGATACTAGGAGGGTGAGTATTTAAAGCATAGTAATTACAATCTTTCAGCTCTTCCATGTCACCTCCGTAAGGGAGGTGCAACTGATGAGAAAATCATGGTCTTCCATTGTAGCTCTGGGCTGGATTATGGTCAGTGCAGAGGCACTCTGGAAAAACCAAGTGCCTCAACTCTAATGAATTTCTACTGAACAGCTGAGCAGCCTCCAAATAAGATTTTCAGAGACACTTGCCAAACTTGGATGGATTTTCACCAGAACTGCCAAAGCCAAACTCTGGCCTCAGGGCATCCCACTCCTCCTGTTCCAAATCTTTGCTCCACAGACCAAGTCTACTACAGGTTCGACAAACTAGCTGTTTATTTTTTTTTTCCAAGACCACATAAAAATATCTTTTCCCTCTGACATTACTGTGAGAATAATTTTGGCTAAAATTTTGCAGAACAGCTCTTCTTACAGAGAAAAACCAGTGATGCTACGTATACAACTGAGGGCAGGGTATTGTGTTAGAGTATGTCAATCAAACTAAACTTCATTGGCTGATAGTTCCATTTGAGTTTGGTTCAGTTCATATCTCATATTGCTGGGTCATAATGCTTAATTTTAAATCTGAAATTCATGCACAGAAACAAAAAGGTTGAGTCCAGGTGTCACACTGAGACTTGGAAAATGTCCAGTGGGAAGCTGTACAGCAGACTTTCTGGGTGACATTGGGTGTAACAGCCAACCCAGGTCTATGGGTCCACCTGTATTAAGGAGGACATGCTACTTTTCTCCTATTTCATATCTGCTGTTGCTTTTGAAATTCTAATTTCTGAAGCAGAAACTGTCTCTTTCAGTGTGTTCCCCTGTGAATACAGAGAGTTTCCAATCCTGTCTGAGGTCCCAATATGCTGCTGTTAAAGAACTGGGAATAATAAAAATTCCCACTGTATTATGTGGTGGCAGGAGAAAGCAGTCCCTATGAAAAAATAATAAAAATCAAGCTCTGATTCATCAGAACAGAACTCCAGTTTATGAAAAATGCAAAGGAAAGACATTGATCCCCCTGCACAGGAAAGGCAATTGGCAAAACCAAACAATTTCAGCTCACATTCAGCAGAAGCAAAGAAATAAATCTGCATACCCGCTAATGTGATTCCTCTGAATGAACTTGAGCCCAACAGTAGCATATAGGCAGAAGCCTACATCCAAAAATAGAAACCTCTTGGAATCCACAGCTCATCTGGACAGGATTAGGGAAACGCTCCCTGAACATTTAGTGAGTGACATGTCAGAAAAGAATTGAACCAATTTACAGCGGTCCTGGAACGTCCCAAACACATTAGCTCTGAAAACAATGGGATAAGAAGGAATTCATTGTCCACTGCAGCATAAAGCAACTATTTCAGGCAACAGTATCAGTGACATTAATGACTGCAATACTATCTTTGGGTAGCTCTGAAGGCTTTTAAAAACTGTGGCTGGCCCATGGATACAATGCTGAAATTGTACCCAACTGAAATTTTTTTCACTGATTTCACAGTTTCAGGGGAGATTAGTCAGATTTGCTTCTGAATTGCTTTTTGGTCACCCTGAAGCAGAACAATGCATAACATGTTGACAGTGAGGTTTGCTGTGGGGAATTAGGGTTTTCTTTCAACGGGGTATCTGGAGAGGGAAGGACAGAGAATTGTCAATACAGCTGAGTAGTTTGAGTCAAATATCATCTCCTGAAAAAGTCACTCAGATATGTTGGGGCCAAGATTCAAACATTGAGATAGACCAAAGTAGCCAGTGCCTGTAAAGCATCATAGGATTTGCCCTCTTTCCAAGGCATAGTGCAAGCTCACCACCCAGATCCTAGCTGACATAAACCAGGGAAAGTGGTCGGAGGAGCAGGGCTGCACAACCTGGTAGAGAAACATTTATATCAGTGTTATTCTTTCAGAAACTACCTTCTGTTTACGTAGACAGTACATGAAAAAGGGACTTTTCTTACGACATAGGTATAATTTCAGCAAGGTGTTATTTGGCAGCTGTGTATCAACATGAAATAATGAACTTCAGCCTCTCTGTACTCCAACCTCTGTCTCCAGGAGAAAAGCAAGCATCACAGCCTTGCTTTTGAAGGAAACAAAACACACAGGAGCCACATTATCAGCACTCAGGTCATGTGGGAATGAACACAGTATAAATGCTTAGAAAGTACAGATGAAAATATCTGGGAAGTATTTGATCCCAAGAGGTAAAATAAAATTCCAGATCACATCAAGTGGCCAAGCTGGGGTCTTAAGCCTCTGCCTCCACACTACTGGAGAGGTTACAACCACTCCATCCTGATCCCAAGTAAAATCTGTCCAGATTTATCTTGGTCCTTGGTATTTTTAGATTGTATGTTCTTACCTAGACATTGAAACTGATGTTGAACAGAGTTACTCCTGGCTTATGTCAAAGCAGGGAAGATTCATCCCCTAAGAGATTCTCTTGCTCTTTTAAGCTTGTTTTGCTTGGGCTCTGGACAAGAAGCCAAATGCAGTGAGACTAAGAGTACAACAAGATAAAGAGAATATCCAGAGTTTTCATGATGGGGATTAGGAGCAACCAGAGGCTATTTAAGGGGATAAAATTCATTTAATTGGTAAAAGGGGTGACGGCTGCCACATTTCAGATACCAAAAAGAAATCTGAAGTGCAAGGCAGCACTTTGTGTGAGCCTCCACCTCAAAACTGGGGCTTGGATCCAGGTACCTACAATTGCAGTAACAACCTTCCAGACCTGGACCTACCAGGTTGCAAAATGTCGTAACTAATGCCACAAGAGTTTTCCTCAGACAAAAAAATTCCTTCCTTAGGGAAAGAGGCTCCCTCAGACATACTGAGTCATTGTCTGTGTTTCCCTACCTGACAATCTGCACATTGAGTTTAACCGTTTCAACCAAACTTTACAGCAAATTAGAGGTCTTAGATGTATTGCATTCTTGTAATTTTTAAAAATAAAAATAGATGCCTAAGTGGAGAAGGAAAGGCCTCTTAATTCTCCCAAAGAAGAAAAGACTGTATTGTGAGGCCAGCTTTTGTTAGATACCTGAGACTCCATGTAAAGGATGGTAGATATAGATGTGCCAGCTGTGCAAAGGCTTCCATTAGTTATCATTCCTGACTCAGAAGCCATCAGAAAACCTACATCCCACATCACTGGTTTGTTGTAGTATGGATTCTCTGACATGTAATGTAGGCTTAGTCCACATGCATTCTCAGTGAAATTGAGTTTAAAAGTCAATCAACATGAACTACAAACCCTTTGGAAACTAGGCTTAACTAGTACAGGTACTTGTGGAGTGACTAGTCTTAATGCAAGTAATTGGACAAATAGATGCAGGTTATTGTTCCTAGAAGGTTATCAGAAATTCCAAGAACAACCATTGAGTATTAAGCTAATAGGAATAACATCTTCAAATCAAGCAAGATGTTTTCCAGGAATATGTCTTTCAATTACTGAACTCCATTATGAGGGTAAATGCCACAGCTGGTCTTATAGCTATTGACCCAAATACCCTTAAAATATACAAATATGACTATAAAGTCAACATAATTCCACTGAATCACTGAGAGACTTTTAAGATACACGTAAGTATCTGATGAGCCAGATAGAGCAGCCACAGCAAATACAAAGGATCATTACAAACACATTACATCTTTGAGTAATTGCTTCCTCCCTAGCACTCATAAGAGGTCACTAGATAACCATACAAAATCTGCAATGCATTGTTTCTCCCATGGAAGAAAGGCAGCCACCTCAGGGCTTAATTATGCATAACACTATTTGACAAACAGTTGAAATATTTTGAAGTATAGCGTTTCTATGCAAAAATTTCAAGAGAGATGTTTTTATCTTATTCTTTGTAGTCAGCTTAGAACTCAGAGCGGGAAAATATAACCTTCAGCAGAGACTGCAAGATTGATATAAATGACTAGTGCAATGGATTATTTGTTTCAGTTTTGCTTCATGCCCAAAGATTTTCCATGATTAGTGGATAATCCCTCAGATGTACACCGTATGGGAAAGGTATCCATCTCGTCAAAAAAAAAAACCAACAACCTAGTCTGGTCTTCATTTTGAGGGGGAGATTTATTTTCCCAATTATAAGTACATCCTTTAGTACCCCAGTCCCAACAGGTCTTCAGCTGACCAGGCCCTACAATGCTTAGCTCGCAAAATGTGATTTTTTTTCCCAAAAAACAGCACTCTGGAGATGGTCTCATGTTGGGACTTTCCATGTATCCTCTGCTCTAAGATTCACATGAGCAACTGTTTGTTTTAAGATGAATCATGTCATGTTTTTATGGTTTCTGACACTTAAAAATATTTTGTTTCCGCCTGGCGGTGAAGTCAACCACTTACTATTATTAAACGTTGTGATGTGTTATTCTCCCTTTGGGGTGATGATCTCAGCGGAGCCCTTACCAAATCCAGCTTTACACTCTCAGATCTTACATAGGTGCTACTGGTACATCTCCTGTTTGTAACACCCCTGGTTACCAGCTGCAGTTGAAAGTCTATGCTAATATGTTGGATTTAGTTGTCCTCTCCAGCTGATTCCAGCCTTGTGGTTTATGGGTTGCCTTTGTGGTTTGCTAAAGGTCAGGCCCTGGATGACTCTAAATTTTCTTAAGTGGAATTCAAACACCACAGATGAGTATGTGTTCAAAGTAGTTGTCTTGGGTGGTATGGATTCAGATTTGGTTACTTGTGCTCAGGATTGAAGCCTCTCCTCTTCTTTAGGGCAGTGATCTGACATAGGTGTCCCTACCTCTCAGTGCACTGTCCTCTACCATCTTTTGTTCAGATCCCAACTGTTTCCAAAATTTCAAGCTCATGCTAGACCCCAAGTTGCATTTCGAATTGCGCACCCCCCACCCCTACCACTTCCCCAAGCTGATGCCAAGATGCTGATCCCTGCCTTTGGCTTGACTCAATAACTGTAATTCTCACTCTCTTTCTGCTGGCTTGCAGGCAGAGACTGCATCAGCCATAATTCAAAATTGTGAACAGATGACTAGATCACTTACTTGAACTGTACTCAATCATTACATCACCCTTGTACTGAAAATCACAGCACTGGCTCCCCATATGATTTTGCATCCACTTTAGGGTTTGGCTCCAGAGCTACTGGACTTACTCACTCCAGCTTACCTAAAAGGGCTGCTTGTGCCTCGTAGACATCCTCAGACTCTGAGATCAGTCGGTGCCGATTTATTGATCATTCCAACGGTCTGACTAAAAACTGCTGGTGTTGAAGTCTTGGCTCCTCCAAATTTATTTTGTGGAAATCCCTGCAACTTTCATCCAAGGAAGGGGAGGGAAAGGAGGGGGAAATAAATCTGTTAAACTGTCCAAATACAAAGAGAAAACATTGTCTTTAAGCTGACAACAGCTTGGCCTCAGCAAAGGGAGAGCTCAGACTTTTTTTTCTCTTTCTTTCATTACACCCTTTAGGTATAATCTTTGCATTCAGAAATATTCCTGACACAGGCATAGCTGTGGCTGCTAGATGGGGTGCAGATGAGAGCAACGAGGAGCTGCAGGACCGTAGCAGGCAAGTCAGCATGTCCAGCCATGGGGGATAAGCCCCTGGGTTGTCTGGCGTGGCTCCTGCCTCCCCATGACGGCCAGCCCCAGGGCGGGATGCTCAGACCCTCACAGCACCTCTGGCACAGCCAAGAATCAGCATTAAGTAGTTTTTGCAGTGATCAAAACTCTGTCAGAGGTGCTGACCTTTCCCTACAGCAGGGCCAGCGCTGGCTGACTTAATTTGTCCCGCTGTCCATCAGCAGCTCTTTCGCTGCTATTCGCCCTGCAGTTGTCAGAGCGTTGGCCATGATCCCTGCCTGCCCTTCTCACCCTTGTGGTGCTGTTCAGAATTGGAGCCTGAGCTATCTTGAGCAACACATTTCCTCTCCCTCAACGAAAAGCAGCTCAGGGCAAGCTCAAGGTCGTGCAAACCATGAGTCAGGGAACCAGCGAGGGCTTTCCAGCACCATCATCAATGCACAGCCATCCCTGCTGCAATGACAGAGCACTGCTGCCCACTCGATACTGGGTGAAATTATCCCTTGAAATGATGTGAGTTGGCAGCCTGGGTCTCATTTCAAAAGAAATATCCACATAATGAAAGCCAGCATTTATGACTAATTGGCCCCTTGCTAAGCAGGCTCAACAGCTGGGTCAAGGTCTGCATGTGCAGACACAGATAAAGAGGCAATTTCTCTGTCCACAAGTCAGGTCAGGTCAGTTCAGGCCAACGGGTCAGCGTATCATACAGTCATCTCCTGCTGTCAGAGTCCCCCACCATAAATCCTACAGCTTAAGGACCAATAAGTTCAGTAGAATAAAATGAACTGAACTAAAGTAAACTAAACTAAAATGAACTAAAATGAACTAAACTAAACTAAACACGGAACATATTGCTTTGATGGTCAGATCTGAAAACATTCCCCAACATCTTCTTTCCAGATTCCCACCCCAAAAGACGTGTCTTTCAGCTTTGTAGTTGCAGTCAAGATTTTCTCTTTAGAAAAGATTACAAAAAGTACTTCCATACACTGTAAAATTCAGGAAAGGACACTGACGTGCTGAAGAAGAAAGGCCTTGCTGACTGTGTGTAGCAATTCAGACCAAACCTAGAGACTTCTTGCAGTTGGGTGGTGGTATCCTTTACCCTAATATATTAGATGTAAAAGGAGGAACCAAGCATACCTCCTGAGATGGAAACAGCTTCAAAGGGAAAACACATTGCAGCCACTTCTCCCTCATAAATGCCCACCTACCATCTTTCCTGATCCCCGTGAGCAACATATGGCTGACAACCACAGGACACGACTGCATCCACGGGTCCTGAGGGAACTGGCGGATGAAGTTGCTAAGCCGCTATCCATCATTTTTGAGAAGTTGTGGCACTCTGGTGAAGTTCCCACTGACTGGAAAAGGGGAAACATAACCCCCATCTTCAAGAAAGGGAAAAAGGAAGACCCGGGGAACTACAGGCCAGTCAGTCTCACCTCTGTGCCTGGCAAGATCATGGAGCAGATCCTCTTGGAAACTATACTGAGGCACACAGAAATCAAGGAGGTGATCAGTGACAGACAACATGGCTTCACTAATGGCAAATCATGCCTGACAAATTTGGTGGCCTTCTACGACGGGGTTACAGCGCTGGTGGATAGGGGAAGAGCAACTGATGTCATCTACCTGGATTTGTGCAAAGCATTTGACGCTGTCCCGCACGACATCCTTGTCTCTAAACTGGAGAGACACGAACTTGACGGATGGATCACAAGGTGGGTAAAGAATTGGCTGGATGGTCGCACTCAAAGAGTTACGGTCAACGGCTCGATGTCCAAGTGGATACCAGTGACGAGGGGTGTTCCTCAGGAGTCGGTACTGGGACCAGTCCTGTTTAACATCTTTGTTGGCAACATGGACAGTGGGATTGAGTCCGCCCTCAGCAAGTTTGCCACTGACACCAAGCTGTGTGGTGCGGTCAACGCGCTGGAGGGAAGGGATGCCATCCAGAGGGACCTTGACAGGCTTGAGAGCTGGGCCTATGCAAACCACACAAAGTTCAACAAGGCCAAGTGCAAGGTCCTGCATGTGGGTCGGGGCAATCCCAAACACAAACACAGACTGGGCAGAGAATGGATTGAGAGCAGCCCTGAGGAGAAGGACTTGGGGGTGTTGGCTGACGAGAAGCTCAACATGAACCGGCAATGTGCGCTTGCAGCCCAGAAGGCCAACCATATCCTGGACTGCATCAAAAGCAGTGTGGCCAGCAGGTGGAGGGAGGGGATTCTGCCCCTTTATTCTGCTCTCCTGAGACCCCACCTGGAGTACTGCATTCAGCTCCGGGGCCCCCAACATAAGAATGACATGGAGATGTTGGAGCGAGTCCAGAGGAGGCCACAAAGATGATCAGAGGGCTGGAGCACCTCTCCTATGAAGACAGGCTAAGAGAGTTGGGGCTCTTCAGCCTGGAGAAGAGAAGGTTCCAGGGAAACCTCATAGCAGCCTTCCAGTATCTGAAGGGGGCCTACAGGAAAGCGGGAGAGGGGCTTTTTACAAGGACAAGTAGTGACAGGACGAGGGGGAATCATTTTAAACTGAGAGAGCGAAGATTTAGATTAGATAGTAGGAAGAAATTCTTGACTGTGAGGGTGGTGAGACACTGGCCCAGGTTGCCCAGAGAAGCTGTAGCTGCCCCCTCCCTGGCCGTGTTCAAGGCCAGGTTGGATGAGGCTTTGAGCAACCTAGTCTAGAGGAAAGGTGTCCCTGGCTGTGGCAGGGGGGTTGGAACTAGATGATCTTTAAGGTCCCTTCCAACCCAAACCATTCTATGATTCTATGATTCTATGACATATACCCATATATCAGAGAGCCGAGGGGGTGAGACCTCTGGCAGCAGTTCACAGGCAGAGGAAGGTGGTGGCTTCCTAGCAATCATCTCACCAGTCCCTGGAGACAAGACTCAGCTTGGTTCTCAGTGGTGTCAGCAGCAGCATCTTCAGGAGCCCACCTTTTGCCTTGCTTCTTCCCAGGTAGGGTTTTGGGATTTGCCAGCACTGTAGACCAGTATGGCAAAGCTGTGTGTGCCTCTGGACCTGCAGGTTGTCCACCCCGTTATTAGCTCTTCCCTGTTCTAAACACTGCCACATGTATTTTTCTGTTTTCCCTTGAAGCTTTTATAATCACAGTAGGGCTACAGTGAAGCCTCAGGAATGGCTTCATAAGCTCAAGATGTCACACAATAAATGCCAAATGTTATTATCAAATGCAACTCATAGACACATGCCAGATTGGCACGTGTGCCTAACTTCAGGGAGGGCCCCCAAACATGCTCTAGACATGTTTGGCTACAAGACTCCAACACGACTTCACACAATCCTGGCAAAAACTGCAGTACTGTCTCAGCTCATCCAGGGAAAGGTAGGTTTCGAGTTAACTGCTTGGGGCTTGCTGTGAGCATTCATGTGATCCCCAGCCCATTCAAATGTAGCTCAGTTCATTCCTACTCTACAGATGGCCAGAGCAATCTACTCCCTGTCATGTGTAATGAAGGGCAGGAAGGAGAGAGGATTTTTGACATGTTTAAATATTATCCAAAACAAAGAAATTGCTCAAAGGCCAGGGATGCATTTAAATAAATTAAAGCTGCCAGCAAAATCCCATATTTGTTACAGTTCATTCCATTTCATCCTCAGAGTCATCCCTCTGCAAAACATGGCAGCTCCAGTAGTTTGGTGTCCAGATGTTCCCTGTCATACACTCTGCACTGCATCATGCTTTTTTTCCTGGTGAGACTCCTTAAAAACAGTGAACTTGGATTCCAGTACAACCTGAGTACACTTTTCCAAAATGAGGGGCGATTGAAAAAACACGGTTGTTGACTTGGCCAGTGAAACACGGGCTTTTTTGTTCTTCTCTTCATCACTCTCTCTCCCTCTCTTTTTTAATCCTCCAGCTGGCTGGTAATCCAGCATCATCAACATCTTTTTGCATTTTATTCCTTAAGCCATTCATATTATACACATTCCAGTTTTTAAAATACAGATTTGAGGAGTGATTTGATGTGGCTTGGAATAGTGACACGCTTACACATTTATAAAAAATTCATTAACTTGGGGGGAGGAAAAGAAAAGATTGCATCTTTTATTTTCTTTCCTTCCCTTCCCTTTTCTTCATTTCCAGCATATGAAATTATTTGCTGGTCATTTAGGAACCTCAATGTCAAAATGTGGTTGCCCCACAGGGAGGAAAAAAGACAGTTCATCCTTGCAGTTTTCAAGTCAGTTGTTAAGAAGTAGCTTTGGCAAAGGCCAAAGCCAAATTGATCTTCGAGCTATGGTGTTTAAAGGCTATGTTAGCAGTTCTGCTCACTGTTATTGAGAACACCTCTTCCCATAGTCCTTAAATCTGCCAAACCATAACCAAAAGATGATGCTGTACAGCGCCTTTGTTCCAACCTTGTGAAAGCCCAGTCTCCAAGTTACAACTGCCAATTACTCCTGTGTCTATGCTCAGTCATTCTTGGACCTCTGGTGAGATCAGCAATAAAAATGCCTATTTGGAACCCTTCTCAGGAACACTGAAATATCTAATTCATCTAAGCTATAAAGTGATAACTTAGTGTCCAGTCCACAGAGGCATTTAAATGGCTAAACTCTTACTGAACTCAACTGGAGTTTAGGCACCTAAAGGGGAAATCTGTAATGTAGAGGAGAGTTGCAAGGTCCTGTGCTCTTATCGAAAAGTTCTGCACAACTTCCTTTTAAAGTGTCATACTACATCCCTCTACCATCTCTCTCCTTGCACTAAATTGTGCCTTATATGCAAATATGACAAAGTAGTATTTATGCCTTTTTTTTTTTTTTTGGTGCAGAGACACTTTACAAATTGGCCACTATTTAACTTGAGAGAAAAAAGCAGTTCTGTTTAGCAGACAAAACATTTAGTTCTGTTGAAATTATAATGTATGTAGACCTCTAGCAAAGACACCCCTCAAATGCGAGCCCATTTTCAGTATCAGTGGTGAAAACTCCATTCCAAGTTGCTGGTTTCTATGTAAAAGCTTTTAGCAGATTATCTTATTACCGCTACATTAAGCTCTATTCTCTCACCACTACACACAAAGTAAGTATAAATTACTCCTCTCCCACAGCACAGGAAATTGCTCTGATCTTGGAAGCAACGAGTGATGAAATCTTCTGCTGGTTTCTTGATATGAAAATATTTTTTTTATTTTCCAGGCTCATTCCGTCTTCAGACAAAAACCCCTAAATTCCAGATTTTTTCCTCTAGAAATATTTGAACCTGAAAAATATTTTTAATTTTTGTATTTTATTTTGTTATGACATAATTGCAAATCCCACGAGAGATTCATATTTCTATCCAGAGTTATATTGAAAAGATAATCCATAGGACAAAAAAGAAATGACATCTGACTTTTCCTGGTATTTAGTGTCTTTTATTGCATTCCCTCTGTTCTCAACTTGTTGTGACACTGGAATTAAAGAAAAGTGAAATAGAAATTCAACCTCATCTCATTTTGATACCACGCTGCCTACAAATCTGAGGTACAAGCTTATGATGAAGGGAGTTAAATCTGACTGCTTTGTCTCTGGGACATGAATTTCATACCAACATCAAGTCAGAAGGCCAGGCAGACCATCACATTTAATAAAATACTGAAGCACATGCTTCAGGTGAGACCTCAAGATCTCTAGATCATTCTGGTCTTCAACAAGACTTTAGCACATGTTTCAGTTCTTTAGCGAATAGTATAGCATCGGTAAAATGTTCCTTTTTCTCCTGCTTGCATAGCAATCAAAATCAAAGGATGAAATATTACACTGCCCTGCAAGAGCTGGAACTTTCCAGATTCAGGATTGAACCAAAGTTTTATGTAAAGATCTGATCTACAAGAGTTTGTCTTTAAAATGACAGGCATATTGCATGAAATACAACTTGCAGTCAAGCAGTATTAAAGCTGCAAAAAAGAATACAAACCAGTCCTAAAGTCTTATTCTTTTCATTTGCACAGAAAACAGGATTTTCAGCAATGAGTTAGCACTAAAATGTATAATTTAATATCCAGTATGTGTAATGATTTCAGGCTAACCTGAAGTACCAGAATCTGTCATTCACTATCTTTGAGCCCCCCAATCTAGTGGGGAGAGTCCATTGATTTGCTTCCAGTCAGGATCTGTGGTTATCTCACGCCTGTCTTAGACTGTTCACAAGATGACAGTCTAACACCATAAGATTTTAATCTTTGAGCTATCAAAAATGTGAAGCTGTTGATTTTTTTTTTCCAGCCTAAAATTGCCTTTTGGATTTTTATTTCTCAGCCCATCCAAAGATGACTTTGAAGATCACATGAAAGGGAAACAGAAAGGACCAACTTTGATCAGGATAATACAACGAAGCTATTAAGGACTGTACACTAGTTGAATGACTCACATGCCCTGTAGTAGTGGTAACTAATAAAAACAATTAATAATAATAAAGTCAGAGAGTCACACAGCCAGTCAGTGGCTCAGTGACCTCACATATGAGCAATCACCTACTGGATTGATATTTTGGGCTGACTGGAGTATAAAGGCTGAAAGAAGATTATCACTAGATTCTTATAATTGTTTTATGAACCCCCTGGTGAATGCAAACAGTGACTAAATAAGAGCCTTTCTTACATAAGTTGACAATTAAAGCCTTGGCAGGCCAAACAGTAGTTTCCAGTCTTTCAGCAATGAAGTTTAATACTCAAAGCAGATCTCTTTTTTTCACTATTTTGTCATGTTTTCTCCAGCTGGTAAACATGAGTCAGGAACGAAGTCTGGGGGAGGGGAGAACTGATTCCTAAGAAACCAGTTCACTCTAAAATGGGACCTCTCCACGCACATAAATGTCAAGGAAAGCTCAGTTCATATTAGTTGATGTTACCTCTGACTTTTCAGTGCAGCTGGTCCTGGAATGGGATGCAAACAGTCACCATCAGGCCAGCTCTGACAGCAATCAAGTAACACCTCCAATAGTGACTTTTTCCGCCTGAGTATCTCAGAAGTTTGCAGCTACTGGAGCCTGGGCTCCATTGTGGACCACACACACCTACAGGAAAACTACCCCATTCCACACCACCTCCCTACTTCCAACAAATAAGAGCCCGGAACTGCAGTGGGAACTTCATGTGCTTCCTTCTTCTTCGTCTTCCTCCAAGTGAAGCACCTAAAACGCTGAGCCTTTCTAATATGAAACCTTGAGTAACCTGGTCTTACCTCATGGCTGACCCTGCTTTGAGGAGACCTCTTGAGGTCCCTTCCAACTGCAATTATTCTGTGCTCCTATGATATTGAGCTAATTTGGCCTGGATAACCATTTTCTTTTGCTGTGTTAGACAGGAAAATACAGAACTCCTGACTAACTCTCTTTCTCGTCCTGTTACTGTTATGCACCTTTCTTATGACATCGCGGGAGAAATGACTGCTTAGGCAGGATCTGAAATAGAAGAAGGCCATGTCTTTGTGATATAGCCATACCACTTTAAGAGTCATCTGTTTGCCAGACAACAAATCTTCCAGGGTTCCAAAAGAACAGAGTCAGGCCCTTCTGAAGGTTTCAAAGAAAGAGGAAAGAGTTTGGCTTAGGGATGGTCCCTCAGCCCTTGGAGGAGTTTATCTCTCTTCATTAACTGTAGGAGAAGTATGGAAAGACCTGTTGGTTGACTTGGCAGACTAAAGTTGGATAGGGTAAACACTCTACTTGATTAAGTGTGCTGAGATCCCTTCCCAAACATTATCTGCAGGAAGGAAGAAATGCTCGGAGGCAGGGGTGGGAGAAGGAAATGAAAAAATGTCTGAATAGGATGGCTGCTGGAGGGAGGCTGTGCAAAGCTATGACAGGAAAAGATACAGGAGATATGCAGATAAGGACCAGAGCTGTGAGAGAGCAGATGGTGAGGTTGCTCCTTTTCTTGAAGCAAGAAGAAAGTTTAGGAAGATATCATTATGTCATTAGCCGTGCCAGACTTTTGAGTGGTGGATGACTCATTTTTGGAGGAAATTTCAAGTAAGAGCAGAAACACTGACACAGCTTGCACTTGTTAGGCTCTCCTGGATGAAGAGAAGATCTGGGGCTCTGCACCTTCTCCTGATCTGGTAAAGCTCAGGTCTGTACCACTGTGTTAGCGTGAGCATCAACGCACAAAATGGCCACAAGGATACCTCATCTATTGGGTCACCATCTCAAGACAAAGTCCACCGGTGGACAGGAAGCGTGAGAGGGACTGGGAACAATTAGGGTCAACTGGGATAAAGAGAGGGAGAAAAACTCAGCCATACTGGGAGGAGAGGACTGTAACAGGGTGGGTTTGACCTTTCAAGAGGGAGAGAAGACCGTCTAGAAGAGAACCAAGTCCTGCTCCTCATGGAGGTGCCAGATTTGTAAAAACATCAGGTCCAGGAATAAAAGAGTTCTAAATTCTTGTCACTTAGACAGCTCTGCCTCCAAAGGGACAGGTGGTTTTCGTGACTGCTAATTGGGTGGAGTTGCTCTGCTCTTTTATTGGGTTGAAAATGAGACGGATTAAGAGGCTTTTACCCCAGCATGCCTGTGGCACTCTTTGTCCTTCTCAGCAGGGGATGCAACTGGTTTGCAGGGAATTGGCAGGGAATGAGCATCTTTCTTGGCATTAGTTTTGTAAGCAGAACTGCAACTGATACAAACTCCCCAAGGGTGAGGCAACATGGGGCAGAGTTACAGGAGGAAGGTGAACACAGAGACCTGCAAGGGAGCTTTCCTGTTGCTCATTAATTACAGGAGCTAAAGACCCTGAGTTTTCTCTTTCACTTAATGCTGAGTTACCAAAGCAGACTGAAAAAACATTGCAATGACTTGGCCTGAAGCAAGTGTTGGGGCAGGAGTAAGGGAAAGAAGCATGCTACAAAACTAACAAGGAGCTTATGCACCCATCATTTCATCATGTAACGTTCAAGTATTAACCATGTACCAAAAAAGCTGGTTACTTACAGCCTTTCCCCAACTATGATCACTCCAAGAAGCACTCAGTTAGGCTGAGCCAAACAAAAAACTTCATTCATTAAAACCCGGTAGGATGCAAAAAACTTCACAACTTGATAATCCCTTTCAGCCCTTATTAAATCAGCGACGCACTGCAGGTGGGAAGTCAGCCTGGAAAGGAGAGACGGCCCTTTGCGCACTTTGCAATGAAGCATGGTTTTAGTCACCAAAAAAGATTTCCAGGGCTTTCCCTGCCTGCCTCTCCTCCCGGGAGGCAGATTCCCAGTGTCCCGCAGCAGATTACAAGAGCATCGTGTTTGCATTATGTGGTGGTGATGATGTGTTTGTTCTTGGCACCGAGGGGCTCTGACTCCGCAGAGCTCCAGCAATGACAGTGGAAATCTTTCAAGCCTCGAGCTGGATTTGCAGCTTCCCCCTCCCTGTTGCAATTCAGGCTCACGGCGCAAAATACAAGACTCTTTTGTGGAAAAAAAAAAAAAAAAGAAAGAAAGAAACCCACTGAGATTTGTATTCCATCAAAAAAGAATGGATTTACAGCCCTCAGGACATGGCCCTGCTTTTCAAACACAGGCCCCAAGCAGTGGTCGGATGCTCATATCAGAAGTTAGGCATGTATAGGCTGACTTTATGTCCACGTTTGTGGATTTGATGGTCCGTTAATGAGCCCAACATATGGAAGCGAACAGGCCATGGCTGGTTTTATTGACAGTGCAACTTTTCCCCAGTGTGGTGCAGCCCCTGGAGCCACCTACATAGTATTGCCAGCCCTGTCAGATGTGGTCAGATGTTCTACTGTTTGATAAAAATATGGCAATTATTTTTAATTTAAGATATCATCATTTTAACATAAGCTTATTTTTTAATTTTCCCCACAAAGCTTTTCTAAGTTGATTCTAGTTATTGCCTTTTAGTCTCTTCTTCCTTCCCAATTAAATACTAAGAAAAATAGGCAGGTTCTTTCAAAAACTAAAGTTTTAAAGGGAAATATTTCATTTGAAAAAATCTCAAAAGGGTTTTTGATCTAAAGCCAGCATTTTTAGTAAGAATGTTTCCATGGTTGGTTTTTACTTTTTTTTTTCCCCTAAAATAAATAAAATTTCAGATTGAATTAAAAATTTCCATTCTGGTTGAAAAGCCAGTCCTTTTCTGTTGGAAAAATACTTTGATGCATTAAAAGAAAAAGCTTTTTGAAAAACACCTGACTTCTATTTAGATGAAAACTACCTAGCTGAAAATCTCAAACCCCCAAAGCATAAGGTACTAAACCTTTACACAGTTTGCATCCACGCTGGCAGGCAGCAATATCTTTTTCTTCCAAAATGCCTTCAGCTTTCTGTTTGTTTGCAGACTTTCCTGCATATGGATTTAAGTTTCAGGGTTCCTAATTTATATATATATATACATACATACATACATGTGTCTATGTATATATAAAAGTCACTGTGGCTTCATATCCTCAGACTGTACGTAACTGTCTCCTCTCTTGTTCCTGGCCTTGATACTTATGTCTTATTTGTATGGGGACATTGAGAAAAGTAGCTGGCACGAATTTGCCATAAATTGTCTTGGGGCCTACAAACAACTACATGTGTTTAAACTTGAATTATTTGTCATCTTAGGTCCAAAGAGGTAGCTCTGTCTGGAACAGAAGCAACCCTGTTTCTGAGTTGAAAAGGCACATTTGCACACCTTGTCCTTAATGTACCATGTTTAGTAAAGTTTATGTTTCATGAGGTAAATCAGGAAACAATGACATTTCAAAGTGTACAGAGATTTGAAGAAGTGCGCATGTGCCCCGAAGCTCTTTTTCTCCCTCCCCGCAACTTTATCAGCTGAAATCAGCTAATAGAAGATATTACCCTTTCCTGTAAACTTTGCAGTCACTGAGATTTTGAGGGTATTATGAAAGGATTTGGCTTTAAAGCAACTGCTTTAGCTCTCTGTTACTGTTGTATCCTGTTTTCTCCCAAACTTCAGATGTCATAAAAAAGAACATAAAGCAAAAACACGACTCTCTTTTAACAGCGACAATGCAAGGTGAAACATCTCTTATGGGACTCCTACATATAACGACATTTTCTTTCCTTTTTTCACACCAACACGGTCAGGACACAGCTGTCTGTATTCCAAATTTGCCTTTGGCCTTTTCAAACAGAGCATTTTGGAAATCAGCCTTACCTTTGCAACCGTGATTCAAATATAGACAAGGTCGGTGAGGCAGAGGGAGAAGGAATCAAGTTGGAGGCTGGTGTAGATGTCGGCCAGAGTATCTTGCCTTACCTGACGGGAGAGAAAAAACTCATATGAATAATACCAAGAATACCAGATTGTGCAAGAATAACTAAAAGTCTACCAGCAAGTACAATAATCATGGACAACAGTAGTTGCAAGACTGGGTGTCTTGCTCCAGTGTGAAGACCTCTCAGTGGGCTTCTACCTCTGAGAACTAAGCGCAACACTCTTGCAGCCATCGCCACGGCCCTGCTTAGTGACAGCTCCAATGCCAGCTGAAACAGGGTGCAGCTTCACTGAAGCTCCAACACCTGCTGGGTGGTTCTTACTTTCCTGGATCAGACCTTCCACATTTGTTCTTCATCCTAGAGGAAATAACTGGGGGGGGGGTGCTGTTGTGTCATTGACTTTTAGTTTCTCTCTATCCATGTGTGATCTTCATGATAAGCAAAAGGGAACAAACTTTCCACAACTGCAACACTGCTGATTTCTGGTGCTGAGTCATGGAGAAATTCCTCTGTCTAGAATTTTTAGGGAGGAGACTTTTTCATGCGCTTGACTTACTGTCCCCACCTGGTCTGAGCTGCAATGGTCAAACTGTTTCTCAAGCCCCAGGGATGGCTCTCAAGCTGTGACCAAGGCCCTTCAGCTGGCATGTGAGCTGCTGCACAACATAGATCACTGGCTGGGGAGAAGGCAAACAGCACAGGTCCTTCCCCAGTATGCAATGGTGGGATCAAATCCATCAGTGACCCCCTTCTCAAGCCCCCCATTACCCTCAGCTGTCCAAGGTCCTATGGTAATGGTTCTCCATTGTCTCATTTTGGCATTTGTACTCCTTGGGGCATCACGGTGTGAGATGATCCCTCACCCAGAAGCACTAATCTTACTCCAGCTGCTACAGTGGAAACCTTCATGAGAAGTTCAGACCAGATGACAACATTTTACTCGGCTATAGCTGGATGAGGCAAGAGTCAGTTCCAGACATGGTGGTGATTTACCTGACACAGAAACAGAGCAATGCTGACTTCTTACAGATGTTGTTCATGGGTTTTTAGGCTGCGTAGGAACTGATTATAAAATTAATGAATTTACTTTTGGCTATCAGGTTTTGGTTTTTTTTTTAATTGTTCCTTTCTTGGAAATTGCACCTCCTCTGTTCTCAGGCAGCACCAGGTTTGTGCATCTGATGCCTCAGAAAGGTTGGAGCTATCCGGATGGTTGCTGAAATAAAGCTTTAGTCCTTTCTGTCTGTTCTCAGTTGGAAGGGAAGCTACATTAATATTGACAAGGTTTTGTAAAAAACACAATGCTTAGCGATTTGGGGTAGGGTTTTTCTCATCTGTTTTCTGCCTCTTCTGCCATTCTGAGGCTTTCCTCAGGAAGCCTAGGACATTTTGCCCAGTGAGGTTTGAACTTCTTTTGCTGCTGTTGGGAGCCTTTCAGATGCCATTGCCCCTAGGCTCTTTGCTTAGAGCACTGAGTCAAGTTACTAGGAAAATGAAAGGCAAGGCCTCTACTTTTGCTGAATTTTAGATGAAGACAGGCTGATTTTGTATCTGTATAAAACATTTGCTGTGTTCCCCAGAAATAAATATTTAATTTTGTCAGATTGGAAGGGTACCTCTATAAGTGTATGCTGCACAAAAGAAGAATTAATGTCATTAATTCAGTCATTCCTCTAATTCAGTCATTCCTCTAATAACCTGGGGGAGAATTTCCCCCATGCACAACCAGCTTAGCAAGTCTGTCTACAAAAATATGGTAGGATTATGTTCAGTGTCCACAGCACTGCTGCATGGCTCCTGAGCTGGGCAGAGCAGCAGAAAGCCCCCTTGCAACGTGTTGAGCAAGGCAGATATACACCAGCTGAGGACCCGCCCTGCTTTATTCTCTCCCTCCATATAGATTTCATTGACATGAGCTAAAATACAGTAATTGGAAAAGGCATTTACAGTGGGAAGCAGAATGGAAAAATTCAAATTGGGGCCAAGCAAGGGAGGAAAAAATCACCTGCCAATAAAACTGACACACGATGGGAATAATTGCAAGTTTGGGGAGAAAAATACATTCTCACTCTGTTCTCCACAGCATGGTATCTTCTCTTAGAGCAGAACGAGTGAATTTATTGAGGTCATTCATCCCTTGGTAATTTGGCTACTGTAATGTATTTCACAAGTGAGAGGGAAACAGCCTGAGGAGACAGCATGCGAGAATCCAGAGCACTGGGGGAGGAGGTTTATCCAAATTTATAGCTACCAGTAAGGATGTGGCTTTATAATTCACAGTCACTCTCTCTCCCTTTAGCATCAAGAAATCTGTCCTGTTAATGACCTGTGCTAAACGTCCCAGTGGAAATTCAAATCTCAGTGATGCTGGTGTAAAATCCTCCGAGATTGATGGTCTCAGTTTGGATTAAAACCATGACCTTCTCAATATTCAAAAGCTATTTTGGGTGAGCCTGAGCTTTCACAGGAGGTGATGCTTTCTTAGAAATACCTAGAATATGAATGGGTATGCAGTAATCTACTCTGGACATAGAGTCATAGAATCATTGAACCATTTATGTTGGAAAAGACCTTTAAGATGATCAAGTCCAACTGTTAACCTAACACTACCAAGTCCACCACTAAACCATGTCCCTAAGCACCTCATCTACACATCTTTTAAATACCTCCAGGGGTGGTGACTCCACCACTTCCCTGGGCAGCCTGTTCCAGTGCTTGACAACCCTTTCAGTGAAGAAATTTTTCCTAATACCCAATCTAAACCTACTCTGGCACAGCCTGAGGCCAGAGACATGGACTAACTCATGTTTGGATGAGTTGCTCCATGTAGGGAAGCAGGTATGGTAGCAACTTGGACAATCTGTTCTGCTTCTGACTCTCCCCCAGGGCTGCCCCACACTGCCCACACCAAGGTCTGTCTCTTTTGGCTGTCTTTGCCTTCTGCTTCTCTGTGTGTTGTGAGATGGGATTTCTCTTCTCTACTTAAAACCTGGTATAAAAGCACCGTCATCTTTCTATTTTTAGCTCTTGACACAATCTGGCCTGCCATTCAACTTCCACGTGTGACAGAGGACCTTCTGCTGCAATTCTGTTTTCTCTTGATTCCTGGGAGGAGAACCTGTCTTACTGCCACACCAGACATCAAGATGACTTGATATTAAGAAGTGCCGCCACTCCCAAGACCCAGGCCAAGGCCAACACAAATGAAATGAGCTGGGGTATCTATAAAAATGTCAGAGGCAATAACAAAACTGATGGCAGAGATACCAATTTTTGCAGTGTTGAATGTAGGTTGCAAGAGTTCCACAGTGTCAAAATGCAACATTTTCTTTGCCCCAGGTTAAGAATATTCTTTTCAGAATTGGATTCAATAACAGAAAAAAAAAAATGAAGATGGAAGTCTAAGCCCTACAGAGCATGCAGTCTTTGGGGTTTAGAAGACACACAGGTTAGAAAATTAAAATGGAAGCCAATCAAGTGCAGACAAGTTAAATTTTGCAAAATCAATCACTCAAAATTTCTTGTTAAAATTATTACCAAAAAAATATCACAAGACTAACACCTTCCCATTTAATCCACCTTTTTTTAGTTGAAAAATTCTACCTCTGGTATCAATTATACAGGAAGTCAGAAAAAATTACCTAGTAGTGCTTTTTGGTCTTAAAATATCTATTTATTAAAGCTTTGATTTCCAGCCTGCACATCCCTCCTGCATGGCAGCCTCTGTTTGATAAGATTATAACTATTAATTGTCATGCTAATGAGGACAGCAAGAAAGGGGTTTCCCATCTCTCCCCCACTATATTTCAAGTGCTGCCAATGCCAGCTCTTTCTTCTATCTGCCTCCAGCTTTGCTGTCTGCTGTGTTTCTTCGGTAGGGGAAGGAGGGTTTAAAGCAGCAAGTCATAAATCTCCAGACATCCTCATTTTAACAGGATGATCTCCTGTTAGAAGAGGATTTCCCCTCGTCCTGTGAGTGGGAGTAATTGTTCCGCAACTCCTGGTTTCTCTTTGAAGCACGTGGGAGAGCAGCATCCTCTTTTGAAGCCCAGCTGTGTTACAAGACCATCGGCAGAGGAGGGAGATGCTCAGTGGTGATGCCGGCCTGTGCCAGGGAAGCTGCGTGGGAGAGCCCTGGCTGTCTGGTCTGTTGCTCCTCTCCTTGGACATTACCACTCCAAAAAAAAAAAAAAAAAAAAAAGAAAAAAGATGGCCTGCAGTACTTCTGGAAAGGAGATTTAATGGGACAAAGAAAATGTGAATGCAAGGTAAACATCTAGTCATAAAACATGTGCCTCAGTTTCCCCAAAATTTCTAGGGCAACAGCTTCGTCTAATGAGCCACTCATTGAACCAAAAAACGCAAGGTCTGGCTTCATCCTATTCCTTTCTCTTCTCCGTGGTAGCAGGATAGCCATTACATTTTTCTGCATTTCTGCCCTGTATTGCTACCCTGAACCTATCTGTTTAGTTTGGGTTTGAGGCTCCCCGGACCAGCTCTCATCTCTCTTTAGGAATGTGTGATGTAACTGCCAGCTCCATCAGGGCCTCTAGGTACTGTCACACTACCAATACATATATATAAATTCCCTTTTTTTTTGTAGTTAGTCTGGTGGTCTGAGGTTTAATTCATTAATAAAAGAAACTTGGATCACAGCAATGGCAGAGCAGCAAGTCCCATCCCTGTGGTAGGAAGCAACGCGTACTTTTCCTTTCAAAAACAAGCAAAACTGCAGAGAAAGTTCTCGTCAGCGTCCCTGGGCAGCAGTGGAACATTTGAGCAAGGTCTATGGGGATTGCTGTCTCCAGACCTGAGGGGTGGAAATGCTCTGAGGACTTTCTGCTCTATTTTTCCCTGTTCTGGCCAGCTTCCTATGTATAGGATAAAAATAAGCCCTGAGTCCTCCTCCTTCCGTCCACTTCATTAGAGACATTCCTCTGTGCAATAACAAAACAGGCCCAGAGGAAGCGACACAGACCGAAAGACAAGAACGATAATTTTCCTAACACAAATAAGCAGGCAGAGGAACTCGTCTAAGGAAACAAGTGAGTGAAGGCAAAGCCACAGATGAGCAAAAGATGGAGCCAAGAGCTATGCTTAGGCCACGCAAGCCTGCCTCCAGCACATCGCCTGAGCCACCCTCGCCTGCGAAAGGCTGAGCGATTGCCTTGTGTGGACCTCCCTGCAAGGGGCTGACCCCCTCGAGCCCACACTCCATGAGCACCCGGACCAGGAGCAATCCTAACCCCACTTCTGGGCAATGTGGCAATGGGAAGAGTCTCCTTTTTTCTCAATGGGGACCTGGACTGACTCTTAACCAGGCCTAACCATGTCTTTCATGGTGTTTCAGAAACACTGAGCAAAGCCATAAAACGGAGAAGTACAGGTTAACAGGAGGGATAGCAGAAGTCCTCCAACTCCAGAAAAAAATGGCTGGGCTCAGTTCACTCTATTATTTGCCATTTGGAGGCACTGAGACTGCCGTTCTTCCAAAATAACCTTGGCCCAAGTGTTTGTTTATCTAGAAAATCATTGTGGATATTTGCCGTGTGTTGTAGTTCTGTTTGAAAAGCTTCAATCATCAAATAAAGGAGAGGGAAAACAAAAGCAGATCTCTCAGCTGGCCGATCCCCCACTGCAAAAGGAAGCAAAGAAAACAAACCATTTGTGAACAGACCGGAGGCCGAATGTTTCTTGCTGTAAATGATCAGTGAATATCTCTGAACACTAACTCAATCCAAGGAAGCCAAGATCAGTTTGTGAATAACTTGCTAAGTTAAAAAGAACCATATTCATAATAAACAGTCTTTGAAACCATTCTTTCATGCACGCTCCATTTTCACAAAGTCGTTTTTATAGGTAAACATCCAAGCCCTCACTACCCAGGAAGTCAATGGCAGAGATAAGAAGGAGACCTGAGGCTATGTCTGTTTTAGAAAATTAAACATGGCCAGGATCACTCTCTAGCCTGAAGGCCAACTGGCACAGAAATGCCTACATCCATTCATTAAACTCTCCTGCTTTCCAAAACAGAGCGGCTATATCCACGCTGCCAACTGGGAATGGTCCCTGGCCATGCCGATTGCCAAACTGTACCTGAAAACTGTTTGGAGGGATGCTAGGGAGACGAGGCCAAAAGCATGCAAGGGACCAATCTGAGGATCAAAAGCAAATTAAAGCACCTGGGAATGCTCCTTTGCAATGTGCAGTTCTGTAGCGTAGACATTGCCTAAGAGTTTGACTTCATGCCTTGAAGCAGTGTCACTGGACCCATGTCATTTAACCAGAAAGCTTTGCTCCTTCATTCATATCTTGTCTCCATATACCCACTTTGGGGAGCTGTGAAGAAACTAGTTAGAGCTTGACATGCCTGAAGGCTTCAGGGCCTCTTTCACATCTGTATTTTCCTTTTCCAGTGTCCCTACTACCAAAAAGGGACACTTGGGACATGGGTGTTTGCAGAAAGGGGTTCAAACCTCACCTGTGCTAGAAAGCAAAATTTGTGATGCTTGAAAGCCACGAAAATTTAGGCACCCCTGCTGGGAGTCTAAGTCTGATGTCTCATCCTTGTTAGCCAGCATGTCAACAGGCAACAATGGTCATACTTCACATTAACGGTCCTCTTAGGGAACGTCTCAGTGGCACAACCACCTATTAACAGAGGAAAGAATGGGAGGGGAATCAAAATGCTTAACATCTACACAAGCATTTCCCACGACGATCATTAATTAAACCATTAAAAAGCCCCTCTGAGGCTGGCTGGGGCCCCAGCGTGCTTTGTGAGATCCCTTGTTTCCTCTGGCTTAATGAATTAAGCAAGTCAAGAGGGGCTGGACAGAAAGGTGTGAATAAGAAGCGTACTAATTCCCTACAGTAATCACCTGCAAAATTGTTTAGGAACAACATCTATCAGGCACTAAAAAGTAAGAAAAGGAGCCTGCAAGAGTAAAATATCTACAGCTCTCCAGTAAGAGACAAGGGGAGAGCTGAGCCAGGGAAGTGTCACCTTAACATGAATCTACTTCGGGCACTGAGCACACAGCAGTCATCAAATTGCTTGGTCGTGGTCCCAGGGTTTCTTCTGCTCATATGGCATGCACCTGCGCTTTGCTGGAAACTCGTTTCAATGCATGTGAGAGAGTCCCAGCTTCAAAGAAAGCCTTGTGACTTTTGGTTCCTGTGTGCGAGAAGGGTATTAATAAATGTTGTATTAATAGATCATCTGCTTACACACTTCCCGTCTTAAATAAAGAAGATATTGGATCAGCCCCCTTTTCCCAGTACCTTCAGGTTTCTTGGCTGTTTGCAGTGTGAGGCAAAGGCAAGACGGCAATAGTAGAAATGGACTTTGTAATCCAAATAAATAGAAACTCAGACCTTAATGTGAGGAGAGTTTGGAGACCAGTTCGTAACTGAATTACAGAACATGGATGGATAATTGCTTTCTAAACTGGGTGAATCCAACCTCAAAATCGAATATTCATCCTTGCAGTTTATAAAATCTGGGAATCAGAGCCAAGGTTTGTTACTCCTCTGGCGTGGGTTAACATGCCTCCTAAGCCACTTCAGTAGGGTGGGAAACCTTGCTCCCTTCCTATTTTGACAAACAGGCCTCTGTCCTCATCACCCTCCACATGACACCTCCAGAGGACAGGAGACAAGGAGAACCCCAAGAACTGGATCCAGTCATGTCTCCATGGATGATGTTCTCTTCTTTCTACCATTTTCTGAAAAGCTAGTGATCATCTTTTCCAATATCCCCCCTTTTTACGAAGTTTTGAATGAATGGATCGAATAAGGATGGCACTGGGCACTTTAACTTCATTTCATTTCATCACCCAGCCCTTATCTGCAATGTTGAACCCCTTCTGCTGGTTCTGTCTTTGCTTTAAGACTCCACAGGACATTACTGTGAATCATTTTAGCATAAATACCAGAGCTGGTTGGAAATTTTTAAACCATTTTTCATAGGAAAAACACAATTCCCAGTAACCAAAACACTACAGAAAAACATTGGTTTCAGTTAATCTCCTGACTCAAAGTATGCTGAAAATACTGAAATGCCGTATTGTGACATAAAAGAAAAATTAAGGTTATTGTTTTGAGAAAATTAGACTAAGTAAAGTTAAAAAAATAATTGAAAATTGCTGAAATTAAAAGTTTCATAATTAGTGACATCAAATGTTTCATTTGGTGCAAATCAAACTTCAACATATGAGTTTTAGTTTCTCAGGGTTTAGGAGTTTTTTAAATCTTGGGTGTTTGTATCTGTGTGCTAGGAGGCTGTACTGCGGTATGTCAAATACCGTAACAGAACAGCAAAATTATTTTCTGCCCAGCTGTAATATGGATCTACTCAAGGGCAACGCTACCAATTCTGCTTATAACTGCATCTCACAGGAACGTACAGAGGAGGGTTCGTTGGAGAGAAAAAGTGGTCTCAGAGAAAATAAATCTGTTTAGCTGGCATTTCGTAGTGCAATCAGTGCTGTCTCACATTGAGGGAAACTGCAATTGTCATAACATGTTGACTTTAGGGGCTTATTTCTATGCCTTGCCAGGAGGTCTAGCATCTTTTGAAGTCAGCCAGCTTTCTCTAATGTAGTAAAATTCATCACTAATCACAGATACGCATTTCCTGCTGGCATCTTTGATCTTCAGCTTTTCTATCCATTTTGCTCTCTCTGTTTATTGGTCATAATGAGTTATGGCAGCTGTATGCTACATATTGTCCAAAACTCTTTAGCCATCCAGCACATCATGGAAAGTTCCCAGGAAAGCTCCCTAGCTGAAAAGTAACAACTCTGCAACATAACTCTCAGCGCCATGTGCAGTAATTCATCAATAACACTTCTTCTGTAGAAACCAATGGACAGATCAGTTACAAGAGCAGAGTTGTAATGTGACCTGCCAGATAGATGGAGATCCCCACGGAGAATTCACTGACTGCACAAAAGAGAATAGAAACTCCTCTAGTGTTTCTGCAAAGAGGAAGAGCACAGCGCTTGGATTAGTCTGGGCTGAGTATAAGAGAGTCCCTCTCCACTCCACACCAGTCTGTTGCACAATCAGAGTTCCTAGAAATAAATGAGAAACAAAATGAAATAAAATAAAAAAAAAAGTCAGCTTCCCTTTAGGAATTCCAGTGACATATTAAAAGAAATAATTTACGCACGGCTGCTCCATGCCTTGGGTTTGTCTGTGCAATTACTCTTAGTGATGTGCTAACAAGAGGCTGCTTTATAACAGGGGAGTCTAGCCAGGATACAGTCTGACATCTGCTTGAGGATCTTTCTGAAATAACACCCAAGACTTACATTTTGTTTTAATCGTGCATCCTCTGCCCAGTGTGCATGAATATTTTGCTGAAAAATCATGCCAGTGTATTGAGGTACCACCTATTTTTATTACAAGTCTTCTTTTTAGAGGACTTTTCTAATTTTTTTTTTTTCTTTTTTTTTTCTTTTTCATTTCACCCTGTCACATCTTGAATTTTAACAGGTTTAGGCTGTGGCATGGTGTGGCTGTGGTGCCCAAGCCTACTTGGTAGGGAGTTGCTTGCACTGATCCCAAAGTCATGAGTAAGAGAGGTATGTTGAGAAATGTAGGACTTCTTTCTAATGCTTTTGTTCTTCTCATAATTTCCCAGTCATGAAGCTGAACACAGATACGCAGAAGGAAGTCATAGTTCACATATCTTGGAGAGCATTTCAAAGGAAACAATATGATATTAATATTGGTTAATGCAATGTACTTAGATTACAAAAGGCTGAGAAAGAAACTGAGATCTCATCTCTCCCACTTAATAACTGGCTAAAAAGATACAGCATTAAGAGTGAATTTATGTAATAGAGGGAGGTCACATGAAGTTCCACACAGATGAGTGTTGTTCAACATATTCATAAAATCTGGGAAACAGTGACTCATGAAATAATAGAGTTTACAGATTATAGGATCTCATTAGGATCTCATGACACTGAGTGATACTCACTATTGATGAGATCTCATGGCACTGAAAGAAATTCAGTGTTGATAGATGCAAAGCAATGAATACGTGATAAAAATAACCCTAATTATACATATGTTACAATACTCTTAATTAGCTATGACTGTTCACAGAGATACTGGGTTTTGTGCATAGTTCTCTGAAAACATTAACGCAGTGCTCAACAGTCATCAAAAAGGCTGATAAAACACAAGGGATTACTAGGAAAAGAACAGAGAACAAAACAGAAAACCTCATTATCTCATAGTAGAAATCTGTGTTTATTCCTGTTTGTCTTGACTAAGGCATGCTCTCTAGACAGGCTTCCTTGGAAGCATACGAAACAACTGGAAACTGTGCATAGGAGAAGCTCTTCTTTTGCTCTGGATTAACAGGACAACAGGGCTCCCTGGACACAGTTCCAGACTGAAACTGGGCAGAGACATCAGGAAAAAACAGGAGGTCTTAATATGTTAACTCTGATGCCTTCCTCCCTCAACATCTCTCTTTACCAGCAGCCGTTGCAGGATACATTCCCATACGATGCAACGTAACCAGATCCACCCCAAGTGTAGGTCTCACATTCAGTCACAATACTGGGATTCACAAGGTTTGGCATTTCAGCCAATAACTTACATTACTTTTTTACTTACTTTGTGTTAGTATTTCTCCCGTGCTGGGACCACAATATGCACCAATCACACCATACAACACAGTAGAAAAAGGGACAAAATTTTGTGATTACTAGATATTATTCAGCAGACAGATAAGGAGCCTTGACTCTCTCCCCCAAAGCTGATTAATAGAATAGGATTTCCGAGCCAGAGGGTAGAGCTGTGTAAAGGGGAAATGTGAGATTTAAAAAGAAAACTGTGAATGGGGAAGCTTGGTGAAAAACATTTGCCAGATGATGGAACTAGTGGAAAGCAGATAAAGACTTTCATATAAACAGAAACGTTCACAAAAATGTTCACTATTTTTCCAATAGCCTTTGTAGAAATCTTTTTTCCCCATAGTAAAAATCTCCAGGTTTTTCAAATTAGCACATTTCTTCCATTCTGCTCCTTGACATGATTCTCCTTTACACTGAATATGGTAGACACTGAGGGCTTGTTAGTGTAAAAATATCTTCAATCAAAAATTTTGCTGACATGGCATATAGAGAAATTTTCTCTTCATCCAGTTAATCATGTAGCTCTTGCACCCAGACAAGGAAGACTGTACACATATGTAAAACTTGCTTCCAATGAGTTCTTGCTTCCAACAAGTTTTGTGCTGGATTTACCATATTTTCAGGGATTTATGGTAAATGCACCAGGACTGCATTAGTATCTAGAAGCAAAAGATGCTGCAGAAAAGGCACATTCCTAAAAATCTTTTACATATGGTGAGAGAGACAGAGAGAGCAGGAGAGGGGAAATATATCAGAGCACTCTATGCAATAAGGAAGGAGAGAAAAATTAAAAGGATGCTCTCTCAGGGGTGCTTTTAAACCCATCAAGGTTGAATGCCAAGACCAGAATTAACACTTGTGAGATCGTCTTTGGCACACCTCTCTTGAAGAATAAATAGTCCAGTGGACCTGGCACGAGTGTGGTAACGAGAAGGCTCATCAAGCCACAACATGGGTTAACATCAATGAAGCTCCCAAAGCTCAGAAGTAGGTTGTTAGCTTTGTGGCCATATCCCACTAATGGAATTGGCGCTACTGTAGGGTCCCAATCAGTGTGACCCCACTGGCAGCACCAGGCTGACCATGTGGTCTTGGGCACCATATTCCATTCTCTGGTACATCCTGTCCTCCCAGTGCAATCCTACAGAAGTTAAGGGCAGTGTGCTAGGCCATCTATCGTCTCCAGCAGTGTTATGCTTGCAGCTTGCACAGATCACTCCAGAACATATGGGACAGGCTTCTCCGTGCACCCCGCGGCTCAGAGCAAGAGAGGAATATTCAGATTAACAGAAAATTTTGCAGTCAACATATTTCAACAATGATTTTCCTCCAGGGAAGCATGTGGTCCAGTTCAGGGAAATGAGAAAGAGAGCAATTTTTTTTCTTTAATTTTACATTTCAAGTAATAACAGTTTTTTGGCTTCTTGTGCAGGTCACTAACAATGCTCCCCAGTGAAAAAAGTTAGCAATTCCCACATCTCTGACTCACTTGACTGTAATACAACCTGAGGCAAAAAAACTCTTAAGACCTGATGTGCATTTGCACTACAGCCTCTTTTTGCTTTTCCAATAGTATGAACTAGCCTTGTTGCAGGCATCACTGTCAAACCTTGCACATTATAAAGGGATGTGAGTGTAAGTAAGACCCAGCTTCATCAATGTGTATGTCATCACTGTGGGAAAGGACAGGAGAATATTGACTTTAGGTAAAAACAGCAAGACCTTAAAGGCAATAGAGGCAGAGAGGAGAATTGGGAGTAGGTAGAAATAAATCAATGCCAAAGCAGAGCTAGAACATGTGGGTTCCTGAGGGCACAGGACTGAAATCCTGATTTAAGATTAGCACAATGCAATATCAATAGAGCATAAAGAGTGACTTAGGAACTGACTGACTGACAGCGCCAGAAAGGGGTCATTAATGGCGGGTCTTCACTCTAGAGAGGGACCCACTGAGGCTCTGGAGGAAATTCCAAGGTTTTGTACATTTCAGCATTTCTGTCAGTGATGTCTGGAAATAAATTTAGCATCAGTACTAACAAAATGTGCTTAAGGATCAGTGGAAGGCTAACTAAGAGAAGCCATGAGTATGACCTATAACTCACTTGATACACCGGGTCGGTTCAGGTAAAATGCTCAAAAATGAGCTGAATGTGAAAGCACAGGTTCCGGAACAAAGAATACAGGCCGTATTTGCAAATGGAGATTGTGTCCTGCCCCAGGTAAAGGCTTCATTAAGATACTGCCTACAGGAATTGCAGGTGTTTTGCTCCTGGGCAGGGAGTGATGGTGAATGCTGACATGGCCTCAATTTCAAACGCAGTTGGGATGGAAAGAGATACATGCCACTGAGCACCTGCAAGGAGTTATCCAGTCTGATTGTCTTTTATGCCTTGGTCTATCAGTGACATCAGGAATTTAAGCACTTTCCTCTGCTTAAGCTAAGTGCCAAGCTTTTCCACTTTCAGCATAGGCACCCAGAAGGAAATGCAAGGCACGACTGCTCAGTTCTGCTCCTGGCAAGCAACAGAAGAGCATGAAAAACTCGCAATGAGAACTGGAGGCCCTTCTCAGCCCAAGGCTCTTAGGAAAATAATCAGTTGAAGATCTTTGTATGGATAATGGTAGGAGGAATGGATGATGGATATGAGGAAATGGTAGGAATTTTCACTGGCAAGGAGAGTAACCAGCAAGTGCCACAGAGATGTGTGATGGCAACAGATTAATAAAGTATCTTGAAAAGGAAATTAATAGTGAGGTGGTCACATTCACTGATGACACAGTATTTCAGAACAGACAAGCTTGTCTGTGAAGAACTGCAGAAGGACTTTATTACACTGAGAGACTTGGTGTTAAACTAGCAGATGAAACTGAACATACATAAAGGCAGTGATGCACAATGGGGAAAAAACACTCTAACTTCACATATAAAATGACGAGCTTGGAGTTGGCCATTACCATACAGAAATGAGATTAGAATTTAACCCCATTAGACAGCTCAGATGGCTGCTGAATTCTTAGTAACATATGAAAAAGAAAATTGAATGTTAGGAAGTATTAGGAGTAGAGAAATATTATTACCTGACTCTGTTATGACAGCAATACAAATCCATGACACACCTGCATCTTGAATAGTGTGTGCAGTTCTCAATCAGAATATAACAGATGAGAGGATGATGGCAAGAAGGATGAAAGAATATGAGGAACCTTCAAACTTCAGCAACTGAGGGGAGATTTATACAGTTTTACAAAATGAGCGATGTGGAGAATGTGAGTGGGCTTAATTGTTCCCTGTCTATTCCAATACAAAAATGATGGAATATCAAAGTTAGCAGCTGGCAAAACCAAAAGAAAGAAGAGGAGGTGTTTTTTTCAGAGGACACACAGCGAAAAAAACCTAAACTAAACACACAACTGAAAAAAAAAAAAAGAGACAGCAACTTTTTGAGCCATAAATTGTTGGATTTTGGAAGAGGAAGCTGGGGAAGTGTCAGCATGTGCTTAGCACAGTCTGCTCTACTTGCTCTATGCCAGATCATGCTCCCTTAGTTACTTATGCAAGAGAGGAACATTTATACTTGAGCTTCTCCACAGCCTGATGCTTAGAGATATTCCCAGGACATGGAAGATGAGGTTTAGTCCCCTCAAGCCAAGCATCCAGGTTTCATATTTTCAAGGTATGTGCTTTGCCCCTTAAACTGCTGTGCCAAAAATGGGCACCAATCTCACAATTAACTGTTTTGGACTTCTCCAGGAGAGCACAGAAATCCCACTGCTTAAACCTGGCATGGTGCCACATGCCAAAACAGACACTTCTGAGCATATGTGTGACTGAAGTTTTGAAGGAACTCCAAGACAAACACAGAGATGCCTTCAACATTAGACGCCAAAGAACCAATCCACTTGGAGTGAATTCCACCCCAAGAGCCCAAGTTGTTGAGCTCCGTGACAAGGAGACTGAAAGAGATAATATGATTGTAGCACATTAATACCTCTGAGTGAAGAAATACCAGATACTAAAAGGCTTTATAGTCAAAAATGGAAAAGTGCAACAAGACCTGAAAGCCAGGGAAATTCCAATTAGAAATAAGGTACAAATTTCTAACAGTGATTGTGGTTAACCGCTGGAACAAAGTACCAAAGGGAAGTGGCAGATTCTCCATCTCTTAATGTCTTCAAACAAAAAGAGGATGTCTTCCTGGAAGACCTGATTTAGTGAAATGCAAGATATTGAGCTCAATGCAGGAGATCTGGATGTAATTCCAGGGCTTCAGATATTCCAAAACTTGGGTTAAATGATCCTCTTGTCCTTTCAGTCATTTACCTTTACCAGCTTTAACTCCTGCAGGAGTCTGTTGTATGCAGAGGGACTACAGAGCGAGCTGAAGGGGCTCCAGTATGAACAGGGCTGGGTTTAGTAGCCTTTCTTCTCCAGGAAACTCCCCATAAAAATAGCTCAGAGAAAGTTAAGCTTTCAAAGACCAACCTATCAAAAAGTAATCGTAATAAAACACTTTAGAACATTAAACTGGCAAATCAGTTTATAGACATAGAAACATAGTTAATATTCCTCTAATGCCCATAGCTCTGGAGCCATTTGTCCCCAACACTTTTACAGTGAACCAGAGAACAGCAATTTCATGTGCCGTATTAATTTCCAAAGCAACTGGGAAAAATAGAGATGGCTTACACCTGGCTAAGAAACCACTTCCCCCCTCTTGCTCTCAGTCCACTAACCAACACAAGTGCCTTCCCTCAAGAGTGTGGTGCCACAACTCACTGCTTCTCAGTCTCCTTATATATTCCACAGCAGTGCCCTGTTGGGTATTTCCATTGCAGATGTCACCACAAAACATGTAGCTACCACCTTTCAAACCACACCAGAGCAGTACGTCCTATGAGTACCTCTTGTGCTCACCTTAGAGAAGGCTTCACACTGTTCAGGCTAAAGCATTTACTGTAAATACATCTATGGTAAAGATCTGTGATGAATTATGCAATCCTTGTATCTACAGATGAATCACACCAATGGAACAGAAGGATGTGGGGTCAGAGTCAAGCTTGGAAATGGAAAATGCATACTCCAGTGTTTTAAAATGTTTAGGTTTATGCAGCCAAGATTTCAGAATTTCAAGTATTTTTTTAAATCTTTGTTTAAGCCTGGATTTGGGGACGGGATTGGTTTTGGTATTTGGATTATTATTTTTGCTGTAACAGGGTTATTCTTTTCAGTAACTGTTAAGTCACCACAAGCTTGTTGCCTTTTCTGTGCAGGAATCAGTTAAGCATCACAGATAGGGAAATATTATTATAACTGGTTTACAGCCCATTTTGGCCAAGAACAGGACCAGGAATGCTGACTCTCAGTCACCTGCTTTCACAGCAAAGCTAATAAATGAGGTAGAAAGCTAACAAATGAAGGCACTGTGTACATCACCCCTCATACAGTAGCACTTATCCCATGCTTGTGTTATATGCAGCAGGTCAGAGGAGAGGATGAGAGCAGTCCTTTCTGGCCACAAAGCCAACGAACCTATTTTTAAACATGAGGCAACATTCAATAACCTGCATCAGCTTTGATTAACTGTTCTGCAAGATTGAAAGCAACACAAGCAGAACTAACGTGCACTGTGGGCAAAAAAGACGTCAAAGCACAGCTCATGATGGCAAGGTTTTTAGTGCATAAATACTGGATGGGAATCTTGGCTGTATGGTTCATGCTGACCCTTTTGGAGCAGTTCATCATGTCCCCAGACCATTTTGGCTAGAGGTCTTACAGAAAGCCAGTGACAGCTGAGCACTGTATCTTCCTTCAGCCCTTTAGCTAACCCCAGTCTCTACACATTAAATATATAAATACACATAATATATAATCAGATTCTACATATGAGCTGCTATTAAGCAACCAACTTTTTTAAACATGCAAACAAACTTAGTATAAGCTCCATAAAACAGCTCTGCTTATTCTGGTATTGATTTTGCTTATTTTGAAGTTAAGCGTATCCATAAATATGCTCTATGGTCCCTTGAGGTGTCTCATAAGGTATATTAAAAAAAAAAAAAGGAGGAGGAGGAATTTTTTGGCAGCAATTACCATCTCAGATAACCTGCCTGGGGTTGGGAAAGTGTGCCAGCAATCTGCTCAGAAATAGCTTTCATTTGGGCTGTTTATTTTCATATGCTTTGTCTGACACTTTACTGCTGTGGCTGGGTACTTAACTGTCAGCTTCCATTAAATGCTTTGTCAGCTCTTCCCACTCCAGGCAGAAACCAAAATTATCATTCATCTCCCATTATTCATTAAAGTCAATCCACTGGCAGGAAGCAAGCAGGATGACAAAGGAAATCATCCGTGTGCCAAATGGTGAGGTTTCTTTAGTCTCCTTTGCTCCAGTGCTCCTCTAGTTCCTTGTCCCTTCCTTCTCCTGACTGACCCAGTCATCTGCCTTGCTTGTGTCAAATAAGTGGGGACCTGAGGGCAGCTGTTCCACTTTAAAGCAAAGTTGTGAGGACTGAACTCCTCTGCAGCAGCTCCAAAAATCCATGATATTCTGAAAGAGAATAATGTGTTTGCTTCAGATTAGTTTGGACTATCACAGCATAATCATATGGACAAGTATCCCTTCCTATGGCAAGTCAGAGTATGAAATATACATGGGATGCTAATAAAATAGCTTTGGGAATATCCATTACATGATTTCTTGTGTTGCTGTTTTAGGGTGTGTGGATGGGTTAATTTTCAAAATTATTTAAACCAACTTTTCCAAGTTCCGATATATAAAGAAAACGGGGTTAAGCAATTCCAGAAAAGGCAAAACATGTCATTTCAGGTCAAGCGAAACATTTTAAGATGACCCAGACTGATCCTCCCTCTTCCAAATTTGGTTCTATCCAAACCAATGCCCCTGTCCCCCCAACACTTTAGTTCACCCTTTGAACCAGAGAATCCATTACATGTATTGCTCTAATTATGGCATGGTTTCTTTTAATAAGCAGATGTGGAACAGTATAATCGTAGCCCCAGGCTACTGAAATGGTGGACTCCAGTCTGGATCTGGACCTCACATAAACTTGCTCCATGCCTTGCCAAGGTCCCAGACATATGACATCTCACACATTCCTGAAGGAGATCCCATGCTATTTACCACTCTTTTTGGTTCCACAGCAAGCAGCTGCACAGCCCTGCCAGGAATTCCAGCCACCAGTGTGCACCACCAAGTTGGCCCAGCACAGGTAAAGCCAGTGTACAGCTCCCTGCTGACTACCCCCTGGTAAAATTTAACAGACCTCAATAAAATTACCCAGTGGGCCTTTACTAAAAATTGAGACTCTATTGCTAAAGATTGCAAAGTGCTCGCCTCTAGTGCAACAAAAGCCCCTCCCAAACAAAAACAAATGTTCCTCAACAGAGGATCTCTATTGCTGTCCTTTCTCCCAAAGAAAAACATTCAATCTTAACATATTTGTTCCCACTCATGCTTCTGGGGTTTTGAATGAAAGTCTTGAAGCTGTCCAAGTAGCTCATAAACCAGAGCCGCTTTCTGATTCAAGTGTGCCCTCCGGTTCAGATTTTGGGAAATGGGATGATTAATTGATTTCCATCATCAGTCTCCCCATAAGTCACGAGCCAAGCTGCTATTTCAAGTTTCCATTGACAAAGATTTCATTATAAGAAGCCATAATTTTTAACCAGCACTGTGCAAACTTTTTAGTCTTCAACCTGAATTAGGCCCATATGTTTCAGAAAAACACGGTGAGAGCAAGTTGTGGGGGTGAAGTGGTGAGGCGAGGGGAAGGGAGCAACTGGTCTATCTCAGTGGCTGAACAAACTTCCACCCACATCACAGCATAAAGGGGCTCTGAATTGGTCGTCTTAACCCTTATCTAAACAAAATAAATCAAAAATACAATTTTCCGATTGACGCTGAAGGATTTGCTTTCTTTGCCAAAAAGCAATTTTAAACTCCCTTGCTGAGTAAGCTCTGCCCAGATACTGAACTTCAGTGAGAGCTCCTGGAGTCCAAGGTGGTATCACTTAATTCGCCTTCTCATGTTCTGCTGCTGGGATAGAAATGCCCTCAAATAGCACCTGCTACAGGATACAGTTGAAACCTCAGCTAAAAGCATTGCATGTATACCTGATGACTGGGAGACCCTTCATCCAGAGGGCTTGACAAGTCAGTTGAAAAACACAGGAAAAATGGGAGAAAGGCAGTGTTGCAATCCTTATTTCACAGAGTCAAACAGGTAAGGTGGATTCCAGTAAATAAACCAGTGTCAAGCTATGAGTTCAAGAACCTGCCAAGATCCCAAGTGCAAGGTCCTGCATGTGGGTCGGGGCAATCCCAAGCACAAATACAGGCTGGGCGGAGAATGGATTGAGAGCAGCCCTGAGGAGAAGGACTTGGGGGTGTTGGTTGACAAGAAGCTCAACATGAGCCAGCAATGTGCACTTGCAGCTCAGAAGGCCAACCGTATCCTGGGCTGCATCAAAAGCAACGTGGCCAGCAGGCTGAGGGAGGGGATTCTGCTCCTCTTCTCCACTCTCCTAAGATCCCACCTAGGGTACTGTATCCAGCTCTGGGGCCCCCAACATAAGGACATGGAGATGTTGGAACAAGTCCAGAGGAGGGCCACAAAGATGATCAGAGGGCTGGAGCACCTCTGCTATGAAGACAGGCTGAGAGAGTTGGGACTTTTCAGCCTGGAGAAGAGAAGGCTCCAGGGAGACCTTACAGCAGCGTTCCAGTACCTGAAGGGGCCTACAGGAAAGAGGGAGAGGGGCTTTTTACAAGGGCATGTAGTGAAAGGACGAGGGGGAATGGTTTTAAACTGAAAGAGGGTAGGTTTAGATTAGGTATTAGGAAGAAATTCTTCCCTGTGAGGGTGGTGAGACACTGGCACAGGTTGCCCAGAGAAGCTGTGGCTGCCCCCTCCCTGGCAGTGTTCAAGGCCAGATTGGATGAGACTTTGAGCAACCTGGTCTAGTGGAAGGTGTCCCTGGCTGTGACAGGGGGGTTGGAACTAAATGATCTTTCAGGTTCCTTCCAACCCAAACCATTCTATGATTCTATAATTCTATGATCATCTACATGTTTTAAATGATAGCATAGTCCATGGCCATGAGCAATTGACTATTAGTAATAACAATTTCATCATAGCCACCCTGTTGAACTGGCTCTAGCAGGGAGTGGGATGGACATGAAGATGCAAAGCATGTCAACCTGACCTGTTTTACTTAGCTATGTAGACAGAGTCTTCAGCAGAGAAGAGGCCTCATCTGCATTGTAAATCAGAGACCTCCAGAGATTTCCAAATCAGAGATCTGGAGATAGGGAGATATGGAGACTGAGCACCACCCCCTGCCATGATAAAGAAGGTCCACTTGCACAACACTGTTGTTGCATCCCAAAATGACCTCTTCCCTATCATCACATATGCTTGAGTCCTTTGGCAGTGTCAGATCTGTTATCGCCTAATGGGATGGGAATCCACTAGATGACAGGGCTGGGGAACAGCACGATCACTGAAGATGAACCAGAAATACCAAGGTGGTAGTTTAAGAAGTTAACACTAAGCTATGTGACTGCGTGATATGGCTGAGCCAAAAACTACTGGACATAGAGTTAGGAACTGATAAGTCTCTTTCAGTCTCTTGTTCTCTTTGATTTGCAATATGGCCTTGGATGAATGACTGCAACTTGGCTTTGTCTCCTGCAAAACAGGGACAAATAACATCAACCTGCCTAAAATGTTCTCTGAGAGATATAAGCAGAAACCAATGTGCAAGTGCTAGTCAGTAATGCTCTTGCAGCTTGTCGTCTAGAATGCCAGGGCAACACCTTGGCACAGTGCTGTCACACAGGAGGGCTACAGCTCTCAACAGCTTGGGGAATCCAAATATTACATTCATATGATGGCTGTTTCCAGCATGACTGAACTATGGCAGCAGCACAAGTCATGTTAGGATCTGGAAGTGCCAGAGGTTCATTTGAAATTTCCTCAGGCAAAGAAAAATATTTAGCAGTCACCTCACAGCCTTGCTTTTTACAAACTTAACAGACCAAGCTCTTTAAAGTCTTCCACTGCAACGCATTTTCTCTGGCCCTTAAATTATTTCTGTGTCACTTTTTGCACCTTGTCTATACATCTTAAAATCAAAGGTGTGCCTGAAATGTGATCTCCTATATCATAGCAAGGCACAAGCTGCTGAGCAGATCCATGATATTGGGGACATTCAGCTCAAGGTGCCAGTTCACATCTCATCTCATAGTTCAGATACGGATTTGCACTCTCCAGATCATGCTGACATAGGAATTGTGCTCAAACTAGCTTCTCCAAATTGAGCTTTTCTCCAAATTTACTTCAGGTTTTTCTTGAACTTTAGTTCATGGGTAGTTTCATCTAAAGGCACATTTGAGCCCAGGGTTCAGCAGCCTGACCTCGGTAGACTCTGCAGTGATGTCTAAGTCTTGGGAATGTCAGTCAGTAGCAAGAGGTGAATTCAGCCAACCCTTTCAATTCTGGAGGCTGACCTTACAGGACAAATCTCCACGGAGCTGTTTTTGCATCTCCGGTGCTGGCACACAGACATGTAATGTAGTATATGCCCTTCCCTATGGGACACTCCTCCATGAGTTCATTCCTGGCTTACTTGGAGGAGCTGGATTTTACATTATTAGGTATTGAGTTGCAACATGAAATTACCAAAATGTAAAACATGGGAAAACATACTGTAAATCACTTATTGGCAGGTCTCTCACCTCTTTACAAGTGCACAACTGGATACATTTGAGTCTTTTGGAATTTCCAAATTAGAGCCCAGAAGACCTTCCCGAAGAAAGGTATTTTCTACTGGCACCAAAACAATTTTATCTGAGCTAAACAACAGAGTTAATGTTTCAGCATTCACACAGCCGTTGGCAGGCTACAAATCCAAACTTAATTTCACCTCCTTGTTGTACTGTAGCTCTATTATTATTACGTTTTTAATGAATGTTATTTTTCTTGTAACTCTGTTGCTTTGGCTTTTCAAAAGAAATATACAGAGACCCAAGGGACTGACAGTGAGAATGCAGAACCTTTCACCTTCAGGTGAAAACACTGATATCTTTAATGGACTTATCAAGAAGTGAATGTACCTAAACGGAGTAAATATATATTTGTACTACTGTGACCTCCAGCTCTTCTGTCCCCACTGCTTGCTACCCTCAGCTTGTGGTGACAAAGGATGCTCTGATGTGAGGAAGGGGTGATTTTGTGGTTAAGGCACTAAACTGGGAATCAGACTTCTGTAATTTATTCCTGGCTCTGCCACAGTCTGCCCATATGCCTGTATGCAAGTCAATTAATCCTTCTGTACCTCAGTTTCCCATCTGTAAAATACATTTCTTTTCAGTCCCTTGCCATTCTTGTCTCCAGGGCAAGAAAGACCTGTCAGCTGAGACACAGAACAGTTGCATGTAGACTGTATTATCACAGAATCACAGAATCAACTAGGTTGGAAGAGACCTCTGGGATGTGGTTGTGTTTGAGTGTCTAAGGGATTGGGTCATACCTTTGGTTAGTTTAGGCTTTCAGATGGGCAGGGAAGAGGCATATTTTTTTTTTCATAGTTTGTCCAAGACATGTTACTGTGCTTTGTCTGTGAAGACTGGGTCACAAACTGAAGGGTAGTTCCTGAGAAAAAGGAAGGTTTAGGTTTAGGATCAGAAATCCTAGACTGAGAATTCAGAAAGCAGAATTAAATAAATAACCTGCACCCATAATATCCTTCAGATGACTGATCCCAAAACGCATCTGACTTGGGGTCCAACCCTGACACCTGTTGCGTGGAAGGAGTTCAAGGACACTCCACCAAGAGTCAGCAGTTCACACACACACAATGAACAGTCTTGGACCCTAAACCAAAATACCTCCATCTGCAAGAAGTTTACTCACCAAGACACAGGGTAGGTCACAGCAGGACACACTGCAACATTTGCCTGAGATAAGGAGTGAAGGTGTCACCAGGAAAGCCTCACAAAAGCCACAGCATGGCTTGTCTTTTCGTGTGCAAAGGCTGCAGATCAGAAGTGGTAAAACAGAACAGATTTGTCAAATGCACCTTCTGTCATGTGTGGAGTCAGGGTTTGAAACTGCCACCTAGCACACTGCACTGAAAGTGTCTGTGTTGGTAATGGCACTACACAGCCCATGGAAACGATAGGGAATTACAGCCTCACACATTTTCGTTTACTGCTACTTCTTTCTGCGGGGAGAAATTTAATGAAATATAACAAGGGCAAGTGTAGAGTCCTGCATCTGGGCAAGAACAACCCCATGTACCAGTACAAGTTGGGGACAGAGCTGTTGGAGAGCAGCGTAGGGGAAAGGGACCTGGGGGTCCTAGTGGACAACAGGATGACCATGAGCCAGCAGTGTGCCCTTGTGGCCAAGAAGGCCAATGGCATCCTGGGGTGTATTAGAAGGGGTGTGGTCAGCAGGTCGAGAGAGGTTCTCCTCCCCCTCTACTCTGCCCTGGTGAGGCCGCATCTGGAATATTGTGTCCAGTTCTGGGCCCCTCAGTTCAAGAAGGACAGGGAACTGCTAGAGAGAGTCCAGCACAGAGCCACGAAGATGATTAAGGGGGTGGAACATCTCCCTTATGAGGAGAGGCTGAGGGAGCTGGGTCTCTTTGGCTTGGAGAAGAGGAGACTGAGGGGTGACCTCATTAATGTTTATAAATATGTAAAGGGCAAGTGTCATGAGAATGGAGCCAGGCTCTTCTCAGTGACATCCCTTGACAGGACAAGGGGCAATGGGTGCAAGCTGGAGCACAGGAGGTTCCACTTAAATTTGAGGAAAAACTTCTTTACTGTAAGGGTGACTGAACACTGGAACAGGCTGCCCAGAGAGGCTGTGGAGTCTCCTTCTCTGGAGACATTCAAAACCCGCCTGGACACGTTCCTGTGTGATATGGTCTAGGCAATCCTGCTCCGGCAGGGGGATTGGACTAGATGATCTTTCGAGGTCCCTTCCAATCCCTAACATTCTGTGATTCTGTGATTCTGTGATTCTTTTACTCTTAGAATTTGTGGAGTTGGTGGCACACAACCCAGATGTGAGTTCTTACATTCCTGTTTTCTGCTCTTGATGTGTCAGGGATCCCTCATGAGCACACTTTTCCCATAGGGAGCAACTGGCCTACATGGCATCTAGAGAGAGGGGCTGTAAAATAACAATGAATACAGCCTTCTGGAAAAAGGTGGCAAATATCCTTGTTTCAAAGAAAGAATGTTATTTAAAACAAAAGGACTTACCAGATAACTGCATAGAGCTGGTTGCTTTCTTGCTGTTGCTACAACCAGTTATTTTCTCTCTAAGCAAGAGAGACATAACTGCTGGCGTTGCAGAGAGCACATCGGATCCCCTGGATTAGCAGGTCTTTCCGTGGATAACTTGACGTGAGGCTGGTGTCCCACAGGAGTTCCCAGATCACAGTACTCGTTATAGAGAACACTGCACTTTAGTGCTCAACTTGGATGATGCTCCGGGAGATAAAATACAAAGTTATCCATAAACCATCAAATGTTTCAGACCTTTCAGAATACTATTCGCTGATTCCCTCAGAAATTTATTAGCTCTACCAATATTTTCTTTCTTAGTTTTGTAAATCAAGCTCCAAGTCAGCTAGTACTGACTATGCAGAGCTCTGAAACCACATGTTTATTTTCCTAAGTTATAAAAAGTTTATAAGGGTAGTTGGTATCCTTATGGGCCACTGTACAGTGATTTGCTACTGCATTCCACACTGATACAGAAGAGCTCTGTGTTTTATACCAGAGGGAAATCCTTATGATACAGCTGTCCCGCAGCCAACAAGAGTACAGACACCTTCAAAAATATATAGCCCTGATAAAAAATGAATAGCTGCAAAGGCAGAAAACATCCCCTCTGAGAAAAAACAGTTTGAACAGTGCGATGACCTTGGGCATTGCAAGATCACTGGGCGATACCCCAGTGAACATTACCCACAAAGTCCTTTCATCCCAGCCACAGTTGTTTTTTTTTAACCAGATCACCATTTCTACCTGAAAATGCTCTATGTTCACAAAAAATTTTAGAAGTATTATGCAATGGTTACCTTTTCTTTTTGCAGCTAACATCTAGCCTCAGGCTTTCAGTTTTCACAACTTCATGTTGCTTCCTTGACATGAAGAGGCTTTGGTCAATTTACACCAGAGAATGGAGAGACTGTTATTCATTTATCTCTTAAAATAGCGAGTACACAGCTGCACAACCCAAAGAATTAGGTCAGTATGTTGCTATGACTGTCCTGGAAGGAGAAATTCAGAGCAAACAAGGTAGATTTCAGGAGAGAGCCTGGAATGTGTGAAGACTTAGTAAAATTGACATAAATGCAATAGCAAAAATAAGTAATTTTGCAAATCCCTAAACCACAATGGTTGGATTAGGGCCGTCATCATACAATTCTTGGGCATGTGAACAATCCCTTTTTCACTTGAGTTCATTTCATTAGCTTCTCTCAGCTACATAAATACTCGTACTCTCAATGGGACTACTCACATCAATAAAGTTCCTCAAGCCAGCAGGGATTGCAACCCAATTTTAGTGGAACCAACCCAACCTCTGACTTTGATTGCGTCCCTCACTTTTCTGAAAAAAATTCATTTCCAGCTAGAATGAGCCCACAATCCCTGCGGAGCTTTCTTTCACCACTTCCAAACACAATCCCAGTTATTTGTCTTGTCAAATATGAAGGCGAACAGGACTCTTCCAATCTCCCCAACTTCACCTCCCTTCCTAAAAGCACTGCTGGGCCTCAAGTAGGCCAACTTGGATGTCTTTTGGAACTCCTGGGCATTGCTCTGCTCTGATTGATAGATCCCCGTTGGGGTTATCATGCTCACAGCAAATCCCGACATGCCTCAGCCAGCCAGCAACCCTCTGAAGTCAAAATACTGCTCAGTGTAATATCACGAGTAATGACAGTAGTATCAAAGCAATAATTGCTCTGCTTTATTACTCAGCTGTAAATTGTTTTCTCATTAGGCTTTTAGCCAATGTTCTTCGACACTGTTGCAGTGTCGACTGTGATTAATTCACTTATAGTTAAAACAAATGCCATGGAAAATTGCCCCTTTACCTACCAGTTCCTATCATAATTCTGGTGGAGTCCTTATTTTAAGGTCTACTGCAAGGAAGGCAGAATGGGCAGTGCTGGAGTGAGACATGCATTGCACTGCTAGCAGAAGACCACTAATAGCAGCAAAACAGGCAAATTTTGCCCCCAGCTGGCAGCAACCACCACTGGGATCAAATGACGATAGACAGGACAGATATTGAGTTAGATGTTTCCTGCATATTTTGCAAGCAGGTTTTTATTTATTCCATTCTGCAGAAAGTATGGGAGGAATTTCTCTTTTGCCTCCAACTCTCCCCGTTCATCCAAGAATACACATTAACAGCTGAATGTAGCAACAAGCAGAATCAAAATCATCAAAACTGCTTAAAAACAAAATAGCGTTGGGGATCAAATAGTATTTTTCCAGCAACATATTTCTTATAATTTGGTGCTGCTTTGAACTAGGTAACACAGTATAGGCTGTGGGTGAGACAGAGGACCACATCCTGAAAGCAACCGAGCAACCTACTGAGACTTACAAACATTTTACTGAAAGTACACAACGTGTTTTTAAGCCATGCTTAGACGTATCAATTTTTCATTGTAAATTCAGCTATTTTTGTTCCAAGGCACCAGAAAGATCTGGATTTGAGAGTTCTCTCTCTCTCTTTTTTCTTTTTATTTTGCACACATATAGACACAAATATAAACCCTCTATAAGAGCTGAAACAGATTAGCCTGATTTTCTTGACATGGCTACCACGAATATGCTCAGGTCTCATGTGGTTCGTCTCCTCCCAGCCCACGTCCTTCTACAGGGAGACAAGCAACACTTCTTTTCTCCCCAAGGAGAGGACACAAAAAGTTAAATTCAACACAAACCAGTCCCAGCCTGGCCAAATTTTGTCTTTTGCACTAAACCCCATCTGCTTTTCTACAATGTATCTGAAAACTTTTCTTAACTCAGAGTGGATAATAGTTTGATTTGTAAAATCTCATCTGAAAGGGTTACATAGAGAAAATTGCAGAGAGAAAGGTTAAGGTAAATTGGTCTGGGAAGGATTAGATCAGAGGATACAACTATTTTAGCCTGATGCTGCAGTTCCTGGATGCTTATGTCAGTATTTCTCATCTTATCCAAGAATATATAATAAAATCAGGACATCTAAACTCAGCCATTTCCTCTCAGGACTGTGGTCTTGAAAACTCTGCTGATGTGCATTGCTTCCACAAATACCCATGGGATAAGGCACATATCAGGTAAAGGCTTTGTAGTGGGAGGTATGAAATCTTCATTTAGTGTCCTATCTTCCCTTCAAGGTGGAAAAAAAGAAGCGGGAAGACAATGAGGATGTTCCCCTCCCCTGCCATTATGTTCAAGGACTATAAGATATTTCTGAAGAGCTCTACAAAGACTGTCATAGAAAATAAGTACACAAAGCTACTCCCGTTCCAGTGTTATCAGACACAAACCAGTAAATTAAACTCTTATTCCTACAGAGACAGATGGATAGACCTGGTCTCTAAGTGTGGTTGTGTTGCAGCAAGTACAGGTTGCTGTAAGCAACAGCAGGGTTTGTAAAGTGCAGGAAAATAAGACTTTGTAAGGTAGAATAGGCAGTGGCTTGTTTTTTGTTTGTCTTTTTTTTCTGTTGTTTTTTAAATACAGTGACAGGAACATATAAAAAAGTTTTTATGGAACAAAAAGACAAGGACACCTGGAGTAGGGAGAACCCTGACTCACTGGTTCCTTCAACAGGACCCGAGTTCTGCATGGAAGCATTCATTTCAATTAAAAGGACATATTTTATCCAGAGTCCCCGAAACCATCTGCAGGGTAAGAAAATTCTAGTAACATCCAAAACAACTTGCTCTCCAAGATCTTGTGTATGTACAGGCTTGTTGTACATGAGTACATGAATGTTAAGACTCTGTTTTCTGGGGAGAGGGAGAAACCTTTTCCATTGTAATATAAATGTAATGAAATGTAATATAATATATACAAATGTGAAACCAGTCTCCGCTGCAACTTTCTTGCACAGAACAGCATCTTACCATTCATAATTCAGATACATACGCAGTTTATATAGATTCATATGCATAAGCACGCTGTATTATTTAACTTAAAGCATAAACATGTGCTTAAGAGAGACAAGTCTGACAGCCCAGAGACCTAATCTTTCCATTAGCAGCCTTCCATCTCTATTACCTTGTCTCTCTGGATTTCCTTCTGTGTCACAGCGAGAATGGCTCTTGCCACAGAACAAGCAGAAGAACACTAAGATTTACATAAAGACCGTGCTTGATGTTTCAAGATGCAGCCGTTCCGTTGGCCAAGGGATGGTTTTCTCATACGAGAGGAATCTCAGCTGTAATCATCAGCCTTTTCACAACAGATTGCTAGGAGTCTTTTACTTCCTTCACTTGCAATTTGTCCAGCTCAGAGATTTACATGAAAGGGCTGAATTAAATATTGAACTTCATGCAAAAGTATGTTGCACGATCTGGAAAATCAAAGGGTATCTCTAGAGTGCAACAATTTTGCGCATGACAAAAGGATGCTGTAGAAGGGTGACATCCTTTCCCCTCCCCCAAAATGCCAGCTATAATAAGGCCACTTAAGTGGTTTACCACTTGATGTCTTGTTCTTCATCCCATATTTACTTCAAATGCCTTCAGGACAATTAATATAAATGGTACTTTAAGCATTTTAGGAAGTGCTATGCTAAGTAATACAGAGCTCCCATTAGTGGATTCTGCTCCACGGAGTTTCATTGTCAGGACTGAAAACTGAATTGTATTGTCAAGACTGAAATTAGGTCATCAGCCTTGACTATTAGGAGTTAATAGACTGCTTACAAGGAACAGAACAGAGTGCCAGTAACTGTAAATTAGTACTCAAGCAATGCAGGAATAAAGTGAGAACTGGAAGTGAGATATGGGTCACCTCAAATGATTAATAATGTAAATAATAAAAATGTTTCTCTTTGGCCACATGGATGAAAAGAGAACAATGATAGATGAAGTAGAGCCAATATGAGGTACATACAGGCCTAAGAATGACTGAAGAAGTCAGGATTTTCTTTTCATTTTCAATGATGATGATGAAGAAGATACTGGGACCCCAAGACAGCATAGAAACATAGAATCATAGAATGATTTGGGTTGAAAGGGACCTTAAAGATCATCTAGTTCCAACCCCTCTGCCATGGGCAGGGACACCTTTCCACTAGACCAGGTTGGTCTGGTCAGCAGCATCAGCCCAGGCAAAAGCACATCCACTGTGGGTGAAATCAAAGTCTCGCCTGGGCCTTGCAGCTTGGCAAAAAGTTGGAGACTTCAGCAAGTTTGGGATTCTGCGAGATTTCATACAGACTTTCACTGCATTTTCATCCTTGACACAAAGGTCAGTCCGTTTGCCAGATGTCAAGCCCTTCCTGCAAAGTACAGGGGGCAAAATTCTTGTTCACATAAAGGTTGTCAGAATTTTTATGCATTCTTCTGATTTTGGCTGACATTTTCTAAAATTATTCAGCCTGAGGCAGAGGCTCAGCATAAAGAATTTAAGTCCAAATGGTTAAAGCTTGGCAAAGCTCTGAGCAACTGAAAACAGAGTCTTGTAATGGGAAGTGTCAGATAACCTTAATAATAGGCGATCAGCCCCATCTGTAGTGTGCCTTGTAAAACACTGATGATTGATGATATCAGACTTGAAATTTCACAGTTAAGTAGCTGCAGTACTGTTCACCCTCCCTTGCAAAGAAGATCAGTATTCTAGTCTATCATCTGGTGTACGTACAATGTAAAATTATGCTCCGCAAGAAACCCATTGTGCCCATCACAACACAACAAATTATGAATGGAATTCACCTTACTTTTTAAAGTAAGAACTAAAATTTGGACATGAGTGATTGAGCTGACACTGCATACTTTGGTTCCATGGCAAGTATAGGGTATGGCAGCTTCCACATGTATATAAGCTACTGAGTTTTGGATTTTTTTTTCATTAAATGAACATTTGTTACAATTTACTTCTTAATTAATTGGGTTCAGCTTCCATCTGGACATTCCTATGATTGAACTTCACAGGCCTAAATGGGCCAGGACAGAACATTTCAGGGTTGAATGGAAGAGCGTCAAGAGGAACAGAATCTTAAATGTGTGCACCTGGATATTTTTACTGGAAGCGGTTGCAGCAATATTTCAATGAAGTGAGCAGGAACAGCGCCATGTGACTGGCTTGACCAACACGTCTCAAATTTTGTTATTCATGAATAAGCCAGAGGGCAAAAAAGTTTCATAATGATATTTGTCCAAGCAAGTACTGTGTAGGAAACTGCACTTAGCTCAGAGCTATTCCCTCAGCAGCAAAAAAGGCTACATTTGAATAAATTACTTGTGGTGAATTATTCCATTAGCTGTAGTCATCATAATTCTATCCTGATTTTTATGTAGCATACATAAGAAATTTCTCCTTTCCATATTGTATCTTCACTTAATTTGTTGTGGCTGGAAACAACAATTAAACATCCCTTTTAATGAATCTGATTATCTGATGAGCATGTATCTTAGTTAATGTTTGCTACAGAGATGCTGCAAACAAAAGCAAAGCTCACTGTGAACTTGAATAATGAAAAAAAATTTCAAATTTATGCACAAATAGATCTGTGGACACAACCAGAAATACAAGGAGCAGCACTACGCTGAGTGAGCCTCATCATTGTTAGCAGAGTTTTGATTTGTTATTTTGTGGAATATAAGGACGTCTTAAATTAGCATCAATCTGCAGCAGTTTTATTTCTGAGTTCTCCAGAGAAGGCTTGTGTGAATGTTCAGACACAAATGCCTTTGTCTTGTGCTGGCACCAGCAATGTCGAGAGACTGAGAGCGTTTCTGCAGCTTACGGCTACGTGACTGTGTGGGACCAGAATCAAGCTCTCAAGTGCTACAAAGATCAGAGCAGCAAAGTGAGGAGAAACAGAGACTTGGATAGAGAAAAATGAAACTCAAAAAAATGCTTCATCTCTGGAGAAGACGGTTGTATTCTTTTATCCTAGTGAATGAAACACCAGAGCAGGGAAAACTCCTAGGCACCATCAGGAAAAGAGCCGAGTGCCTCTGCAGCACCATCAGCCACCACAGGACTCTGAACGCCCAAGCTGCTGGGAGGTGAGGCATGGAGTAACTCACCCAACAAACTGTGCAGGTTCAGTTCGCAGGCACTCATGCAAATCACTTCTTTTGCTTTGGTTTGTGTGGGCTTATCCCCTTCTGAGTTTTGGTTTCCTACAAACTCCATAACTCAAAGCAAAGCCAGCTGAAGCCAGTGTGTTTTGCCTGGTTTCAGGTTGAAATCCATTTCACACAGTGTTCATCTGTAACCACAAACTGGCCCAGGTGCACTCAAATCTTGGCCTAGATCTGTTTTAAAAAAATTACATTTTTTTCATCACAACAGACCCAAATGTCTGGGATTGCTACAGCTCCCCCAAACCAGATCATAACGGGTTCATCACAAGGGGAATATTTAGAAACAATATGTCCATTATCTCGGCACTAAGAACGGCTGGCTTAGTCTGCTAGAGAGAAAGGTACAATAGGTTTGCTCTATATGCAAGCTGGATGCAGCTGAAATTTGGGATAATCTACCCCATATTACAGGGTAATTACCCCCAGTTTCTTCTGCAAAAACCTGAATGTCTAGAAGGGAGGTATCGATCTGGTGATGACCCTTGGTTAATGCCAAAAGTTTACTCTTCTCCTCACTCTTCATTCTGCCCATTCTTTATTCTTCTTATGACTACAATAATGCCCCTGGATGAAATATCCTGTAAATTATAAAAAAATTGCAGATGTAATATACTTCTGCTATTTGGTAGCATACTGACTTCACAACGTCCTTCATGAATATTGGCTCTGTGAAACAAATCTTACGAGTAGGGGGGTGGGGATTTTTATTTTCTCAGATTTTTTTCTTTTTACCAGAAGAATATTAGGCAAAGAAAGAAGAAAAAACATGACTGAAAGCCCAGATTTTCTAGTGTGGGTGCCCAGGTAGAGTCCTGAATCAAACTTTACTCATGCAAACGAGCAACATGTTTATCCAACATGCTCAACGCCTACTGGTCTCAGAGGAAGTTGTGGGATGTTCTGCACTATAAAACGTCAGGTGTCTTCCCTTGGGATGGATTTAGTCTCATGTGACTTTATAGGTCACATGAGGTATATATCAACTATAGGTATATATCAGCTGCAGAATTAAATTTTAGTCATTCTGGGCTCCCTCCTGTAGTCAACAGCAGTTCAACCAAGGTATTTCAGATATTTACCATTATGTGGGATAGATCCCACCCTAAAAAAAGTCTGTTTATTTGTTCTGACTATAAAGAGATTCCAGACAGCCAGGTTACACACAGACATTCATCATCTGTCAGATGCATCCCATCATAAATAAGTTTAAATATGGCTTGAAGGCCAGCATTCATCTGATCGAGTGCAAACAGCTGCAATGTTGACAACTACATTTACTCTCCTTTTGTACTCAGTTCAAAGAAACAGGTGACTTTAGGGTGCAATTCATCTAATATTAAAGCAGACAATTAAAACAGGTCAGATAGATTGATCACTCCCTAAAAGCACCTATTTCTCCCCACTGGCTGAAAAGGGAGTCTGTGACAAGGAGCTGAGGTGTGAACACTGGGTGCTATGAACACACTAAAAGTTCACCTACAGCCTTATTTTGGCTGGAGTAAGAAACCAGAAGCAGACGAAAATTAGAAAGCTTATGATGTGACCAAACCTGAGCAATGTGGGACAACCAAACTTTCCAAGATTTCTTGGGAAAACACAGGTGCATGTGAACTTGCTCAGCACAAAACCCTCTACTTTTGCAGTAATATCATCTTACTCGGGGATCAGTATACAAGCATTAGTTAAAGCTAATAAAATAAACTCCTCTGATATTTTGTTAGGTAGGTAAGAATGTGTAGCCATCACAGCTATAATGAGGAATAAAGCAGTAATAGCTGATTCTGTATGATATGAATCTGAGGAAATTAATCCAGCTAGAAGTGTTTAAAAACATTAAAGCTCCAAATCCTCACGGGATCATAGTATTAGGCAATTCCTTAGCAGAGTGCACATCACCCAAAGCTTATGAAAATATTTTTGGAAAGAGTCACAGGAAGTATTATAACATTGAAGACACAACAGCGCAGAACTCAACAAGTCAGGAAATATGACTCTGTGCCCGCCTCAACCTGGTACTGTGTCCTGCCTGCCTGAAACCAGCCAATTTATCTCCTGTTCCTCTTCCACTCTTCACTTGACTTGCCTGTTTAGGACTGTGAGCTCCTCTCTCTTGTGTTTACCTAGAGCTGTGCCCCATGACAGCACCTCTAGTAAAAAATGTGGGACTGCAGATCAACACAGATTGACCGTCTGTCCTCCTCCAACAAAAATATCTCATCGTGTTATTATTATCTTAGTCGCTCAAAAGATATACTAGGGACACACCGAAGGTGGTTAATTCTTATACCCATAAGACATGCAGATTGTGGCAGGCAAATTAGTAAGGACGTGTAAATAACTGTACCGCAGCTGCCAAACCCTCTCTGGTCTCTGCAACCAGAAACAATCTCTGCAATGCACTGTTAATTATTTTGCCAAATTATTTTTTTATATCTTCTTTCTGAATGGTAAGTTTCTCCTGTGCTGTGTTTGAATATAGGGAATGTTGTGAGAAAGGCAGTTGTGTCTCCTTGTTGCCTGCGGCAGGGAGGAGCGAGACAGATTTAAGATTTGCAGGTCAGTTTCTCAAATATAAGAGTCACTCTAGAGAGTGACACCTCCAGTGAAGAGCCACAACCAGATTGAATTTGATTCCCTCAGTGGTAAACACGAACTTACAATCACAGAATCACAGAATCAACCAGGTTGGAAGAGACCTCAGAGATCATCGAGTCCAACCATTGCCCTGACACCACCCTGTCAACTAGACCATGGCACTAAGTGCCATGTCCAGTCTTTTCTTAAACACATCCAGAGATGGTGACTCCACCACCTCCCTGGGCAGCCCCTTCCAACGTCTAATAACCCTTTCTGAAAAGAAATTCTTCCTAATGTCCAACCTGAACCTCCCCTGGCGAAGCTTGAGGCTCAGCTTCTAAGTCAGCCAACGTCTATTATGGCCAGTGCTTCACCTTCACAGTGCAGGTTTTCTTCTGTCTCATCCACAGTTTAGATTAGAAAGGAGTTTCTGTTAGGTTTAAAAAACAAAAAAAAAAAATATGACCAGGGAAGTCATGTATCAGAAAAACCATGATCTCCTATCTCCTTTTCCAAATTTCCCTATTATTTCCAATGTCATCCCCTTAAGTACTCAATCTTCCTGAGCCCTTAGGTCTCCAGATGGACTGCAGATTTTGCCATGACAAAGATATCAGACAAACTCCTGACTCAGACTCTTGATTCAGACAAGTGTGATTACAGTGAAAATCTGGGTTCAACATTTGTCATGAAAGAAAATAATAAAAATTAACCCGGACTTCAATACTAGGCCTTAACATGTCAGAGCCTCATGACTATGGGCTTGGCTTAATCACAAAATAAATACATTTCAATACACTAATGAGAATATTGTTCCATGTTTCCGTCAAGCAAAATGTATAGGTGGAAACAAAAAGTCAGTGAGGTTCAATTATCACGTTTTCTGCTGCAACTTAGGACCAGCAAAGGACCAGGGCTTGAGCTGAGGCAGGGCTTGTCTTGTCAGTGACAGGGATATTCTGAATTGTCATTGTTTAAAGAGTATCTAGGAAGGTGCAGGTGTGCCTCAGTGGCTTGTCCACAAACTAGGAAAGATCTAGCATCAAAACTACTCTTTTACCTTAACTAGTAGCAATGATAGGCCCAGAGGAGGCCACGAAGATGATCAGAGGGTTGGAGCACCTCTCCTATGAAGACAGGCTGAGAGAGTTGGGGCTGTTCAGCCTGGAGAAGAGATGGCTCCAGGGAGACCTTCTAGCAGCCTTCCAGTATCTGAAGGGGGCCTACAGGAAAGCTGAAGAGGGGCTTTTGACAAGGGCAGGTAGTGATAGGATGAGGGGGAATGGTTTTAAACTGAAAGAGGGGAGATTTAGATTAGATATTAGGAAGAAATTGTTTCCTGTGAGGGTGGTGAGACACTGGCCCAGGCTGCCCAGAGAAGCTGTGGGTGCCCCCTCCCTGGCAGTGTTCAAGGCCAGGTTGGATGGGGCTTGGAGCAACCTGGTGTAGTGGAGGGTGTCCCTGCCTGTGGCACAGGGGTTGGAACTAGATGATCTTTAAGGTCCCTTCCAACCCAAACCATTCTATGATTCTATGATTCTATCCTTTTTAGCACTGCCGATTGCAAGTTCAAACCCTACAAGCAGTGCAAGCAGGATAGATTAGGCACAAATTTGCAGTCATGAGGTCACTTGCTCTCCCCAGATTTATAGCTGCAGCATGAGTGTTTTATATCCCCCAATGTACATTTACAGCCTCTTACTATTAGCATACCATTATTCATCATTATTTTTAACTTCAGTTTTGACTTTTCCAAGAAGTTTCAATATTTTTAATTGATTTTTTTTTTTAATAAACATCACTGGATAAGCCTATGTATGCCATGCCTACACGTGTGGACTTGGCAGAGGAATGAAAAGCTCCTTTGCAATTTTAGTTGTGGAGCCCCTTGAGCTTATTGCAGGCTAGTGGATGTTCTGGTAAATCTGCCATTGGCACTGTGAAAGACATACATGAATGCAATGGAAAAATGTCGAGGAAAGACAGAGGGTCCCACTGGAAGTTAACCAAAGTTTTAATATGTAAGATGAAGTTCTAACCTTTTAGCTTTGCTCTGTCTGATTGCAGGTAGTGCCTTGACAGATTGGTACCAACGGCTTTTTCAAGGGTTAAGATGTGCTTCAGCCTCAGCCTGCGTTACAAAGAGAAAAGTTCCTTTCAGATGCACATTCATGGTACCCAACTAAAGAAACAAAAAACGCTTGAAAACAAACCACTTATTTTTTTTCTGCTATGGTGTGAAGGATCTCATGACCATCAGATTCAATCTTTATCTTTAAAGAATTTTAAGTAATGTGCTTTTAGTCTGGAGCTTTTATGAAGTTTCCTACAACAAAAAAAAATGAGAGATGAAGAAATGTTGCACAAAGAAAATCTTTCTTTAGACCTCTGTCAATGCATTGCTATTCCTCATAGCAGTACAAACACATGATCTGCAAGTAGTATAAAAGTTTTCATTGAAGAGTCATACAAGAAATACACTGGGTACCAAAATCCACCTATTTTTTCCTAAGCAGGAAAAAAAAAAACAGTGAAGCAGGATGTTGCCTTTCTTTGTTCACAATCTTCACATCTCTCCCACTGCCAATCCACTTTGGAGCAAAGGAATTGCTTTTAGTGTCTGAATGAATCAGAAGGCAGGGGAATAAGTGATCTGAAGGTATCTCTGCTAGACATTATCCAGTCCTTTGGAATAATGATCCTACTCCAGATTTCAGCTCTATTGTTAAGTAAAGATTAAAAAAATCTTTTTTAAACTTGTCCTCTGCAGAAGGCCACCTATGGACCTCAGCATTACTTACACCTGGGCTGCAGAAGATAACCAGAAATATTGCTGCATAGTCTCTTCGCTGGCCTTCTGCACCAAAAAAGTTTTAGTCGCTGAAGCATCTATGAGCAAATAATCATATGAAGCCTTGGATTGCCAATATTGTGGTTTAGGGATTTTTTTTTAAAAGGGGCTAACCAGGACACCATAGGGACTTAAATGCTGTTCCCAGTCAAGACAGCTAGGAGTTAAGATCTGCTATTTTTTAGAAAATATAGTTAATTTAACTTGTTTTAACATTTAACATTGATAATAATTAATATTTTATTAATATTTGTAAGAAAAGAGCATGCTGGTGTGTGCACATGTGCCGCATATATATATTCATACCTATGTGCATGTACATATGTGCGTACCTACCTTTTCATCTTTTACCTGGGCGCATAGGTATACTGTCTTCATAAATGTAACTATATACACCTAGGGATGAACTACATACTATAGAAATGTGTACCACACATAGAAACATACGTGTGGTACACGTTGCAAATAAAAATTTGGGAACTGGTCTGGTCCAGAGCCCATTTGTCACAGGCAGTTTAGGTATGTCCATGCTGTTTTGCAGACTGAGAAGTTACTGTACTGCATCTGGTGGCCTCCAAGGATGACCCCCACCATTGCTTACCACTACCCACAAAGCCAATGAGACTCTTGAGGCCAAGTGATGGCCAAGGTGTATGCAAACTAACCATGGACTATAGAAACATTAAGTATCACTGAGGAAAGGATTTTACCATTGCCCATAGTAAGAGTGAGAGTGCTTTTGAAGAGCTACATCCAGTTCTGCTGATTACATTTTTTTTTAAGTGCTGATGAAATTATAAGAGTTCATAGATTTCTGACAATCAACTTAAGTCTGGAATATCTGCCTTGGACTAGAGAAATAGTCTTTTGTTTATTTAAGAAATGGCTAAGAAGCAACTTAATTACAGGTTATATGTGTAGAATGTTTATGATATTGGGGTAGGAGGAGATAACTCATTTATCACTCAAAATTGACATAATTCAATGGTGGAGAAATGAGGACAAAACATAGCTGACTAAAAATAAGGTGTAAATTTTGTACTGCCGCTTAGCACTGAAATTATTTATCCAGGGATGAAGTAGTACTCTTTGAAGACCTTATGCCAAGATTAAGGTCTCTATAATCCCATGAGAAGTCATGAATGGAGGAAGAATCCTAGGGTTAGAGCTAAAACCAGAGTTTTATGTTTGATGAGAGGAAAATCCCATAATGGTGTCCACCAATCTTAAACCTAACCCACAATAAAACTTTTATCCACAGGTATGTCATCTTTTTATCCATCTTCTGCACCTTCTTTTTTATTTTAACTGAAAGAGAACAGCATTCTCTCTCTCTCCTTACTCCTATTTGGAATATTTCCTTTTCATCATTTTCATTTCCTTTCAAGCCAAGTTTGACACTTACTGCTCTAACATTACTGTTGCTTTTGGCCTACTCTCCTTCTCTAGTGTCTAGCCCCGTTATAAGAAGGGCTGAAACCCTTGTTACTGGATGCAGGCAATAAGGCTGCTGGAGAGATCTTGTGCGTTTTCCTCTTCCTCTGCAGAGCCTATGGCCGAGCGTTGGTGCTAAAGATGATGCTTCAGGCCTTGAGTCTGCTACAACCCATGGAGAAGCAGTATTAAGGACTCAGTTCTACAAAGCATTGGACCCCATGCTGTTTGTGTACCCCATTGGATGGCAGTTTGTCTAGTAAAGAATGGGGATGGAATAAATTTTTGAGAGGTTACTGCAGAAAACACATGTAAAACCTGCACACTGCTGACATGGGCCAGCACCCCTCTGAAAAGATTTTTTTACCTCTATACACTGACCGTTCAGCCACTTCCAAGGAAAAAATTTAGCCCTGTACTTACTCCTATCGCTTATTAAACACACGATTGCTACCGCAAGACTCCTGCGTCTCCTGTCTTTTGGATAGCATCAGCATCATTGATAAACTCTGACAATGCTAACCATATTTAAAGAATCACTGGTCTTATTAGGATCCTATAGGATTTGGTTTTCCACAACTACAGCCTCTCCATAGCCACGTTAAAAATAGGCTTGGTAATACTTTTCACATTTGTAGGCTGTCATAAACGGTTAGCAGGGAAGAAGTCATTCAAACACACATGACTTTATAATTAAGGCACCTAACTCTTGTAAAACCCATTTTTCACAGAAGCAGTGACTTTTAATAAAGTGCAGTGGAGCTGTGGGGGATTCTGTGGTTTCTGTGTGCAGGCCTTGTGCGAACATTTCGACCCTTAGCCCTGACCACAGAGACCACAGCCATCAGGAGGAATATTTATTTCCACTCCAGCACTTGTCTGGTCTGGTGGACAAGCCCCTGAGCACGAAGCCACAAGGGCCAGGGCATGGTGCCTTGCAGGAAGCTAACGGTAGTCGTTTCCCTTTGCTGGACCTCAGTTTCTCCATCTATAAAATCAGAATGATGATTTCTTCTTCTTTTGAAAGCTGCCTTGAGAGCTAGGGATGAACTGAGCAAGATGTTATTATTTTTTCAGATGGGGTCACTGAGGCATGCAGAGGTGATGCTAACACTGATGAAGCTGCAAAGAGAGCTGGAAATGAAGTCCAGGAGTCAGGAGTCCCATTCCCATGCACATGCCAAGGGATGAAGCTCTTTTTATTTCATGGCCTTGTGAGGAGTGGGATGCAGGAAATTAAAACCTGGAAATTAAACTGATGAAGCTCTTTTATCCAGATCAGTAGGAGGATCACATGGATGAGAGGACTCTGGCACTCTCCATGCATGTAGTAACAATGCGCACCAGATATAATTAAAAGAGCCATTAGATAATCACTAGAAATTAATTTAACTTCCCTGTAAAGGATATTCATTTCAGTTCACTTGCTGAGCAAAGTCAAGGGAAAATATCTTATTATCAGCGTGATGACAACAGGTCACTCACGCTGTAAATCAGAAGAGCGGACATTGCAACTGCTCCCCGTCAACATTCACCAACCTGTCACAGGGCCGCCGGTATCGGCGTGAAGACACTACATGGTGAGAGCACAGGATTTTGGAGAGACGCAGTGCACCTCTTGCTTGTGATGCCTGTCTGGGTCAGGTGCCCCTCACTGGGACTCTGATACCTCAATCCTTCTGTCACCCAGTTTGCCAACAGGTTGAATAATCCCCTGTTTTAACTAATCCTTTGTCTTCTCTTGAGTATGCAAAGTGTAGACTTTTGGCGGCCATTTGAACTCTTGTTGTGGGATCTCTGTGACAGGTAACAAGCCTTACAGTGAAGGAAAAAGCAATAGATTCATCATTGGCACTTGCAGGTTTCTGACACTGTCTCATATTCACTTTCCTAATCAGGTGAGGGAAACATGGGTCTAGATAAAACTGCTAGAAAGTGGGGACAAGGCTGTAGATATAGGTACCCAGAGAGCAGTTGTCAATGGCTCATTGTCAAAACAGAAAATAGTGCTGGAAATCCAGAGAACACAACCTGGGAGGACAGACTGATTGAGTTACATTTATGAGCCAAAAGAGTCTTGCTGGGATACAACTGCCTTTGAGTACAGAAAAGGCTGTTACAAAGTGCACTGGCACAATCTATCCCCACTGGTAGGGCAAGAAATGTCTTTACATTGCTACAAAGAAAAATTCAAACCAGATAGGAAAAAAATTTATGAGGGTCAAGAACATCACTAGATTCAAGACTGTGAAATCTCCTTTCTTGGGGATATTTAAACACAGGCTGGATAAACTTCTGCCAGGAAAAAACAGGTATAATAGATCCTGCTTAAGATAGGCGACTCTGCTACAGGCTTTCTGTGTGCATTTGAATGATGTCCTGAAGCTTGATGTGCTTCTGGACAGGCTTTGTGCATCAGCACCACTTGGGTATAGGCTGCTGGTAGCTCAGTGCAGCATACAGAGATAATCCACTCTCAAGATGCCGAAAAAATATGAGCTGATTTTACAGCAGGCAAGATTGTGGCTTTTCTAGGAGTCACCATTGTTGTGCAATGCTACTGAATGGGCAGATGGGAAAAAAGCAGCAGTTAAGCCAAGTGCATAAGGCTGGGTCATGTGCAGAGCTGAGACTTTTCCCTGTACTTTCCCCCAGGACATCTCAGACCAGCTCTGAAACAAGGACTTGTATCTAACCTGTGTGGGCACAAGGCACGAAGAACTGGAAAACCCAGGAGCATGGTGTCAGATACTGCAACTCACCCTGTCCTGATGCCACATTCCTGACCCAGCCCCTCCGCTTTCAGCATTTGGCAGATGAGCTGACATGGCTTTCCCAAACAGAACGATTTTAACATTTGCTGGCCTGCATTTGGAAAGTAACCTGGGTCTTTGGCTTACTGGGGCTGAATGTAAAGCCCAGCAAAGTTAACAGCATTTGAGAGTGGGAAAGTAAAATGGTAAAATCCCCCAAAGACACATGTGGAGGAGAGACAGCACAGAGATGGTTTGGGGGTTCTCATCAAGGGCATTACATAGGTGATTTTGGGGGTTCAGGAGCCATTTGGGACAGACTGAAGTCACTCCACTGTCTTCACACACACACACACGAAACATATAAGCCACAGAGACCGAACCTCTGGCTGCTCGGTCTAATGTGTGACCAGGACTCCTGAATCTTGCGCTGGCAGAGGGGAACCCAATTAGGAGGAATATCAGCCCATGTCTGCTCATCCCAGTGGTGCTCAGGGCTGGTGCTTGCAGGAATATGTGCTGCTTTGGGATAAGCCCAGGGGAACACAGAGGAAACATTGTGGGCTCTTATATAGCTCTTTAGAGCTGTGCAGTCCACTAAATAGTGAATTCACTACAAATACAGCACTATCAATTACGGGGTTCATACATCACATAATAGGTACAATCCTCTCTAAATTAAAAATGCAATGTAAAATAGATTTAAATATAAAATACAAACAACAATGTAATTTATTTGGTCTCTGCTTTAGTGACTATATGGTAGTAGCAGACATCTTTGGGGAAGGTTCTTTGCAGGGATTAACAGCCAGGTGGGGGTTAACAGGCCACAGCTGCGCTATGGTCCCCAACTCCACCCCAAATTAATGATCTTCTGAGGACATATCCTTAAATTAGAGGAAATGACAGGTTTAAATTGGCATGTGCCACACACAGCGCAGTGGCAAGCCCAACAGTTATTATAATTTTTAATATGGCCATAGAAAACACCTTTTTTATACTAATAGAATAAATCAAGTTCTCAACACCTGGAGTTTACACTAGCCAATCTGTAATAACGTATTAATGCATAGCAGTTGCACATCCTGTTACAGAGCGGCAATAAAATGGTGAGGGACCCAAGGGTAAGGGTATTAGCTCTAGCTAGCAAGACTCACTGACGGTTGTAGATCACCACTCTCCAACAGCACAGGTGATTACCTTCAGTATCACACAACAGATCATTAACTTATTTTCCATCCTAGATGTCCATAGGCTTTTCTTTTTTTCTTTTTTCCTTTTTTCCTGATTGTGTAAACTTCAATTCAGGAAAGCGTTTCTATTTACAGTCTTCCTTTAAGAGTGTGCTCTAATGATACCAATTATCAAGCCAGCTTCATGCTGGATGGGTGACAGATGCTGCCCCTTCTCTTAGGAGCACACTATGCCTCTGGTCCTTGCAAATGCACGGATGGTGGCAAGACAGCATATACTTACATCTGCAACCTTACTTACCTTACGTAAAGGTAATTCTGAGTAGGGTTCAAGGAGAAGTAGGTGTTTGCTAATACCTCGCTGAGAAAAATGTATCACTCTCTCTCTCTCAGAAGAGAGAAGGTTATGCACAGGTCCAAGAGGTGCTCTGAAAGCAGCTCCTTCCTTTCTGAAATGAAAACAGAAAATTGTGATTTCAGCCATGAAGCTGGTGCTTTCATGAGGAGATTTGTTGTCAATTTATAAATATCGTCAAGAAAACTCAAATTTTACCTTACATGTGGTACCTTTATTGTTCAGCAACAGATCACAGATTAAACAGAGAGGTTAAATCACAGCCTGTTTTGATAACTATGGAGGGTTTACATTTTTTTGCTTTCTATTGTGCAGAATATAAGAATTGTGTCCAAACCACAGAGGGAACTCTGAGCCAGTAACTGCCTTTATCAGGACTCAGTGTCTTCCCGAGGCACTAAAACATTTGAGGTTTCCAAATCAGAAGCAACAAACACAGCACTTGATAAAGCAGCTGCTCAGCTGCATTCATCTCCGTCTGTGCAAGAAGGAGAAAACAGGTTTTGCAAAGCTGTGGTGGTCAGTTTTTCAGTCCCAGAGCTATTGCAGCTTCCATACCATCATCTTTTCATTTCAATTTTGGGGCCTACGAGCTTATCATTATCATTATTATCATTACTGTTTTAAAAAGACTGGGTCCACAAATTCATTCCCATGATACAGCTGTAATGAACCAAGGCACTGAGAGGTCTGGATGGGAGCCCAGGTCTCTAGAAACCCTTTTCAGTGCCTTCACCTTCAGCATTGTTGGTAAGGCAGGGAAAAATAGCATTTGCTTTTCTTAAAAAGATAAATGAATGAAGCAGTAGATGTGCCAAATCTGATATGATGCAAAATCAATATAATACCAAATGGAGCAGCAGGCATCTAGGAAAGGCAGCAAAAACCTTATTTCTAGACTTGGAGTGACATCACCAATGACGCTTTTGACAAGGAAGTAAACAGGAAAAGCTGAGTTGGCTGAAAGTCTGCAAGAAACAGGGAGGGAAAAGTCCATGTTTACCACATGGAAAAGCACAGACAAAGGCAGCACAGAACTGAATGTTATTTTCAACATTCCCAAAAGAGGATGAGACAGGAGAGAGGGTAAAGACACAACAACACTTAAAAAAGACTTTAAACAAGTACTTAGTAGTGTTTCTTTCTAAATGGATTTAGACTCTGGTTCCCTCTGTCTGCACAAGGCAAGGAGAGAAAGCACAACCAGGTCATGGACACTGCTGCAGTTGGAAACTTTGACAGGTTTTGTCTGTTTCTTATCCCCATACCAAACTTTTATCCATCCTGAGAGTGGCTGATGCATCTCTGAAGATAAACTTCCAAAGACCTGTACTTACATTTACTATCTCCACAACTTGACAGTTTTCCTCCTCCTGAAACACATCAGGATTACTCTCTTTGTGGTTATACAGTCACTGAATTTGGATGAAATACTTAATTAGGAACTGACTGAAAGAGGGAGATTTATTGGTTCTCTAGGACCCAGTTCTGCAATCAAAATCAACATGAATTCATCGATAATGTGACAGTTAATGGAGCACAGGCAGTAGGGTCCTGCATGGTATCCATGAAAAATTGTCCATATAAAAAAAATAGACAATCTAGTGCTGCTAAGCAGAATCTACCATAGAATCATAGAATGGTTTGGGTTGGAAGGGACCTTAAAGATCATCTAGTTCCAATCCCCCTGCCACAGGCAGGGACACCTTTCCTCTAGACCAGGTTGCTCAAAGCCTCATCTAACCTGTGCCTCTTATATTCCTATCACCTTAGCTACTTGACCAGAGATTGCATATATTTTTTTTATCTGCTGCCTGTCAAATCAAAACTGGGACTGCAAGATAGACTTGGTCGCCACGGCTCGTCCTGCAGAACTGATGCTCTGTACATGCAGCAAGGAGCCAGCTGCCCTCTCCCAAATAGAAAGCATTAGGACATGAAGCCTCAGATTGGATTTCATGGTTCCCACTTGACAGGAAATTCTTTCTACCGTGAGAGCAACAAGACACTGACCTGGGTGAGCAGAAAACCTACACTTTGAGTTACGAAAGGGTATAACCCATCCCACCAAATTCAAGTGAACTCCTAAGCCCTGTACCTGCAGGTTACCAGTTGCTGATCTGGGAAACGCTCAGTTGGGGTTCACTGCTCTTCCCACCTAAGCCTCAGGAGCTATCATTTAATTTAGGGGAAATAAGGCTTGACCTATAATATGAGCACTTTTTTGAAAATAAAAAAAACATACCTTCTTTTCTGAGGTAAGTTTGTATTGCTACAGGATTCAAAATATACAAGATGATTTTAACTTTTTTCTCCTATATATTGCATGCAAATTGAGGGACTATCTCTGACCTTCCCAGCAAAGTTTAATAGTAATGTTTTTAGTATCCATAAATTTTTGGGTGTCACTTGCTAGTAAAAAGTTGGATAGGAAAAACAGGGGGAAATAGCCTATCCATATGAAAACAATAATCATGTAATATTTATTGTCTGGGATTGAAATGTTTCAAATATTCAAAGCAATAAAACGTCAGGAAAAGCTAGACTTCCTGACGTAAAAAGGCCATAAATTTCTTCCTCCATAAGACACAAGGAGAGGGGGGGGGAATAAATGTGATATTTCACGCAAAAGAAAGAGAGGAGATAAAGAGAGAAAGAGAGAGAGAGAGAAAGAAAGAAAGAAAGAAAGAAAGAAAGAAAGAAAGAAAGAAAGAAAGAAAGAGAGAAAAGAAGGAAGCAACCACCACCCTTAAATCTAAGTGAAGCAGTAGAGAGCCCCCAGAGGGCACAATGCACTTACCTTTGGGAGTCTGAAGGAAGGAAATGGCAGCCAAGAGCATAACTCATGTATTATAAAATATAAGTAAATTTCAGACACAATTTAAGGGAGCAATGAGGTATCTCTGCAGTGTCCAGCTCTGACAACTCCGTTCAACATTCAAGCGCTATAAAAATACCTGTTGTTGCCCTCAGGGCACAAACTGGGGATTTATTTGCAGACCTTTGAGATCTCTCCCTCTCACACAATATTCTATTGGACTTAAAAAAACCCCAACAAACCAACAACAAAAAACCCCGCACTTGCAGATTCAAAAATGCCTTTTTCATACAGGAGGTCAGAGATGATTTTCCTAAAACATCATGAGAATTCACAACCTCTTAAATATCCACAGTGTGACATTAAACTTTGTGCAAGAGAAAAATGAGCAATACAGACAGAAAAGAAACCAAAGGTTGCAATCAAATTATTTACACAGAGTAAAAATCTTTATCTTTACAAGGATAAATCTACTTTCACTGCAGAGACAAGGAGGTATGAAAACAGGGTCAAGTTTGCTTTTGGATTTGTAAAAGCAGAGCTGTTTTTTGGTATTCAGTCTTCTTGGAAAAATATGAATATATATTCATATTTATTTAATATATATGCATATAAATAAATACATTTTCTATGCTGCTCCTGCTCACCTATGAATAAAGTTTTAATAACAGTCTCTTTAAGTGCTGCATTAATTTTGCCCTGCCTTTAGGACCACCAAAGAAACCAACTAAGATGCAAAATCCCTTCAGACTGTGCACCGCAGATACATACCAAAGTGCAAATAAAACAAGCCTCAACAAAATAAAAATGAATGAAGCATCATCTACAAGCCCAACTTTAACACTGTAAAAAAACACATATAAAAACTAGCCGTGGCAAAAACTGAGAATGTTTGGATTTTGGCCAAAAATTCAAAAGTTTGGCTGCTTATCCCAAATTTTATCTTCACTACCATAACATTGGGAAGACTGTAACTTGCAAGCATGGCCACACCTCCTCCCACAGTCCATAGCCAAGCCTTTCCTTCTTCTCGTTTAGTTTGATAGTAGTGTACATTTGATCCCAAGGCAACATTAAGTTCCTACATAAGCCCCATTCACAGACATGAGGACACAGTCCTCTTCTTCACAGACACCTGTCCAAAGAGGTTTAATGGGGTTTGGAGCATGGAGACTAAGAGATATTTAAACTCCAGGGTCCTGGTGGAATAATCTTCATACTGCTCCCACTAATCTGTGTGTGGATAGAGCTTTGGCCATTTCTTGGATGATTTTGTTGCAGGGACAATATTCACACACTCTCTCTCTTCTGGACACATCAGCAGAGCAATGCGGACTAGCTTAGATAGCTACACCTATTTGGGTAGCGTGAATAAAAGTAACCAACTCAGACTCTGCTCCAAAATACATTTGCCCTTAAAATGTGAAAGGTTCTTAACCCACCAGTGAAAAACAACAGCTGCAGAAAGACGGAGAGCTGTTTACCACTGTATTGACTCTGAAACCTGACCGCATATGAGAAATAACCATTGTTAACTATTTCACTGCCAAACACGAGGACAAAGTTCTGATCACCAAAGTGTGGAAATAATCATGAAGTAACTGTCAAATAGGGAAAAAAAAAAAATATTTTCTCAAGTGACATTTAGTTGAGTCCAGTCAGACCAAGGTTATTTTATTTTGTCTTACCTTGGAATATTCAGCGTTGCGGTTCTTGATCTTCCAGTGGAAGAATCTGTCATGTTTTTCCTCTTGGGCTTGTGTCTAATTTGCACAGTAAGGAGACAAGTGGGATGCATATGAGTTTGAGGGAGACCTCAAGGTTGACCTCAACTGTTAGTTGTACATGTTCAAGCCCTACAGAAGCCGTGTATCAATTTTGCCACCATCCCAGAGAGGATGAATAAGAGCAGCACCTTCCATGAAGAAGCTGACTTTCAAAGACACCCTTTCTCAGGTACTAAAAGCACCCCTTCAATTTATTTCTGTTCTGTCTACACGAAATTCTGCTGAACAATAAAAATTTAAAACTAGCAAAATGTTGCTAATGTTCCAAAACAGAGGAATATAAATTCTTTTAATAGTAAAGTAAGGCCAAAGTGACATGGAGAACACTAAACAGATTTTGTCTAATTTACTGAAATCACTTACTTGTAGCTACAAAAAAATTTGTGCATGTGCAGCAGATTTCAGCACTGATGATCAGCAGATACACAGTGATCTGAGCAAGGGAGCTCAGGGGGAGAAGCTCAGCTGGAGCCTTGCTCCTATAAAATCCTTCTTTCTCCTTCTGCAGTGATGTTTCAGATTTGTTTTCACCTAGGCTTGACACACAGTTGCTGCCATTTCATTTGCAGATCTGAAGAAATCATGTCAGTACAAGACATGCAACAGTTTCTTTGTTTTTTGTTTTTTTTTTTATTTTGCAGATTAATTAAATACTTATGGAAATGAGAGCTAAACAGAACTGGTTTGAGCCAACTTGCTTTATTGACTCTTGACTATCTGAATCCCGCTATGGCTTCAGGTATCTTACACCTTCTCTTCTTCCAGGTCTAGTTATAGGCTGAAGATCAGCCACCACACTTCAGCTGCACTTTATCAGATTCAGACACAGTTCATTTTCTAAAAGTTAACATTTTACTTTATCTTTCTGAATACCCATTGCAGCTGTTGCCCTATTTAAAAGAGGACATTTGCGTTTCTTAATTGTGTTTCTCCTATTATTTCTTGCAGCTCTGATGCACTAAGCAAAGGCAGGTTGGGAGGAGATCGAGGTAAGAACACTCTGGCACTGACAAAGTAGGACTTTTTAATGAGTAGGTCCCTCGTGGTGATTCCTGATGCAGAAATCCAGCGGAGTGTGGAGGAGGGAAAGTGTCCCACAGTCCATGTTTTGGTGGAAATGTAACATTTATGTTTCTGCACGAGGTCATTAAGTGGCTGTGGCACATTTCAGCTGGAAGGTTTTAAAGCGTTGAGTCCTGGATTGGATCCAAATTGAGTGATTGCATTCTTCCTCCTCAAATTCCTCTTGTAGATCCAGTTGGATACTGTTTTTGCCACTTTCTCTCCTAACCTGCCAGGCTGGGTTATGTGCTTTCTGATACACCTACCATTTTCACTGCAGAAGGAAAATGACTCAAAGCTGAGAGCATCAGTAGGGATTTGGGAAATGCAGGTTTTCTGAACCATCCTAGGTTTCCCAACACGGGGCCAGTCGTTTAGCCTTTCCACACCTCAGAATCAACAGAGATAACAACACGTTATTTCAAAGCAGTGCTGCAGGCATAAATACATGGAAGCCTGTGAGGCGCTCAGATATTACAGTAATCAAAGTCATACAAGTACCAAAGATTGACAGATCACATCTTCACAAAACCAGTAAGAAAATCTGCAAAGCATCTGGATGAAGACTAGTCCAGAAATACACAGATATTGGTATGACTCTTGTGCCAATATTTCTGTCTGATAGGAATTAAGATGAATTATCAATCACAAGTATAGAAGAGAGTTATAAAATGTAAAATGAAACTGTATTATTATAATTTTAGTTCTTGATTTTCCTTATTTATCTTTCCAGCTCTCTTCCACTACTAATCTATCTTGTTTAGGAAAAATAGCATATAAGTATAGTGGAGCTTGATTACTATGAATGGCTATTAATGTAGTATCTCAGAGCGCTCTCTAGACAGTTAAAAGGCTTTTAAACAGTAAAATATTAAGGTTTCCTTCAAATTTGCAGTCATCTGCCTTCTAAAAGTTTGATTCAGTTGCCAAGATTTCAGTGATTTATGGAAGTCAAAGTATCTGATTTTTCTCTGCCCACAATAGACGAGAGCTATTTTTCCTTATTATTTTGTAAAGGCAATGTCATTATCTTAAGCAGAAAAAAAAAAGTTAAGAGCTACATTAAAGATACAGCTTTCAAAATAATTTTTTAAGGCATCTGGCCTTATTTAAACCATCAAATTTACATTCAATTCCTTCAGGGATGGCTCCGTTGCTTAGCGCTGGCTCTGTGCCCTCCGCATAAAGCCCTGGATTTAATGCATGCCACCACCGTGTTTCGCTAGCTGCACCGCCGCTCAGTGTAGATATATAGCAGAGGTATAAAAAGCCTAACCTGGGACAAGATGATTCACTTAGGCAAAAAAAAAAAACCTGTAACAGTGTAAATTTCAGCTAGAGGTTAGACTTGTGACAAATGTCACTATCTATTTATTCTTAAATTATTAGTAGAAGTGTTTATGTACTATGAAACATTCCGTATGAGCTAGACGGGAAGCTATAAAACATTTTATGAGATCTACACACAGCTGATGGCAGAACGTTAATACAACACTAAGGTTCATCTAAATTCAAGAAGTGCCAGAAAACACTTTTTTTTTCTTTTTTTCCCCAGTGAGATCTTCACTTGACAAAGAGAAGTGTGCTCTGAAAACCCCGGGGGGGCAAATTCTGCAAGGTCCTGAGTGTCTCCAGAGAAATATGGAGCACTGTCAGCTTCTCCCGATTCCCAGATGAAGGCAAGAGCCTTTTAAAGGGCTTTATTTTCTCGGAAGAAAGCCTGAGGAAGGATAGGTCAGGAAACGAGATGAAGCGCAATTAGAAACCTGTGTTGTGCCTCCCTCGCCTCTGACAATTTTCAAGCTGAAGTATTATCCCTGTTTTGTGGATGGCTGGACTAAGAAAGCAAAAAAAAACCTAGGTAAGATAACCACACAGCAAGGAGAAAATCTCATACGCCTTTAAATGTTATGCAGTCTTATTCCTCCTGAAATTGGTTCTGTTTCCCTTCTTCAGGTAACTAATAACATGTTAAATAATCAGCATAACCTGCTTCAATTACTATAAATCCTTGCTAAGAATCAAAATGATTTGCAAGTTGAAATTACACAACCACAAAGCTACTCGTACGCAGCCATTAACTGAATCTCAAACTGATTTTTACACATATAATAAAGAAAAAAGTTGAAGATAAAACGTGTAGTACCGGTTTAAAAACCATCTCTGCTTCTGCAGCACGTAAAGCGGTGCTGAGACATGCTCTGTAGGCAGCACGAGTCTTTATGGTCTCATTTTTGTTTTAAAGAGAGTTAAAGAAAACTCTGAAGATGAGAAAAAAGTGATTACTTCCCAAAAGAAGAATAAACTGGGTTAGTCCAAGATAGGGAGACATAACCTACCTTGTTTTACTCTAAATTCAGCTCACTGCCTTATGTAGAGAAATGAAAAGTTATTACATGGGTTTACTGGGCGAACCCAGATTTTATAAATAATTGCCTGTCAGCCTGTTCAAGATAGACAAACACACAGCAGACCAACAAAAACATGATCTGTCATATTTCTGAGAGAAATGTATGTTGAGTCTTCATTCTCTGGGACTTTAAGTAGACCAGTAAAAAATAAGTGCCAGTATTTTTCCTGCTTATGCATATTTTAAAATGTAAAATCTGGGAGAGATACAGCTACGGAAGGAATTTTGATTCCAGTACCCAGTGCCTGAAACAGTTTCGTTTGACTATATCCCTGCAGTTCGAAACCAAATACAATAAATGCTGGTGTCCTTTTAAAAAGTC